>NC_136522.1:52343291-52648291 GCF_053919585.1 Euprymna scolopes | reverse complement strand
TTCAGAATAACTGCTCTATGTCAATTGATGGTTGGATATGATTAAATTTGTTCTCAATTTTTCATTAAATACTGATCCCTTTTTATCACTAACTATGCATCGAATAGATGCTATAATACTTACTTCGCTGCACAAAATAATAACAAAGGTCCATATAACATTTCAGCGAGATCAACCAAGTAGTTTTCTAGAAAAAAAATTAACGGACAAACAGACTAGGAAAAATACAATATATCACTTAAATGTATAATTATACAAACAAATTATACGTCGAAACACTATACACTTTAATAGATTATATGTGTCCCTCGACATATATACTCTCGACTAACTCAACAAGCAGAAAAATCCCACACCTTCACTGTTGAAGTCTCTACATACCGAAAAGGATTGTACTCTAATTGTTTCGTACAAGGACTGTTAGACTTTAGAATTACCCCCTTGATTGTCTCAACATTCATTCAAGCCTGGTACAGGCATTGACGGCTATGGTTTCTCTCTCTCTCTCTCTCTTTCTCTTTCTTTCTCTCTCTCTCTCTGTCTCTCTCCAGGCATTAATGAATTCATTGTTGCTCATCATTCTTGATGTTGCCTAGGTGTTTAGATTGTCAACGTGTTTCTTGCTAGTTTTCTCTGCTTCTTCTACCTACAATATTTCCCGTTAAAACTAACCTGTTCTATTCCGTTTTTTTTTTCTGTAGACATGACTTATGAATCTAATTTGTCTTTTTCGTACTGTTTTTTTCCGTGTTTGCCATTTCTAATATCTTGTTTTATTTTCTGGCCAGGTTATCTTCAAAATTCTCCGCATGAACCAAGTTTCAGTTGCCTATAGTCTCTTCTCTCGTACTGACATTCATCAGTTAAAACCGTATAAAAGAAAGGATATGTATATAAACACGCAGAAGTTTAAATGAAAAGCGAACATACATTTCGTGTCTCAACAGCCCTTATACTCCACCGTTGACAGGATCCTAATTAGTAGTCTCTAATACCCTTTGTTTAAGATGAAAAAAAAAAGCAAAACAAAAAAAAACTGGAAAGATCTAGATAATATTTGGTAAACCTTCGGCCCCATGTGGATCAGATTAAAATGACATAGTCCGAACATAGGACAGAACTCTAATAATAGACTATGCATATGTATTATATAAAAAGACTATGCATGTTTAGCTATATAAAAAGGCTATGCATATATACTTATATAAAAAACGATGCATTTGTAATTATATAAAATGACTATATATATGTAATTATACAAAAAGACTTTGCATATGTATTATATAAGAAGATTACGCATATATACTTATATGAAAAGACTTTGTATATATATATGTATATATATATATGTATATATATATACGAGCAAACAGTTAATAAAACATGTTAAAAACACTTTGAAATGAGTTAAAAACATATTTAATCTGAAAAGGAAACACTTGATAAGTGGATAGTCCTTTCCTTCTAATCAGAGGGTAGGAATTAGAAAAATGCGGGATCGGATTTTGCATACAAAAGTATTTGATGAAACAACGAGTAAGTCAAAGATCTTACTTGATAACAAAAAAAAGTAAAGCATAAGGAATATGGTGAAGAAAAAGGTGATT
This sequence comes from Euprymna scolopes, assembly GCF_053919585.1. Classification (NCBI taxonomy): domain Eukaryota; kingdom Metazoa; phylum Mollusca; class Cephalopoda; order Sepiida; family Sepiolidae; genus Euprymna; species Euprymna scolopes. The sequence continues at coordinate 52,646,684 of NC_136522.1, read as the reverse complement.
ACACATGAATGGATTTATCTTATATATATATGTATATATATATATATATATAGGTTTACAGACGTATTTATACATATATATAGGTTTACAGACGTATTTATACATATTTAGGTTTACAGACGTATTTATACATATATATATATATATATATATAGGTTTACAGACGTATTTATTCATATGCATAGCCTATTTATATAAATACATTTGCATAATCTGTACTGTACTTAATCTTTTTTATAAGTCAATTTGCATAGTCTATCTTATATGATTACATATGCAAAGTATCTTTATATAAGTACATATATAAGTTTTTTTTATATAAGTACATATTCATAGTCCTTATATATTGACTAATAAAAAGATTAGGTAAATGTACTTATATAAATAGGCTATGCATATGAATAAAATACTATGCATATGTAATTATGTAAAAAGAGTATGCGTATGTACTTATAAAAAGACCATATATGTAATCATATAAAGACGACCATGAATATGTACTTATATAAAAGGACTATATATATATATATATATATATATATATATATATATGTATACTTCAGAATAGTTTTTATTTAACAATCAGTGGTTCTGGAAATGTGAGATTGTAAAGTTTACAAAATATTACTGGCAGTAATATTATATAAGTTATCCCATCTAACCAAGAATTGCTCGATATGCAAGATAGAGAAAGTAAATTAAATTGTGATTCAATGAATTTCAAAAAACTCTCATTGAAATGAAATGAAGTGGTTGAGTTTCATATAAAAGATTTTTTATTATTCTAAGCAAGACAAAGAATACTTTAGAAAATTAATCTCCTTAACCCATAGGGTTTCGATGTCTACCATCTCATCAGAGGCGAGAAAATATTAGTAAATACTTATAAAGTCAGTGAAACATGGAAAGTCAAAGTCAAAATAATAAATCTATCAGAAGCAGGAGGAGTTGCAGAAAAATACTATGCATATGTAATTATGTAAAAAGAGTATGCGTATGTACTTATAAAAAAGACCATGCATATATAATCATATAAAGACGACCATGCAACTATGAATATGTAGTTATATAAAAAGACTATGAATATGTACTTATATAAAAAGACTGAATATGTAGTTATATAAAAAGACTATGGCTATGTACTTATATAAAAAGACTATGAATATGTACTTATATAAAAAGACTGAATATGTAGTTATATAAAAAGACTATGGCTATGTACTTATATAAAAAGACTATGGCTATGTACTTATATAAAAAGACTATGAATATGTAGTTATATAAAAAGACTATGAATATGTAGTTATATAAAAAGACTATGAATATGTAGTTATATAAAAATACTATGAATATGTAGTTATATAAAAAGACTATGGCTATGTACTTATATAAAAAGACTATGAATATGTAGTTATATAAAAAGACTATGAATATGTACTTATATAAAAAGACTATGAATATGTAGTTATATAAAAAGACTATGAATATGTACTCATATAAAAATCTATGAATATATATGATATAATGGACTGATCCAACACCCCTCAAATGAATGGACTGTTACGTCTATAAAATGACAAGCAAACTCTCCTCACGTGGGAGACAGAATTTAGTACTAAGCTGTCAATGGACGCTTAGAAATGTGTGTACCTTTTTACCTAAATAAACCCTTTCTGTACAACCCCAGTAATGACTTGTTATTCATATAATCTACGATATAGCAACTGGCGACGAAGAATTTGAACGAAACTCACTAAAAAAAAAACAAAGCGAAGGAAAAAGCACACAAGAAGATTAACGAGCAGAAAACAAAAGAAATCCAAAGAAGGAAGAAGAAAAAAAACTTCGACAGAGCCAACATTTAAAAAGTAAGTGTTTCAGTCTGTTACGGTCCTAAAAAAATAAAAAGAGAAATTGACATTTTGAAGCGAACATTTTTTTGAAAAGAACATTTAAAAAAAAAGAAGTGTCCATTTCAAGTTTTATTCGGCTGGAAGTATATATATATTTCTCTTCGGAAGGAAATTGTGCTTTTAATTCATTGAATTTATAGGACATTTGAGTTAATCTTTTGTTTAATTGTGTGGTTTTGTAAAAAAAAAAATTTTTTTTAACATGGAGCAATTAGCGGAATTCACTAGAACTATGCAATCGGCATTGTTTGCACAACAAAAGCAAATGGAATTACTTCAGCAACAACAATTGAAGCAAAGCGAAATACTACAGAATATTTTAACGCAGCAGAAAGACTGTCGTTTCACTCCAGAAGGAATAGCAAATTCTTTATCCGAATTTGTATACGAGCCGACAAATGGGTTAACTTTTCCGGCATATTTTCGGAGATACGAAAATATTTTTGCTAAGAGATGTCAGTCTTGGACAGACGAAGAGAAGATTATCCTTCTTCTTCAAAAACTTGGATCTCAGGAAAATACAAAGTATACGAATTTTATCCTGCCAAAGAAACCTAAAGAGATTTCTTTTAGTGAAACAATAAAAATATTGTCAAACATTTTCAGTGAACGAGATAGTCTATTCTATACACGTTATAAATGTTTAAATATCATGAAGCAGGAGGACGAAGATTTTATTACTTATGCAGGGAAAGTGAATGCTCATTGTGAATTCTTTAATTTAAAAATTTAAAAAAAAAAAGAGGATATGTTTAAAAGTCTAATCTTTTTGCAAGGTTTAACAGCCTCTAAAGATAAGGATATTCGTTAAAGGATATTATCCATTATGAACCAAGACACAGAAATAACGTTACAAAAAGTTACGGAAGAGTGTCAGAAACTGTTAAATTTAAAGCAGGACAATACAAGCATCGAAGGAAAAAATTTTGAAGAAAAAAATATGGGGAAAAAATGGAAAGGGTGATGAAATGTGCACACGAAAAATCCTGTAAGACATGTGGGGGAAAAAACCACTTCACTAAAGATTGTTACTTTAAATACAAAATATGTAACAAATGTAATAAAAAAGGCCATAAATCAACGGTATGCAGGAAAGGACAATACCGAAAAGCAGAAATAAAGACCATTGGTTCTAAAAATGAGTCTAGGTGTGATAAAAGAAAATATATTGAAATTAAAATTAATGGCTGTAATGTGAACTGTCTTCTAGATACGAGAAGCGACATAAGTATAATTGACGAAGTAACTTGGAAGAAAATTGGGTTTCCAAAGTTACAAAATACAAAAATAAATTGCCAGAAGTGTGTCTGGAAATAAACTAAAATTTAAGGGTGAATTTTTTACCAATGTGTCTCTAAAGGAGAATTCTGTGAAAACCAAGTTATATGTCGTACCGGGGAAAAATTCTAATTTGTTCGGTATAGACTTAATGATTCTTTTTAATTTATGGGGAAAACCCATAAGCTCATTTTGCAATAAAGTAAGTCTGGCGGGTTTAGAAAATACTAAACTACCAGGAAAGTTTATTGACGAATTAAACAAAGACTTTAAAGAGGTAATCTCTGAAGGTTCGGGTTGCTGCACGAAAACGGAGGTGAAATTTGAACTAAAGGACGAAGCTAAACCAGTTTTCAAACCCAAGAGAAAGGTTCCATATTCAGCATTAGAAACTATAGAGAAAGAATTAAAGAGACTTCAAGATATTGGAGTAATAGAAAAGTGGACTACTCTGAATGGGCTTCACCCACGGTTTACGTTAAGAAGAAAAATAATAAAATCAGGGTATGCGCGGACTTTTCGACAGGTCTAAATGATTGTCTCAAGGAGCATAACTACCCGCTTCCTACCCCAGAGGAAATTTTTTTGAAGTTAAGCGGAGGAAAAACTTTTACAAAAATTGATTTGTCTGAAGCGAAGTAAAAGTAAGTAAAAGTCCAGGAAGATTGTGCTAAGTACCTGACATTAAATACCCATAAAGGACTATTTTCACTAAAACGTTTGGCTTTTGGTTTAAAAGTAGCCCCAAATTTGTTCCAGCAAATTATGGATACAATGCTAGCAGGTTTGGATTTTGCTATGGCTTATCTAGATGACATCCTTATAAGAAGTAAAAATGTGGAAGAGCATAAAATCCACATTGGCAAAGTATTCGAGAGAATATCAAACTATGAATTGAAAGTGGCTCTTGAAAAATGTAATTTTGGGATTGACGAAATTGAATATTGTACTTATATAAAAAACTATGATTATATAGTTATATAAAAAGATTCTGAATATGTAGTTATATAAAAAGACTACGAATATGTAGTTATATAAAAAGACTATGAATATGTAGTTATATAAAAAGACTATGAATATATAGTTATATAAAAAGATTATGAATATGTAGTTATATAAAAAGACTATGAATATATAGTTTTATAAAAAGACTATGAATATGTAGTTATATAAAAGACTATGAATATATAGTTATATAAAAAAAACTATGAATATGTTCTTATATAAAAAGACTGAATATGTAGTTATATAAAAAGACTACGAATATGTAGTTATATAAAAAGACTATGAACATGTAGTTATATAAAAAGTATATGCGTGTGTACTTTTATAGAGGGTCTCAAAATGGTCTGACACATTTGTAGGTCCCCAAAATATAAATAGCAATTAAATAAAGTTTTTTTAATGTGCGTATAATTGTATTTTATTTTAATTAAGTCAAAATTCATTGATATCTGTATTTATGCATTAAAAAATTAGAAAGCCTTTATGAATTCGACTGTTGAATGTGATTATAAGGACTAAGGAGGCTGTCCTATTAGCAGGTGCAAAGTACTAGGGCTGCTGTATTGCTATTTGGTGAATGGATTCGGGAAAACGCAGTAGCTTCTTGTGGGGCTTCTCGATCCTACATTAGTGGCCAATTGTTACGGCTTTACTTTATTATGTGCTACAAAAATACATTTCTAAGTTTCTTTTTTTCTCTTACGTTCTCTCTCTTCCCTGCTCTTAGTAAGTCTGTAAACCTATTCAACAAATCCCAAAACTTTATCATGCAAAGTCCCCTCCCAGATACACGATTAAACCCAGAACTCTAACTTCCAATGTAGACCCCCACTGTCACGTCTCCTTCTCCAACATCAGGGGTCTACGTTCTAACCTTCCAGAGGATGAAACCCAATTACAGGGGACTTAATCAGATTATTTTTCCTAAGCGAAACTGGCATTGGACAGACTATTTCCCTTGATGAGTTCGTAATTAAAGGATACTCTAACTTAACTTCCAATTTTGACCTCCAAGATCGCCATGGGCATGGAATATGTAACTACTTTAAAGATGGATTTCCATGTGGTAGGGACATCTCCAGAGAAGGTCCTAACTTAACTTATATGTGCTTCCGGGTTGAACTTGCTAACACGACTGCGTTTATATTTGCTCTCTACCGCCCTCACAACAGTAGAATTACTATATTTAAAAGCATATCTGAGAAAATTGACCATTCCCTGTCTGCTTATCCTTCAGCTCACATTCACTCACGTATGTGGAGACTTCAATGTTCACTATGTGGAATGGTTAACCCACTCAAACAAGACCAATGATGAGGGGAGGTTCTGTCACGATTTCTCCATTACCTATAACCTCACTCAGATTATTCACGAACCCATCCGCATACCCGACACTGACGGTCAGTATGCAAGTCTCCTAGACCTTTTTCTCACAACTTGCGATGAACTATGTTCATCTTCCTTTCTGTCTCCACTGGGTTGTTCCGACCACTCTATTGCATCAGTTAAGATAAAAATGAAATGTAATAAGTCCTCAGATGTACCTCTCCATCGTACAGTATATCAATACTCTATGGCTGACTGGGATAGTTTCTGTACATTTATATCAGATCTACCCCTGTGTTCCATGTTTAACACCCCCCACTATTTTCTCCTGTCTCAGAAAACACGCTATGTGACATACAAATATATGTACGTGATGTTGCCAAGCTAACCAAAAACCTTAGTAAAGCAACTGGCCCTGATGGTATTCCAATTATAGTGCTCAAAGAACTTCAACCAGAACTAGTGCCCATACTTACAAAACTGTTTAAGCGTTATCTTAAGAAGAAATGCTTCCCATCACCCTGGAAAATCTCATCAGTATGCCCTGTATTAAAGAATTCAGATGATCGCTCATCCCCCTCTCAGTACAGGCCAATAAGTCTCCTGAGCGTCATGAGTAAGTTGTTGGAATCTTTATTAAATGTAAAAGTAGTCAACCATCTCAGCAAAAACAACTTTATTAGTGACATGCAGTATGGTTTTCCTTCTACTAGATGTACAGCAGATGTGCTTACAGTTATATCTCATAGGATTAGCGAATCTCTCGACGGAGGCTTTCTTTCTAGGGCAATTGCTCTTGACATATAAAAGGCCTTTGATAAAGTATGGCATAAAGGTTTACTTCAACAGATCTCCAGCTACGTTAGAGCTGGAAATGTCTACTCAATTATTAAATCATTTCTTTTTGTTCATAAGAGTATGTTCATATGTCTACTCAATTATTAAATCATTTCTTTTGGTTCATAAGAGTAGTGGTTGATAGGCAGAAATCAGAAGCTCACAGTATTAATGTTGGAGTCCCTCAGGGGTCCATCCTGGATCCAACTCTCTTCATGATCTGCATTAATGATCTTCCAAATCACATCCTTACATCATTCTTAGACATTTATGCTGATTATACTACAGTCTATGGCAGCACATCAAAGACCGTAAACGACCAAGTTCTTTCTGATTCTCTCTCCTCTGATCTTGAGCACGTGATACAATGGAAAAAGATGTGGCTAGTTATTTTAATGCATCTAAAACAAAGCTCTGACCACCATCTGGTATCAATTGAAATGAATGGCTCTCGTCTTGGGGAGGCTTCTTGTTTTGACAAGTTTCTGAGCTTGACCTTCAATTCTGATCTAAAATAGAATACGTACATTTTTTTTACAAAGGCATCACCACATTATCAAGGCCCAGAGGCCACTCAAGGATAAGGGTTAAAGAGTGTACAGTAGAAATTGGACAATATAGTAATCATTAGTAATGAAAATTTGGTAAATTTAATAACTTATATGGAACGGCTCATCAAGAACTTATTTACTTTAGACTTTAACACAACCATATTGTAGTCAGCCGGAAAGCAGGAAAACGGAAGACAATTCCACAGGCGTGCAGTTCTAAGAAAGAAGCTTTGTTCATGGAATCTACGTTTAGGTTTAGGCACAGATAAAGAGTGGGGGAAATTATTGATAGTGTTTACAGCTAGACGAGTGTTTCTTGTGAAAGTTTGGCGAGGGGGGACCATAGATTGAAGCTCAGTTGAACACTTTCCATGAAAATAACGATACATCAGAGACAAACTCGCAACATCTCTTCTGTGAGATAGAGGTTGCAAGGAGGAGAAAAGGACATCTCCTACGAGGCTACGAAGTCTATTTTGAACTCTATCAAGGCAGGACAAGTCCTTTCTAGCAGCTCCTGCCCAGATGTGGCAACAGTATTCCATCCTTGGACGTACCTGGCTCTTATATAGATAGAGAATAGCATCAGCAGTGAGATATCTACTGGATCGATAGAAAGATCCCACCATTTTTCCAGCGGCCTTGGCAACAGATTTGATATACGTGTTCCATTTAAGATCAGGAGTAATGGTCAAGCCAAGAAGCTTGTCAAAACTTGAGGCCTCCTGAAGACGAGAGCCATTCATTTCAATTGATGACAAATGTGGATTAGAATGTCGATGATGTAAAGAGAGAAGCTTGGTTTTAGATGCGTTAAAAGTAACCAGCCACTCCTTTCCCCATTGTACTACGTGCTCAAGATCAGAGGAGAGAGAATTGGAGAGAACTTGGTCGTTTACTGTCTTAGATGTGGTACCATAAATGGTAGTGTCGTCAGCATAAATGTCTACAAATGATGTAAGGATATGATTTGGAAGATCATTAATGTAGATCAGGAAAAGAGTTGGGCCCAGGATGGATCCCTGAGGGACACCGGCATTAATACTGTGAGCTTCTGATTTTTGCCCCTCAACTACTACTCTTATGAACCTATCAGAAAGAAATGATTTAATAATTGAGAAGACTTTTCCAGCTATACCATAGCTAGCGATCTTATGAAGTAAACCTTTATGCCATACCCTATCAAAGGCTTTAGATATGTCAAGAGCAATTGCCCTAGAAAGATTGCCACCGTCGAGAGATTTGCTAATCCTATGCGATATAACTGTAAGGACATCTGCTGTAGATCTAGCAGAACGGAAACCATATTGAGTGTCACTAAGAAGGTTATTTTTGTTGAGATGTTTGATTACTTCTGTATTTAACACAGATTCTAGCAACTTACTCATGACGCACAGGAGACTTATTGGCCTGTACTGAGAGGGGGATGAGCGATCACCTGAATTCTTAAATACAGGGCATACTGATGAGATTTTCCAGGGAGATGGGAAACTATTCTCCTTAAGACAACGTTTAAACAGTTTTGTAAGTATGGGCGCTAGTTCAGGTTGAAGTTTTTTGAGTACTATAATTGGAATACCATCAGGGCCAGTTGCTTTACTCGAATCAAGGTTTTTGATTAGCTTCGCAACATCACGTACAGATATACGTATATCACATAGCGTGTTTTCTGATACAGGAGGAAATATTGGGTGTTGGCGGTCTTGGTCGCAAAGGGTAGAATTAGCTGCAAAGTTCTTGACAAAGAGTTTGGCTTTGTCTGATGCTGACGAGATTACCTCAGGTCCATTGATAATAGTTGGGATGGAGCACACGCTTCTGTTCAGGATTCTGTTTGCTATTTGCCCAAACTGGTGGGAACCAAGGCGCTGCTCAGCTACTTTGGACTTAACAGATTGAGCATACAACTCTCTTGCGTTCCATATTACTTTCTTACAATGGTTGCTGGCAGTCCTGAAAACGGCTTTAGTTTCCATACATCTATTACGTTTGAAGCAGTGGAAAAAGTGATTTCTGTGCGCAATGGCAGCAGCACATTCTGGAGAGAACCATGGCTGGCTGTTAGGTTTTGGCTGAAACTTTTTAGATGGTATGAAATGGTCAATACCTACAATTAACCATTCAGTTAGGTCTAATACTATAGAGGACACATCCTTTTTAAATATGGAATGCAGAGGTAGATCAGATATAAATGTACGGAAGCTATCCCAGTCAGCCTTAGTGTATCGATATACTGTACGATGGAGAGGTACGTCTGGGGACTTATTACATTTCATTTTTATCTTAATTGATACAACAGAGTGGTCGGAAGATCCAAGAGGCGACAGAACAGAAACTGAACATAGTTCAGGGCAAGTTGTGAGAAAAAGGTCTAGTAGGCTCGCATACTGGCCGTCATTATCGGGCACACGGCATCAAATCCGTTGCTATGGGTGCTGAAAAATGGTGGGATTCTTCTATCGATCCAGTAGATATATCATTGCTGATGCAATTCTCTATCTATATAAGAGCCAGATACGTGCAAAGATGGAGTACTGTTGCTACATCTTGGCAGGACTTATCCTGCCTTGAAAGAGTTCAAAATAGACTTCGTAGCCTAGTAGGGGATTCCCTTTTCTCTTCTCTGCACCCTCTTTCTCACAGAAGTGATGTTGCGAGTCTGTCTCTTCTTTATCCGTATTGTCATGGCAAGTGCTCGACTGAGCTCCAGTCTATGGTCTCCCTCGCCAAACTTTCACGAGAAACACTCGTCTATCTGAAAACACTATCAATAATTTCCCCCATTCTTTATCTGTGCCTAGAACAAAACGTAGATCCTATGAACAAATCTTCTTTCTTTTGCACACCTGTGGAACTTTCTTCCGTTTGCCTGCTTTTCAGCTTACTACAATATGGTTGTCTTCAAGTATAATGTAAACAAGTTCTTGATAATCCGTTCCACTTAAATTTACTGAATTTACATTACTAATGATTACTATATTGTCTAATTGACTACTGTACACTCTTTAACCCTTATCCTCGAGTGTCCTTTGGGTCTTGATGAGTGGTGATGCCTATGTAAAAAAAAGATTGGTTGGCCCCCAATCATTTAAAAAAAAAAATCTTTTCCTCCCCTGTTAACTGCAAATGGTCCCAACCTAGTCCTGGCCAGACGCAACGTTGCTTAACTTCGTTGATCTAATGAGAACCGATGTGTCAACGTAATTATGTCGAAGTTAAGAATATAGAGAAATAAAGCAACTAACGTTTTCATATTTTATAGACATTTAATAGTTTTGTTTCTCTTGTTTAACTTCAAACCTGCCCAAATCACTTCCACTATTGCATTTCGGAAGTTGTATTAAACATTTTCTTTTTCTTTCCCCGCTTTTATTCAAACGTGATGGTCAGGAGACACGCCAAAGTTAAAGGCGTGAGAAATCAGTTTCAAATGTGGTATTGAAGTAGGTAGATGTGATTTATTCGTCCCCGTTTCAAAGGATCTTTTCCCGCTTTATCCTAGTTAAAGCACTATCGGGAACTCGTGTTTTCTGCGGATGGATCTCCATGGTACGCAGCTTGAATTAATTCCCAGCCGGGAACTTGTATGAGAAATTACTTATTCAGTAAAAATTTGTAGCATGAACTATATTAAACATTCTACTTTATAATGAAGTGTAAATTGCTTTTTTTAATTCTTGAGTTCCTTCGATCAAGGAAGACGGATTGTTCGAAGAGGTCTCTACCAGCCCACTCAATGCGCAAAAGCTCATCGCTTATGCAAGTGCCGACAACCGAGAAATCACTCAAGTTAAGTGTCTTAGAATTGCGAATTTAATATCCTTTAGGGTCTATCTCCTACGTGAATTTTCTTCACACTCTTATTCCTAACTACGACATAATCACGTGGACACACCGGTTATCGTTGGATAATCGAATCTAAGCAATAGTGCGTCTTGCTAGATAGATGATCATTTGGGAATAACGAGCGTGGTATGTAGAAGGACGTTGACACCTTGCAATAACTGCAAAAACATGACGCTGTCATCTAACCTTACCGAGATATATATGCGATTGGCGTCCGCTTTTGAATTTGTATATTTCCTAGATACTTCCTCCTTCAGGGAAAGTTGATTGGATCCACTTAGGGTGAGCACTGCTGGCTGGCTTTAACTTAGTCTAAAAACAGTGTTGTTTATTTTTACAAATATCACAGTGTTTGCATTTACAAAATAAAAGAAAAAAGAATTGAAAAAAGAAATGAAATAAGAAGAAGAAGAAGAAAAAGTAGAAGGAAAGTAGAAATAAAATACAAGAAGAAGAAGAAGAAGAAAAAGTAGGAGGAAAGTAGAAATAAAATACAAGAAGAAGAAGAAAAAGAAGGAGGAAAGTAGAAATAAAATACAAGAAGAAGAAGAAGAAAAAGTAGGAGGAAAGTAGAAATAAAATACAAGAAGAAGAAGAAAAAGGAAAAGTAGGAGGAAAGTCGAAATAAAATACAAGAAGAAGAAGAAAAAGAAAAAGTAGGAGGAAAGTAGAAATAAAATACAAGAAGAAGAAGAAAAAGAAAAAGTAGGAGGAAAGTAGAAATAAAATACAAGAAGAAGAAGAAGAAAAAGTAGGAGGAAAGTAGAAATAAAATACAAGAAGAAGAAGAAGAAAAAGTAGGAGAAAAGTAGAAATTAAATACAAGAAGAAGAAGAAGAAAAAGTAGGAGGACAGTAGAAATAAAATACAAGAAGAAGAAGAAGAAGAAGAAGAAGAAAAAAAAGTAGGAGGAAAGTAGAAATAAAATACAAGAAGAAGAAGAAAAAGTAGGAGGACAGTAGAAATAAAATACAAGAAGAAGAAGAAGAAAAAGAAGGAGGAAAGTAGAAATAAAATACAAGAAGAAGAAGAAGAAAAAGTAGGAGGAAAGTAGAAATAAAATACAAGAAGAAGAAGAAAAAGGAAAAGTAGGAGGAAAGTCGAAATAAAATACAAGAAGAAGAAGAAAAAGAAAAAGTAGGAGGAAAGTAGAAATAAAATACAAGAAGAAGAAGAAAAAGAAAAAGTAGGAGGAAAGTAGAAATAAAATACAAGAAGAAGAAGAAGAAAAAGTAGGAGAAAAGTAGAAATTAAATACAAGAAGAAGAAGAAGAAAAAGTAGGAGGAAAGTAGAAATAAAATACAAGAAGAAGAAGAAGAAGAAGAAGAAGAAGAAAAAGTAGGAGGAAAGTAGAAATAAAATACAAGAAGAAGAAGAAGAAGAATAAAAAGAAAAAGTAAGAGGAAAGTAGAAATAAAATACAAGAAGAAGAAGAAGAAGAAGAAAAAGTAGGAGGAACATAGAAATAAAATACAAGAAGAAGAAGAAAAAGAAGAAAAAGTAGGAGGAAAGTAGAAATAAAATACAAGAAGAAGAAGAAAAAGTAGGAGGAAAGTAGAAATAAAATACAAGAAGAAGAAGAAGAAGAAAAAGTAGGAGGAAAGTAGAAATAAAATACAAGAAGAAGAAGAAGAAAAAGTTGGAGGAAAGTAGAAATAAAATAAAAGAAGAAGAAGGAGAAGAAGAAGAAGAAAAAGTAGGAGGAAAGTAGAAATTAAATACAAGAAGAAGAAGAAGAAGAAAAAATAGGAGGAAAGTAGAAATAAAATACAAGAAGAAGAAGAAGAAGAAAAAGTAGGAGGAAAGTAGAAATAAAATACAAGAAGAAGAAGAAGAAGAAAAAGTAGGAGGAAAGTAGAAATAAAATACAAGAAGAAGAAGAAAAAGTAGGAGGAAAGTAGAAATAAAATACAAGAAGAAGAAGAAGAAGAAGAAAAAGTAGGAGGAAAGTAGAAATAAAATACAAGAAGAAGAAGAAGAAAAAGTAGGAGGAAAGTAGAAATAAAATACAAGAAGAAGAAGAAGAAAAAATAGGAGGAAAGTAGAAATAAAATACAAGAAGAAGAAGAAGAAAAAGTAGGAGGAAAGTAGAAATAAAATACAAGAAGAAGAAGAAGAAGAAGAAGAAGAAAAAGTAGGAGGAAAGTAGAAATAAAATACAAGAAGAAGAAGAAGAAAAAGTAGGAGGAAAGTAGAAATAAAATACAAGAAGAAGAAGAAGAAGAAAAAGTAGGAGGAAAGTAGAAATAAAATACAAGAAGAAGAAGAAGAAAAAGTAGGAGGAAAGTAGAAATAAAATACAAGAAGAAGAAGAAGAAAAAGTAGGAGGAAAGTAGAAATAAAATACAAGAAGAAGAAGAAGAAGAAGAAAAAGTAGGAGGAAAGTAGAAATAAAATACAAGAAGAAGAAGAAGAAGAAGAAGAATAAAAAGAAAAAGTAGGAGGAAAGTAGAAATAAAATACAAGAAGAAGAAGAAGAAGAAAAAGTAGGAGGAAAGTAGAAATAAAATACAAGAAGCGGGTTATTGAAGACGTTGGGAGGGCGATGATTGACTTGGTCAGGAATCGTGTTGCTGTTGCTTCTCGTGCCCTGTGGGTGTGATCATATCTTACCGTTGTTGGGACCGTTCTGAGTAACCGATTGTTGGGTCCGTTCTGAGTAACCGTTCGCGTCCGTCTAGGTACCTTGCTAGTTGGATTCCGTGCAGAACCGGTGTTTATTGGTTATTGAATTGCTTTACGTTGCTGCAACATTATACATCAACCCTTAAGTAAACACTTCATCAAATCTTCACACACAACGTAATGTACTTGCAATAACCCTTATCCCTGAGTGGCTTCCGGGCCTTGATAAGTGGTGATCACTGTGTAAAAAAAAAGAAAGAAGACAACTATAGAAAAAGAACAAAGGAATGAATACAATTGAAGGAAGAGAAATTAGGAGAAATAAAAAGGAGAACATAAAGAAAAAGAAGAAAATTTATGCAAAAAAGACTAATAAAGGATTAAGAAAAAGATGAAAAAATCAAAGAAAACAGAAACTATAGAAGAACGAGAAATATAGAAGGAAAAAGAAGAAAAAAAATGAAAACAGGAAAGAAAGAAAAACGATAAAAATAAAAGGAAAAAGAGAAAGAAAAAGAATGAAAATAGGGAGAGAAAACAAACATTTAAATAAATGAAAACAGATGAAATAGAAGAAAAAGAAGAAGACAAAGAAGAAGAAGAAAAAGAAAGAAAAGAAGAAGAAAACAAAATACGAAAGAAAAGAAGAAATAGCTTATAGATATTTTTAATTGTTTTATTTCTCTATATTCTTAACTTCGGCATAATTACGTTGACACATCGGTTCTCATTAGATCAACGAAGTTAAACAACGTTGCGTCTGGCCAGGACTAGGTTGGGACCATTTGCAGTTAACAGGGGGGGAAGATTTAGCTGCCTAGAAACATATTGCCGGTTGAAAGGTTTAGTCACATACTATTTAAGATGCACCGCATATCCTAACATGTAGGATTTATGGAAACATGAAACACATCCGTTTTCATCTATGAAAATCAATTGCGAAATAACTCTCGTAACTTAAAGGGAAAATAGCCTTCATAGTTTAAATAAATAAAGCTTACTTTTTTTAACGCAACTGACGTTCGAGATAATATTGAAGTAAACTAATTTACAAATGAATTAAGTAAATCAATTTAAATAATATTTCTAAACAGAACTGTTAAAACAATTCTCTTGCTAATAATCACTAGTAACATTAAGCGAATTATTAAAATAGAGTTGTTAATGTAATATGCAAATCAGGTTACTTCTTGAACGTAGATTGTAATGTGCATCCAGGAGACAAGCGCCCGCGTGTTTGTGTGTTGTGTGGGTGCGTAAGAGAGACGGACGAAAAGGAAAGACTTACCTCGGGGCCGGCTGGGCGTCGCCGACCGAAAATAGAGAAAAAAAAAAGATCAAGATGGCGGCCACCCTCTTTTGTAAAGGATGATATCTCGCAAAGTCACATGAATTCTCTCAATATGCAAATTTAGCCTGCCTGCAACGGCCATAAAAGCGGGTGATTGAAAGACGTTGGGAGGGCGATGATTGACTTGGTCGGGAATCGTGTTGCTGTTGCTTCTCGTGCCGTGTGGGTGTGAGCATATCTTACCGTTGTTGGGACCGTTCTGAGTAACCGATTGTTGGGTCTGTTCTGAGTAACCGTTCGCGTCCGTCTAGGTACCTTGCTAGTTGGATTCCGTGCAGAACCGGTGTTTACTGGTTATTGAATTGCTTTACGTTGCTGCAACATTATACATCTACAGAGGGCGCAGTACTTTTAAAGGATTTTCCTTATACATCTACAGAGGGCGCATTAATTTTAAAGGACTTTCCTTACACATTTTCTACATAGATTTCCTTGAAATAAATTGTATACATAGAAATCATGCTGGAAAAAAAGGATACAAATGTTTGTTTTCAGTATTAAACTTAATTTGTGAAGACCCATAAGCCACTCGAGGACAAGGGTTACTGAGTATGTCTGAAAGACAGTGAAGCAATAACGTTTATTTATTTAGGATTTATAACTATGGTTGACACTGACCAGAAATTAGATTATTTAAGAGGATCAAGAAGAATTTGTTAACATTGGACTTGAAAATTATCATGATATAGTCAGCTAAGAAGCAGCCCCATGGTATTGTATACATTAGGTTGTTCTAAGTGTTCGTAAACACTTGCAAAAAATTGAAGTATTAAAAAATAAATGAATCCTCCAAATGTAATCATTTTCCAAGACTTGCTGCCATCGATATGCAAGCTTTCAGATATGGTACAAAGTACCACCTAGACGGCTTCGAATCAAAGAATTCTTGACACGCTTCCTCGACTTCATCAAACGAGTCGAATCGGTAACCTTTCAGTAAGTGTTGCATTGAGTAGAAATGACCATAATCTGATGGAGTGGAGTCAGGACTGCAGATTGGATATAATAGAATCTCAACGCCATGTAGCTCTTCAAACTTGTCTTTGGTCTTCTTGGCGGTGTGTGGCTTGGCTTTGTTCTTACAGGAAAATTCAGCAATGATTGCACGACTATTCAAAACCAACTCAAAATACACAATTCCTTAAAAGTTCTACCAAACGCACATGACATTCCTGCCGAATTGATCTTGTTTTGGAACCGACGGTGTCTCTTGTCCTTTCTGAATCCATCGCTTGTCTCCATTGTGCTTCCAAAACCGTTCGTGCAAAGGATTGCTGAGCAATTGCTGATAAATTTCAGCTTGTCTGTTTACTTGTGCTTTGGTGAGTTTGTGCGGATGTTGGTGCGGCTTTTTGTTAATAAAAACAAGTTGCTTCAATTATCGGTGAATTATCGATTGGCCAACTCCAATCTGATCAGCAATTCTCAAATGCTCGATGAATGCACAACGTTCAACTCGATTTACAAGTCTCCAACATCCAACTCTAACGTTCGTCCTGAAAGCGGCTTATCTTCAAGACTCATGTCGCCATAATTGAAACACTTTGAGATCGTCGCGTATGCAATTGTTTCTTCGATTTCGGCATCGCAAATCTCTTCTGCAGCTTTACTGGTTGAAATACTTCGATTCTAGCAGTAGCGAATCAAAACTAGCAGCTCAATTTAATAAATTGACATATGGAATAGAAAGACGAAGACAACTATAACAATATAAGCGCAAGTAAAAAACAAATTAAAATTTGCGTTAAAAGTCAATTTCTCGCAAGTATTTACGAAACTTTGGGACAACCTAAAATTAATAAAATAGTGAACAAAGAAACAGACAAACAGGCCGATGACTTTGCCATAATAGTTACATTTATAGTAATCACCATAAAATTCATTAAATAAAAAAGATATTCAAAATACAATAGTCAGAACTAAAACATTTATAGAATAGTATATTGTAGTTAATTTTATTATGAGGAGGTCTCCGCGAGTCAAATCTTGAATGCCGTTTGTTTTGGGTAAGAAGTTAATGTGTGGTATTCTTGGTGACTTGGTACTCAGTATACCCGTGGTCACCCGCGTTTCTGCTAGCTGCCATGCCAATCGCCTTATAATTACGCTCTGTTTAAGCTCAGTAGACCTTTGATATAGATAAAGTTTTGTCAGGAACTTATGTGAGAGATTAGCATTATTAGCGACCCCAAATATATATATATATATATATATATATATATATATATATAAACCCCCCCTCTTTTGGTAGAGCACTGTCGTAAATAGTCTCTACCGCTACTTAATTGGTTGAAAAATACGAAGCTCGTTGTTTGTTTGTTTATAAATTGGCGGTTTGAGCACTGTAAAAGTGGTGGCGGATGTCTATTTAAATAGACATTCCGACGAGTTATTTGCGGGCGTCGCTTCTGTGGTCGAGTGGGAGAACTGCCGATTGTCAACACGACGGTTCTAGGTTCAATCCTTGGCTTGGGAGATTTTATTTCGACTTTCCTCCTACTTTTTCTTCTTCTTCTTCTTCTTCTTCTTCTTCTTCTTCTAGCGGCACTGATGAGTTGTGATACAACAAAACAGGACTGTATGTCGGTGACTATATATATATATGTGTGTGTGTAGACTTTTTGTTGTTCATATATTTTAACGATCATACGGTTATTAGCGTGATGATCTAGGAAAATGTTTTCCATTTAGAATGTCGACCATACTTTTTGGACGTAAACAAATATACGCATTATTTATCCATTTATTATTTTACTTATAAAACAGTAATCTACAAATATGTGTTTACCGGTTCTTCCGATCGTCAGTGTAGCTTGACTGTTTTAGGATTCAACACTCAGACCATATCTACTATGATTAAGTGCGTTAACCCTTACGCCACGAGGTCCTAGATTTTTTTTTAAAGATGTTATTTTTATCGCTTATAAACTTATGTCTATTTTGTTTTTGTTGATTTTACCTAGATCTCTATCGTTGGAGACTATAATATCGTATTATCGTTAAAAAAAATCATCAACAAAAATCGGCATAATTTTATAAGCGATAAAAGTAACATAAAAAGTTATCCAGGACTACGTGACATAACGGTTAACACACTCGGCTATATGATCTAAGTTTGGAATCTTAGAACAGTCAAAATACACTGACAATTGGTAGACCGTGAAAAACGTGTTTGCAGATTAGTAGTTTATATGTATAATATATTAAGGTATATCATGTAAAATTTATTTTTTGTTAATAACATCCGATGGAAATCACATCTGACGAGTTGATGGGAGAAGAATGTCTATGAAAACATAAAATCATGGAATTGTCATCCCATTAACGAAACGTCTGTAATGATGAGATCCAATATGAAATAAATAAGGGTTATAAAAGAGAAAAAATGTAAGTCTTTGAATTTCAACAAAAATTCTGCAGTATATATATATTATATATATATATATATATGTATATATATATATATATATATATATATATATATATATAGCAAAAGTACCCGTCGTTGACTGCGTTCAAAAACAGCTTACAGAACATGGACTCTGATTTATGAAAGTATGATAGGTGATGAAAAGGAAGAGTTGTAAAGAGATAGCTTCGAATTTGGGGTATCAAAATCAAAGAAAAATATGATGAAAGTAAAAATAAAATAGATAAACCCCATAATTTATTATACCATACCTGTTCACACTGAAACCTTTATCACAATATTCTGTGGATCTATATTAAAAAAACATGTTAAGCTTTGTGACATATTTGCATTCTATGGAGGTCAGGCGCAAACGAACACCCCATAATTTTATTATACCATATTTCTTCAAACTGAAACATAATTATCAAAGTATTCTTGCGCAGATAGATATGAATAGTCTTTATTAAAGTGTGTGCCCATTTCCATTCTATAGAGAACGCAGATCCCACAATTTTATTATACCATCCATATTTAAATTAAAACATACTTATCAAAGTATTATTATGTACATCTATATCAAAAACACTTGTAAACGTTTTTTTTTTAATTTTTAAATTTTTTATATCTATAGTTTTTGGACCAGGCGCGTACGCAGACCCCACAATTTTAATAAATCATCATTATACCAGATCAAACATACCCATTCCTGTGTCTCGATACATCTTCTATCATTATATGTGATCAGTTTTCTATAATAGTCAACCATGTAGGAGCCTATTCTTGACCAAACACACGCACAGACGTTCACCTTTATATATATATATATATATATATATATATATATATATATATATATATATATATATGAGTAAAATTTTAAATAGTAAACAATTATATATATATATATATATATATATATATATATATATATATATATATATTAAGTAATGTGATTTATAATTTAAAAGTTTTAAAATTTAAAAATCAAAATTAAATTAAAAATCAGTTTCATAAGAAGGAACAACAACAAAGTCAATTATCTGTACGATCGTTTCGGAAATCCGTGCTTTTTATTTGTGGTATACATGAAGTCACGTAGAATAATTATACATAGTTTTTTTGGTAAGCACGGTCTCCTCATCAGCAAATTTAGGAGGATTTCTATTTAATTGGTTTATTTTTGGTGTCTTTTCAATTAAATAGAAATCCTCCTAAATTTGCTGATGAGGAGACCGTGCTTACCAAAAAAACTATGTATAATTATTCTACGTGACTTCATGTATACCACAAATAAAAAGCACGGATTTCCGAAACGATCGTACAGATAATTGACTTTGTTGTTGTTCCTTCTTATGAAACTGATTTTTAATTTAATTAAATTTTGATTTTTAAATTTTAAAACTTTTAAATTATAAATCACATTACTTAATATTGAATTAGCTCTAGGACATTTAACTATCGAGCTTATTATATATCTAAATTACAACGAGCATTTCCTGTATTTTAATTAAACTAGTAATTTCACTATTACATTAAAATACACTTAGCTCTTTAGACTATTATTCTAATCTCCTTTAAATTATATATATATATATATATATATATGAGTAAAATTTCAAATAGTAAACAATTATATATATATATATAAATTGTTATATTTGCAATTTTATAATTATAGTAGCAATTGCATACTAGTAAATAACACAAAGTTTTAATATATATATATATATATATATATATATATATATATATATATATATATATATATATATATATATAAGAGCCAAGTACGTCCAAAGATGGAGTACTGCTGCCACGTCTGGGCGGGAGCTACTAAAAACAGCCTATCCTGCCTGGACTGAGTACAAAATAGACTTCGTGGCTTGGTGGGGGATGCCCTTTTCTCTACCCTGCAACCTCTTTCCCACAGAAGAGAAGTAGCGAGCCTGTCGTTGTTCTATCGTTATTCCCATGGCAAGTGATCGTCTGAGCCCCATTCTCTGCCCCCCTCGCCAATCATTTTCAAAAAACACACGACTAGCTGAAACCACCGTCAATAATTTTCCCCACTCCCTATCTGTGCCTAAATCAAAACGTAGATTCCATGAACAAAGCTTCTTTCTCAGAACTGCACGCCTGTGGAACTCTGTTCCACTTGCCTGTTTCCCTATGACTTCAACCTGGATGTCTTCAAGTCCAACACAAACAAATTCCTGATAAACCGCCCCCTTAGTAATGACACATTACCAATTCTCCAATACTATTGCTACACTATCCCTTTGATTACTGTACACACAATAACTCTTATCCCCAAGTGGCCATTGGGCCTTGATAAGTGGTGAACTCCATGTAAAAAAAATGAGGTAGCTCAATAATGCGGTAATAGAGCTATTAATATTTATAATACATATATATATCTGAGTATAATACTTATTTTTTATCGTTTTACAAATGGCCTCAATAAATAGTTTATAAAAATAGAGGCTTAAGACAGTCTAATATTACTTCACCATTAACTGGTCCGCCAGCATTGGATTTAAAACCGGAAGTACAGATATTTTTCTTATAATCTGTAAAAATTTTAGTATATAGATACATCTCATAGATAAGTATAGATATTTCCTTCTCTCTCCTTCTCTCTCTTTTACACACACACACACACACACACACACACACACACACACATACACACACACACACACACACACACACACACACACACACACACACACACACACTCTCTCTCTCTCTCTCTCTCTCTCTCTCTCTATATATATATATATATATATATATATATATATATATTTATATATACTTTTAAATGTAGTTTATATACATGTATGTCCTCGAAGTTATGGCTCGTTCTTTTCAGATTTTCAAATTACAGTACGTAGACGAGATTTGATTATTCGAAGTCCTAGCAAAATTAATTAATTCAACGCGAATGTCATAGACAAACGAACTCTCATAACGTCTGGTGAATGAGACGCGTAATGATGAGAATGGGCATAATATATATATATATATATATATATATATATATATATATATATATATATATATATATATATATATATATTAGAGCCGACGTTGCCCGGGATCGAATGATGATCAACGAACATCTCGCACTCCTATATCTTTATCACCGTCGAAATCCGTGAAATCGTCAGGAAGTAACTTAGTCCAAAATATATGTTATTGCACATTGCACTCTAGAGAACCCACTGTTCCTTATATAAAATTATTTTATATAAACCTCTTTCCAATAAACGAATATAAAACATTAAGAAACTTACGTGCGGAGTTTGAACCTACAGACCACATTATGGAAAATAAAAAAGAAAAACAGATAAAAAAACAACAAATAAACAAACAAACAAAAAACGTATATTTTCAAATCTTATAAAATTGCAGTTAATGAAAAAAATTAAGAAATTTACGTGCGAAATTTCAACCTACAGACGACCAAAAAAACACGCTACCAACTTACCCACAGTAAAATTTTCACGGCCCGTTGTTCTATCATTGTTGCTAAGCGACGACATGGAAAAATAACTTTACCGATGATAGATAAATTATAAGAACGGTTTCAATTATCGATTAACGATAATTATCGGGTGATTCTAGACAAAACTTAAGTCAGTTCACTCCCAGACTTATACACTTAAATTCTGTGAATTTGAAAGAAAATCTGGCCAGCCGTTTCGGAGTATATAAGTGACAAACTCACACATACAGAGACAAAGTTGCATTTATATAATTGTAGAGATACTACAATTATTTAATTATAGATTATTAAATTATAGATTATTTATTCGTGGAGTCAATTATACATTCCGTAAATTCATGTTTAATTTCAAAATTATTTTAGAAAATATTCCAAATCTGCTACAAAAATAATTCAAAATTATTCGAACTTTTAAATTTTCACCGTTATGCAAAATGTGTTTATGAACTGATGTTAATAAGACGGATAGGAATTGCATTTTTTTTAGCTAGTAATTTATAACATAAATCTCACCTGCCTGTATAAATGTATATATGTATATGTGTATATCTGCCTATAACTTTTGACAGAGGCAACAGATTTTCCCGAGATTGGTATAATTTTGAAGCCCGAACCTTCAGACGACAAATATCGAAAAATTTGCAGAACACATTAATTCCTTCACCTTCAACTGGCAGGATCGCTTTCTTCGCTGATATTTTTTGCAAGACATTCAACACTTTACGCCGCATACAAGGCATTATTTCAACCGCCTGTGACGTCACAACTACGGTAAGCACATCGGTAATACCGTTTTATTTCACCTCTTTTCCCCTGGCGCGTTCATGCATGCTTACTGCTCCTATTTTTTTTGCGCTGGCAATTTTCCTATATTTTTTTGCTCATCCAACACCCTTACACACCGCCATTTTCTTTTCCACCCTTCGCATCACAGGTTCGAGCCTGTTTACTACAATTTTTCTTTTTTTTTTTGCTGATCAACACACACTTCCAAACACCCGGGAAACGCCGGGCACCCAGGCTAGTCAATAATGAATTCAAATTAAATATCCTCTATACACGGAAAACTACACAACCTGTCATAGAAGAAGGCGACGACAATGACGAACAAATCCACTTTTTCGCCCTTCCGTCCTCAAAAAACGTTTCTACTATTAAACAGTAAACCCGAATCTTGGCTTCGTATCACTATGTCTATCACTGTGTTTCATATAATGTGTACATTCGGCTCCAAATCAATTGGTGACGCTGTTGCATTGGTGTCGCGACCACGATTGGGATCGCGACCCACAGTTTGGAAACCACTGACCCAGATTATAGGTAAGATGAAAAATGAATGTTCCACAAGCCAGCAGTTCTTGGAATATGCTATGAAATAGAAGAATGTATTACAACGAGTTAGCAAAACATCAAATTAATGAAGACCATAAGATAAATGAGTTAAACTAACTGGAACGAAGAAGCATACAAGTTGCCAGACATATTTGTACAGACATTTAAAATTGTTGTAGACGCTTGAAAATTCAGTATTTTATTGTTATACATTTTATGAGATGACTGATAAACTTTTGTGATTTTCATGTTTAAATGAACAGCTACAGCAAGAATTGGGATGCATCCTACTAAAGCCAGATTGTCACAGCTGGTGAATTTCAAAAATGAAATCTGGTCGTGAGGACAGTTTAGAAGAACTATATGCAAAAAAAAAATGTATTTTAAATTTGGAAAAATGCCACAGATACGTATGGAATTCTTCAGACTGCTTTTAGACCATCTTTCATAAATTGAGGATCAGTTTTTGAGTGAAATGTAATTCGAGAAAGGCAGAAAGTCTATGAGGGATGATGAGAAGCGTGAGAGGAGTAAAGATGTCACAACACAAGAACTGATTGGCCAAATAAAGACTTTAATAGATAAGGACTATAGTGTGTTTATAGAGACAATGAGTGCGCAGTTTGATGTCAGTGTGGAATCTGTCCACACTATTATTCGCGAGAAACTGAAGATGCGGCAGATTTGCGCGAATGCACTAGTACGTCACACACGTGATCGACTTATCTAACAATATCTCGAGTACTATCCACATCTCTAACTTGATTCCGAACGTTATCTCCGTCTTTAACGTGATCTCCTTTTTAAAATCTTTATTGTTCCCTAAGGGAGTAAAATTTTGGCAAAAAAAAAGCGGTTTTGAAATTCCAATATGCGGACAGTGAAGCACTGCAAAAGCACTGCAAAAGCTTTCCGGCAACTTCTGCAGTTCACTGGCTCCAACCGTATTAGTTTGCCTTTCCGTTGGACTTGTCTGCAAGGCTGCGAGAGGGGACACTGGTAAATGGGCAAATCTAGATCTCCTTATTATCCTTCTTTGCCCGCATCAGATAACTAATTCCAGATTGTTTTTTTTTACACAGGAATCACTACTTATTAAGGCCAGGAGACCACTCGAGGATAAGGGTTAATGTTTATACAGTAGTCAATGTGATTATAGCGTAGTAAACATAAGTAGTGGGAATTTTGTAAATCGGATTACTTAGGGAGACGATTCATCAAGAACTTGTTTACGTTAGACTTGAAGACAATCAAATTGTAGTCAGCTGAAAAGCAGGCAATCGGAAGAGAGTTCTACAGGCGTACACTTCTAAGAAAGAAACTTTGTTCATGGAATCTACATTTAGGTTTAGGCACAGATAAAGAGTGTGGAAAATTATTGATAGTGGTTTTTGGCTAGACGAGTTGTTTTCGCGAAAGTTTAGCGAGGGGAAACCATCGAACTGTATAGCTGCAGAAGGTGCTGCAGAAGGTGCTGCAGAAGGTGCTGCAGTGCACCAGAGTAAATGCAGAATGCCATTATCTTAGACAGAATGTTGCTATAAATATTTTTCCCGACACGTGACGACATTTCGCATATATTTGCATACGTGCGTCCGCGTTCTCTTACTCAATGCTAACAACAGAATCAAGTTAGTCAAAAGTCGTTCTACAGAAATATGCATCGAATCGTTAGAGAAGCGGTTCAGTCAGTGTATCGTATTCGAAAAAGACTATTTTGTTGATTAAAGTCGAATTTTGCTTAAAGGTAATTGTTTTATCAGTTTTGTCAAAACCATATTTGTCATTTTCCCTTTCAGCTTGGAATATATATTTTTTATATTCACGTTTGAAATAATATATTATTCACTCGCGCTTAATCTAGATATAATATTTTCCCAATCGATGCCTCCGTTCAGTCTCAAGAAACAATGAACATCCCTGTAAGTGTAGCTATGCGTGTTAATCTGGAGCAAAGGTTGCGCAATTCTCAACCAGACCTACCCTGAATCGGAACTTCCTGTGACAGACTGACTGGAAACAAGAAAGTGGAGAGCACATACAGCACATGGTCATCCATCTGGTACTGACCAGGCTCAAAGTTGCTTAACTTCGGTGATTTGACGAGAACTGGTCTGTCCACGTAATTATGTGGTATCCTATTAAAGATTTAACATTTAAAATACGAACAAAAGCAGCTACCAATGTGCCATCATCATCATCATCGTCATCGCCATCATCATCGATGTATATATCTCTTTTTTTCAAAGTTCTATAACAGCTAAGCCAAAAAAAAAAATAGATGCCACCGAGGCCGTCAGAGATCATCATCATCATCATCATCATCATCATCATCATCATCATCATCATCATCATCGTCATCGTCATCACCATCGTCATCGTCATCACCATCATCACCATCATCATCGATGTATGTATCTCTTTTTTTCAAAGTTCTATAACAGCTAAGCAAAAAAAAAAAAAACAAAAAACAAAACAAAACAAAAGATGCCACCGAGGCCGTCAGAGAACACTCTGGCCAAGATAACCACCACCAACATCCACTATTCATTATCCCTTGTGACGTAGTCGTTTATATATAGAGACCCAACACGTTGTAGACTCCGTCGCAAAGAACCTTAAAAATGAAGAGGAAAACATTTTATTCGCTGTTTTAAGTTTCAACAAAATACCTTTATCCCCCCTTCACCTGCTAGGCGTGACTTCTCGTCTCGGCTGTGAAGATAACTACGTGTCTCTTACGTGATCGTGACTATCAATCTGTGGAAACGTTTATATCATGTTTTTCTTTTTACTTGCCGTGACATCACTTCGCACACGGCTCGGTCTTTTACATACAATTGCCATACGCGCGTTCGCACTCTATACATTCCTTACGATCACATATTTATTTCTTTATATTTTGCTGCACATATGAGTCTGTTTTGCTTCCTTGCAATTGCTGTATTTATGTCTGTGTTTTCTTCCTCAGTTCTTTAAAGGTAACAGTTTATCTGAAAGCGATCCCTAGAAGGGATCTCCTTCGTCACATACGAGTAAATCATCGGTCAATGTGACCTGTGCTCGTCTTTCGCAGGGGACTCAGTCGATCTGGTCGCAATCGTCTTCACCTTCGGGTTGATAGACTGCCGCCTCGTCGATCTGTCACACTGGAAATGGACCAATTTTATGCACATAAAAGAAAGACAGACTCAGATATATCTATTCTACTGGTAATTCAAGATAGATGTACAAAATATGACTTATATACAATTGTTCATTTAATCTAATTACTATAAGTTTTGCCGTGGTGACGGCCAGGAAGAGAGAGGTGGCGACAACTCTTCAATTATATTTCATTTTTCTCAAATATCAGCTCCAACTGCGCTCCAACTGCCGATTTGGCGCGGGGAATCGATTATGTACGGAGGTGACGGGATAGGTGCGGTCGCTACTTCCGAGTAATACGTCACCTCAGGGGAATCCCCTATTCCCTGTGTGTGCCTGCGATCTGCCGCTTTCTCGGGCCCACAAAAGCTCATAACCTCGATTTCCGTTACCTATTTTCAAATTTTCCACGAAACAATAAACGTTATATGTCGGTTTCATAAAAATAATTAAATTTAAAACTTGACTCGTCCTTTCAGCAGGGTCGGCTGCTATTTCCCGGGCATACAATAATACTTAACAAATAAAACAAGCATATCTGCCTGGAATTCTCCAGTGTTTCGGGAATTTCAACCTCCCCCTAATGGGGAACCCTACCGCTCCCGGAGACGGTCACCTCAGACAACATAAATGAACGGAAGTTAAACACGACTACAAAGTGCGATTCAGCTACTTGGAATTACTTATTATTAAAACAATGTGTTATATATAAGGATAACCGTGTTCAGATGGAAGACTGAGAGACACCTTAAACGTAAGCGAGGAGATAAAAGGCATGTCGATTCCGTCCATCTCTTTTTTTTTGGCTGACAAATTAAGCAAGCGGAGAAATTTTCTTTTTCTCTAGGAGCCCAGCAGGAGAGGTATGGTTGAGGATTGCGCAACCCTTGTTTCACAGTAACACGCGCAGCTATCCTTGCAGGGGTGTCCATTGTCTCTTGAGACTAAACAGAATCATCGATCCAGCAAGGAGTTAGTGGTCGCGTACAATGTCACTAGTAAAAAGACTTGTCATCGATATGTTTATCTATTTATTTTCCCTTTTAACGCATAAGAGATAATTGTCGCCATAGAAAAGAAAGTATCCAATTTCTAGTGGATAAAAAACAGTTTTCTTTTTTTGTTCTTATTGCAGACCACCTAATAGTTGACCAGTTGTGTACAAATCCCAAGAGCGATAGGAGCCTTCTATCATGCCTGAAAGTGACACAATATTAAACGATAGAGATAGGAGATGCACCGCTGTACAGTTCATGCTCTCTACCGATCAAAGTTATAACAAGAAGATCATTAATAACACCCTCGAAATGCATCGCTGGATTGGGGCAACGGTTATTGTCTTTGGTGTTATTTTAAGTGAAAGCCACATCATGCCATCTCACATTTTCGAAGTCGACTTAAAAGTCAAAACCAAAGTGTATCTTGTGCTGAAGAGTGTGGTGATCTCCTGGCGCCATTAATGGCCGCTGGCAAACTCTGGGCATGGAAGCAGGACTCGGCGCCGGCCCAGAAGTCCAAATAGATCCAGATTTGGTTTTAGAAGAAGTGCTTCGTGTCGTTTTCTCACTGGTCCCCTCCTCCCCCGACTTTAGCCCGCTGGACTACTTCATTTTGTCATACCCCGAGAATATCACTAACATGACCTCCCACAACACCAAAGCCAGCCTGATCGCCACCACCCGTTGAGTATTCGCCGAGCTCTCGCCGAGTTCCCGCCGACACGTGGAAAAAGCTATGCTCCCAGTTCCGGACCCTTATCGAGGGTGGGAATGTGGGCTGGAAGCAACTATATTGAATACATGTCAGCTCTACTACATAATCAAGCTATCTGAATCAATTCTTTCAATAAAAGTTTTGAAATAAAGATGTAGTGCCGTTTTCTTTAGGGAGACAGTTTTATCGTTCCACGTATGTAGAAATGAAATGTCATTTTGATAATTTACGTGACTGTATGTCCTCCTTAATAAGCGTTTTATCTGAACTAACATAAGTGTTCGAGTGCTTTCTCTGAAGATTTATACACCAATTGGTAAGTAAAAAAAAATAAAATAACAATAAACCTGATCAACAACATGGGCAAAGTCTATTGAAGAATTTGTGTGTAGACTTTCACCTCTTGAGTTGTTTGACTATGAATCAAAATATCGTCTTTTTTTTTACTCTTTGTCGCCCCAAACAATACATATTGCCACTTAAACGTAAAGGGCTGTTGTATGACATCGTGTCTAACAGTTAAATACGTTCACGTTTGAAATAATATATTATTCACTCCCGCTTAATCTAGATATAATATTTTCCCAATCGATGCCTCCGTTCAGTCTCAATAAACAATGAACATCCATGCAAGTGTAGCTATGCGGGTGGGAACTCGGCGAGAGCTCGGCGAATACTCAACGGGTGGCGGCGATCAGGCTGGCTTTGGTGTTGTGGGAGGTCATGTTAGTGATATTCTCGGCGTATATTTTCACATTACAATCAAACCAGCATATTAGTACAGTCCGGGTAGATAAGCAAAATATGACACAAGGTCGGTTTTTATATGGAGTGAAGAGGGTGGGGAGGGGGAAGAGGGAATGGTATATAGGATTGTCCCTACATGGACCACTAAACAATTGCCGCTAGAGCAATGGTCTCAAAGTGAAGCATCTGCCGGAAGAGATACTACACATTGATCTCAGCCAAAAGGCCAAGCGCTATAAAGACTAGATCTCTTTCTGGTTGTGGGGAAAAACGTAACTTACCTGAAATAGCACGAGTTTCGTGTTTTTTTTCATCTAAGAAAAAAATAGATAAAAATTAAAATGCCAACGTCGCATTTATATGTTTGGTGGTCATGCAAATTTACGTGTGAGATATGTACTGTAATCTCCTGGTGCAATCTGATGGGCGCTTGCAGACTCTGATAATGATATCAGGACTCGGCGCCGGCTCACAAGCCCAAAAAGATCGAGACTTAGTTTTAGAAGGAGTCTAACGACTTTGTGTCCTTCTTTCACTGGCTTCCCCTTTTCCCCGACCTTATCCAAGTAAACACTTCATTAAATCTCCACACTAACGTACTGTGCTTGCAATAACCCTTATCCCTAAGTGGCTTCCGGGCCTTGATAAGTGGTGACCACCGTGTAAAAAAAAAATGCAAATTAAAGGCGAGGGAGTTTGTTGAACGGGTATGAAAGAGGAAGGGAAAGGAACCATCGGCGAGTTGGGAAGACAGCGTGTTTGGGAGAACACGTGTCAAAACGAAACTATTGAAACAAAATCAGAAAAGACAGAACAAAAAATTTGACTCGGTTCAAATACTGTAGACTGATGTCTAGGGACCTCTGTAGTGAAGAGGTGGTATTTTTAAGCCAGGCTAGTTTGCTTAGAATATGTACTTCGAAGTGGTCCAGGTACAATAGATTACTCAGAACACATTCCAATAAAGTACTTGTACAACAGAAAAAGGGACGCGACGTTATGGTGATAGGACAGAGGGTTGGAATTGATAGGGCGGGGACCTATTAGATTGGAGATATTTTTGGGGCTCTATTTAAGACGAAGTGGTAATCGCGGCCTTGTAAGGATGCAGGATACTCTCAGGTGTAAATAATTTTCTAGCATGGTAGAGGGAGCTCATCTTCTTTACAGCACTCTCAGACGAAGCAACTGTAAAAAAAAAAAAAACTAACACAAAACCAAGACCTGATTTGTTTTGTTTATTATTTTTTGTAAATTAGCAAATTAGAAAAAAATCTTCATCTGAGCTTAAAATAAGTTGACCAGCTGTGAAAGGAATAATCCCTAGCGTAAAATGTAATTGTTCTGAGACAAGCAATTTATTTGTTTATCAATCTGTCTGCCTTTCTCACGCGAGCAAAAGTGGACTGTCGTTTTGATTGTTTATGCGACTGTCTCTCTTTTTTAAAGGAACATTTATTATAAACATCGGCGTCCAAGTGCTTTCTCTACAAATTTATACCCCTATCAGTAAATAAAAATAGAAGCGTAAAACTGATCACTATATTTCGAGAATTAGGATGCCGTCCTTCAAATCTTAAGTTTGACTCCCAATCGAAAACTCGTCTTTCTATTCTTCTCTCTCACGATAAATGGCACTGTAAAAGGAGACAAAGTCATACAGTATGGTACAATAAAATTGTCGCCATAGAAAAGACGACATGATTCTATTTCCGTTTGATGAAAACTGGGTTTCTTTTTGTTGTTGTTGCAGAACATCTACTAGTTGGCCAGTTGTTTACAAATCCCAAGAGCGATAGGAGACTTCTATCATGTCTGAAAGTGACACAATGTTCAACGAACAAGATCGGAAATGCGCCGCTGTACAACTCATGTTATCTACCAATGCAAGTTATTAAAATACGGCCATTAACAACACCCTCAAAATACATCGCTAGTTTGCCACAAGTAACAGGAACGTGCCTCGAGTGATGAAAACAGTTTCCGGCTATGGTTATGATTATTAGTGTGGTTTCAAGAGAAAGCCACATCATGCCATCTCACATCTTCGAAGTCGGCTTAAAACTAAGCACCAAGATGTACTTGGGTGTACTGTAGAGTATGGTAATCTCCTAGTGCAATCTGATTGGCTCTTGCAGACTCTGATTGTGGTAGCAGGACTCGGCGCCGGCTCACAAGCCCAAAAAGATCCAGACTTTATAAGGAATCTAACGACTTTGTGTCCTTCTTTCACTGGCTTTCCTTTTCCCCGACCTTATCCAACTGAACTACTTCGTTTGATCATACACCGAGAACATCGTAGACATGACCTCACACAACACCAAAGCCAGATTGAAGGCGGCCACATTGAATAGAGGTCAGCTCTACTACACAATCAAGTTATCTGAATTGATTTTTTCAATAAAAGTTTTAAAACAAAGCTGTAGTGTTACTTTCTTTAGGACGACACTTTTATCGCCCCCCCCCTGTTTATGGGAATGTAACACTGGACCCAAACCTAATTTGTCTTGTTTGTTATTTTTGCAAATGAGTAAATTAGAAAATCTTTAAACAACTGCGAAACAAATTGGTATTTGAAAACCGTTCATATCAGGTTTCCTATTTGCATCCTTTACATTGTGAACGAAAAAAATATAGATAGATATACAAGCACTTCAACAGATGTACTACACAAGCATCTCAAAATATGAACTACACAGCTATCTCAATATATGGACTACACAACTATTTCGAAATATGGACTACACAACTATCTCAAAATACGGACTACACAATTATCTCAGTATATGGACTACACAACTATCTCAAAATATTAACTACACAACTATCTCAATATATGAACTACACAACTATTTCGAAATATGGACTACACAACTATCTCAAAATATGGATACACAAGCATCTCAAAATATGAACTACACAACTATCTCAAAATATGGACTACATAACAATCTCAAAATATGGACTACACAACTATCTCAATTATGAATTACACAACTATCTCAATATATGGACTACACAATTATCTCAATATATGGACTACACAATTATCTCAATATATGGACTACACAACTATTTCAAAATATGGACTTCACAACTATCTCAAAATATGGACTAAATAACAATCTCAAAATAAGAACTACACAACTATGTCGAAATAAGGACTATAACAGGCATTTCAAACAATAGAGTATATAAGCAGCTCAAATGATGGGCTACATAGGATCGACATAAAAGGACGCATAAGACTATCGTTTGCCGGGAATAATTACTTGGTTGAAAAACGTTCTGGGAACGGAAACCTGAATATTAGACACGATCAAATGATAAGCATCAAATTATAACCAATTTGTTTGCCGGTAAAGAGTGTTTCCTTGTCGTCATTGGGACTTTTTCAGCTCCACCGGTGCTAACAAAATATTTTTTATCAGGAAGAGTTACTTGCTTCGTCATGCGAACGAAATCAGGCCCCACCTTTGTAAACAAATGGCATAAAAAACAAAAACAAAAACAAAACAATAAGACGTACCTCAATGGCGTGGACTTCTGCTTGGTTGATGTCTAGTTAAACGCACTACTCCTTAGGTCGTTATGGCTGTGATGTCTGCTTGGTCTTCATTTCTGGCTGTGATGTCTGCTTGGGTGATGACAAATGACACGCAAGACAAATTCGTAGAAAAAATATAACTATTTATTTTACAATATTATACATTATATTTTAATAAAATAATTACAATTGTTTTCTTTTACCATAGCTAGGCTAGCTGAGCTTATTCTTTGCTCAGGAAGCAGTGAGTGTTCCTCCCTTCGTCTCTCACGGAGACACCAAATTATGTGCGTTCACTGCATGCTAATCAGACGAGAGATAGATAGATATATAGATAGATAGATAGATAGATAGAGAGAGAGAGAGAGAGAGAGAGAGAGAGAGAGAGAGAGAGAGAGAGAGAGAGAGAGATTGTAAGAATGAGATTATGGAAAATCTATTACCTAACTCGACAGGTCTCATCACGCAGCAAGAATACTTATGTAACCACGCTGAGAGAGGCGCCTAAACAAATAGTGCCACAAAAGAAGCGCCTTAAAATATGGAATACACAAACGTATATAAATATAAGCAACACACTTTAAAATTGATTCTACAAGAAACACTGAAGATAGAATATATAAACATCCCAAAAGAATATTTGAAAATAAACAACAGGGTTGGGTATAAGTCTTGTTACAAAATTTCGGAAGTATTTTTCATGATAATATAAAAATAAATTTGCCATTTTATTCTCATTATATGATAATGTAATATATGATTTCTTTCTTTTTTTTTCGAAACAAACTATATTTATTTTTAACAAAATATATTAATTTTTAACAAAATATATTAATGTTTAAACAAAATATATCAATTTTTAACAAAATATATTAATATTTTACAAAATATATTAATTTTTTACAAAATATATTAATTGTTTACAAAATATATTAATTTTTAACAAAATATATTAATTTTTAACAAAATATATTAATTTCAACAAAATATATTAATTTTTAACAAAATATATTAATTTTTAACAAAAATATTAATTTTTAACAAAATATATTAATTTTTAACAAAATATATTAATTTTTAACAAAATATATACATTTTTAACAAAATATATCAATTTTTAACAAAATATATTAATTTTTAACAAAATATATCAATTTTTAACAAAATATATCAATTTTTAACAAAATATATCAATTTTTAACAAAATATATACATTTTTAACAAAATATATCAATTTTTAACAAAATATACATTTTTAACAAAATATATCAATTTTTAACAAAATATATTAATTTTTAACAAAATATATCAATTTTTAACAAAATATATTAACTTTTAACAAAATATATTAATTTTTAACAAAATATATACATTTTTAACAAAATATATCAATTTTTAACAAAATATATTAATTTTTAACAAAATATATCAATTTTTAACAAAATATATCAATTTTTAACAAAATATATTAATTTTTAACTATGACTGAATTGGAGAGAAGATTCATAATAGAGCAGCATGCGTCCACCAGAAATATTCACGTTCGGGGAGAAAACACTAAAAATCAACAAAATGTTCATAAAAGGGACGATTGCTCGTTACCTGGAAACTTCTTTGATCAAAGATAAACAATGATCAGGCGGTCCCCTACACCTCCAGCACACTTAAACTCTTAAAAATGGCAAGGAAGAACTAAAGTGCGTAATCCATGAAGATCCATAAGATAAAAGCAAAGTACAAACATCAGCAAAGACTTTGTGAAGAGTATGGCGAAGTGACTTACAGATGTCACCTAATAAGATCCGAAAGCAACAACTTCCCTATATACCTACAATGGCAAAGAGATTCATCAGACGGCGACTCTTGTTAAACCGCATCAGAGAGAGAGAGAGAGAGAGAGAGAGAGAGAGAGAGAGAGAGAGAGAGAGAGAGAGCAAGCTCAATAACATCATCTCAACAGATAAAAAGTTATTCTCACTTCAACAGTCCCGTAATCATCAAAATGATTTAGTTCTTGTGAGAAGTCGTCGGGCAATTCATAATAAGTCAGAAAAGCTATTCAGTATGAAAACACCAGCATCAGTGATGGTCTGGCCAGCCATTTCTGAGAGACGGAAATCTCCACCTGTTTTTATCCTTCAAAATGGCCAAGATTAACAAAGAATGTTGGTATTTAAAGCATTCTTGAAGGTACACTGATCCCATAGTGTAATTCTGTGTACGGTGATGAAGTTTGGACACTCCAATAATATGGTGCGATAAGACACGCTGCTCCATGCACTGTCACAGTACCGGTGTAGAGACAACTGTCAGTCCTGGACCTGCAAAGAAGAATGGCTTCCTTCAGCACTTTCGGTCCTGAATATGACCTTAAACTATATTCAGTGGTGAGCCCCCAGCTTGCAGGCTTTGGGGAGTGTGGAGCCACCCTTTAATTGCCATTGCTCCCAGGTCCACTCTGACCCGGAGTGGTAGTACCTGTTAGGGTCCCAACTATGGGTTAAATAGAAACCGACTTGAAAACAACAAATATATTCTATTAAAAATGTTTTCTTCAAAATCTTTCGATTTGGCATAAAATAACCTGAAAAGGGTTGATATGCCGTAAAACAAAAACAACCAACGAACCTCCAGTGGGCATTTTGCTTTTCAATACAATTGTGATGGAGTAACATAATTTTCTCGTCAATAATCACTTAATCTTAATGTTCTTGATTATTCTTTGTAGCCTGCTTTACTCCTTGTCAAAATATTGAGGTTTTAAAGATAAAATGGAACAAATACTTGGAGAAAATACCCTTAGATGTTAGCCGTGTTGCTATAGATGGATTCCCCAAATGACTTGTTAGTGTAGTGAATTCTCGAGGGAAAAATTTTGAATAATACTTATGTTATATTTCTCTATCAGTATTTTCTAATCATTTTCTTTAATTGAGTTTTGTAATAAATTATTTTTTTTGGATAAATCTTGAGTTTTGGACTACCAAAATATAAAAATAGACTATACAGGCAATGCAGAGTTGTGTAACGTTTTTATTACGTTTAAAATAGACCAACTGTTGTATTTAGCGACTCGCAAAGAAAACAAAACTTTGACATACTTTTTTAGCTGAAAGAACACGTTATTTATTTCGTTCAGCTTCACACGCAAGTAATCGACAGGTATTCACAACACGACACAATATGTCCTCTCTTTCTTTCACTTCACTGTCATATCGAAGTCCTTCAAAATTGCCACGCATCTTTTTCTTTTCGTCTATAGTAGTCAACCAAAATTCGTCTGTTGCAGCTCGTCCTTTCGCTTTCGCCTAGGGAAAAATTATTGACGAGCAAAAAAATGGGTCACACGCCCTTTTCTTTTTTTTCTCTTTCCATTTTTTGATTTTGATCTTTATGCATGCATATGTATTTCATTAGTTATGTCACGATAACATCACGATAACGTCACGATAACGTCACGGCTTGTATGCAGGTAATCACAAGACGACCTTTTTTAGTGAAAGAACGTTATTTATTTCGTTCGGTCTCACACACAAGTCACTGACAGGTATTCACAACGCGACACAATATGTTCTCTTTATCTTTCAATTCCCTGTCATATCGCAGTCCTTTGTTTTTAGGTAAAATAAGCTGTTGTGTTGCAGCCATTCTCTCTTAGACCCACAGGTCGGTCGTCTCGCTTTCGAGGGAATAGGAGGAGGAGGATGAGGAAATTCGCCTGATTGTCAAGCGTACCTTCAAAATTGTAAACACGTCATTTTCTCTGTAATAGTTAGCAAAAATTCGCCGGCTGCAGCTAGTCGTTTCGTTTTCGCTCAGGTAAAATGTTTACGTGCAAAAAAAAACAAAACAAAAAACAGTGAAGGAGGGATGAGATTTTGTTGCTAAGTGGGTTTGTTAGGTATATGTACGTCGAGAGGGCACACGTGCAACGAGTTCATTATAGCACATTCTATTAAAATATTTCTAAAAAAGCCGCAAAGATGCAACATTGCGGCGATGGAACAGGACTTGAAACATAATTGACAAAGTAGAACCTATTAGATTGAAAGCTCTTTTTATGGAACCTATTAAAAAAAAGAGAGGTTTATATAGATACAACAGTTAAAATGTGGCACGATACTCCACGCATGGGTGATAGGTTGCCTTGTAAAGGAACAGGATACTCTCAGATGTAAGTAGTCTTCTAGCAGAATAGAGGGAATCAACTTCTTTGCAGCAGCCTTCGTAATGTAAAGCTGAGAAGTTTGAAGGAAGAATTCAAAGGTAAGGTGCAATTTGTCAGTGATATCTGTTGGGTGTGATTGTTAATGGAGAGCAGCTTAGTCTTACTAGCATTCAATGTTACAGTGCATTTACGGTTCCATTCTACTACGGTCTGGAAGTCATTTGCTAACAAGTCTGTCATTGTATCATTTTATGTACATCCGTTCTTTCCTTGTACATGTTATAGAGCGTTGCATCATCAGCAAATATACCCATCTCGGACACCATATTATCAGGAAGGCCGTTTATGAATATCAGGAAGTACGCTGATTCAATGATCGGCCCCTAAGGCACTACCGCATTAATATTGATGCATGTATATATATTTCATTCCGTGACATCACGATCGCACCAAGGTTTAAATGTTAGGTGACATGAACTCGACACGTCTGTTTTCAATATGCGTATGTGTCCTGGCCAAGTAATTTAAATGACCGAGCGAGCGACTACGTTATAGATTGACCACATTACCATCATCATTTTGATTGACAACTTAAGCAAATGGAAAACATGACCAACAAAGTGTCATACAGGTCCCTGGAATAATTTATTATTAAATCAGTGTGCTATATAAGGAAAAGCGAGTTTAGATGGAAGATTGAATTCTACCTTAAACGTCAGTGCTGACCTACAAGGCATCTCGCATCCGACCGAGTGAGGACGTTTGTCAATTAAATTTGCTGACAACTTAAGCAAGCTGAGAATAACCTCTTTCTCCTAGCAATAATCATATCTCATAGTAGACTACAAAAACATCTCAGAGGATAATATACACAAGCATTTCAAAAAGTAGACGATAAAAGCATTCCACAAAATAGAATACGTAAATATCTCAAAAGATGAATGATATAATTATCGCAAAAGATGGACAAAAGATACAACACAATCACGTTGATACACTGGTTACCACCAGATCACCGAAGGTAAGTAACGTTGAGCCTGGCCAGTACCAGATGGGTGACTATTTTGGAATGCGATGCGCTCTATGTACCGCGGTATAATTTTTTTTTATTACATTTTCACTCCAAACAAGGCACAGTGCCACTTTGGTGTAGGGGGCTACTATCAGGGACATAAGCTACTGGGGTACTATGTAGGGAGTTGAGCAGCAAGATCTCAGTTCACGTTACACTTGAACTTCTGCATGTCAGTACAGTTGAGGAAGCAGGGACTCAGAAGAGAATTCCAAAGTCTAGCGGTTCTGGGGAAGTAACTACTGAAGTAAAATACCAGGTTGAGAAACTGGCGCGGTTTATCCTTCTCTCGAAGGTAGATCGGACTGTTTTAAGCCTTGGAAAGCACCCCGTCTAGTGATGGCGTCACAGTAAAAAAAATACCCTTGATAGCTCTGGTGAAGCATCAAGTATTCAGCTACCGACAAGATTTGAATGATACTACAAACTCGCGTAGTGAGTTAAATATCGTCTACGGCCACGCTGGATGGATGCAAAAGATGGACTACGTAAGCATCTGAAAATATCGCCTACCCAAACATCCTATAAGATAAAAGCAACAAGAATTTAAAAAAAGACTACGCAAGCAGCTGACGAGAGTAATTAATGAAACACTTTCAACTATGGACTATACGAACATAGAAAAATGTGTATTATGACATACGGGTTTTACAAAGATTGATGACACAAAAATCACACGCATAAGATCACACAAATATCTCATATGCGTACGAAAACATTTCAAAATATAGACTACACAGTCGTTTCAAATGACAAACTACGCAAGCATCTTTGAGGATAAAATACAAAACCATCTTATAAAATTGACTACGTACAAAAATATATAGATATTATACGCATCTGATAGCATCGGTTACTCAAACTTTTCAGAAAGACGAATACACATAAACCTCAAAAGATAGATTATGCAAGCATCTGTACAAGTCGATAATCCCCTCCAAATGGACTATATAAACGTGTCAAAATAGATTTTAACACGAATTTTACAAGATAGATAACACACGCAGAAAAACTGAAGATAACTCACGTATCTCATATGTAG
The DNA here is from genome assembly GCF_053919585.1 of Euprymna scolopes. Lineage (NCBI taxonomy): Eukaryota > Metazoa > Mollusca > Cephalopoda > Sepiida > Sepiolidae > Euprymna > Euprymna scolopes. The sequence continues at coordinate 52,608,263 of NC_136522.1, read as the reverse complement.
ATGACATAAACAGGTCAAAGTACAGATTCTTCAGACGTTTCAAAAGTGAACTGCGTAAGTATTGACAAAAAATGAACAGAATAAGCAGTGAAAAAGATAGACAAAATAAGCATCCAAAAAAGATTGATTACATGTGCATTTGAAACGATTGATTACATGTGCATCTGAAAAGATTGACTACATGTGCATCTGAAAAGATTGACTACATGTGCATCCGAAAAGATGAACTACATGTGTATCTGAAAAGATTGACTACATGTGCATCCGAAAAGAGGAACTACATGTGAATCTGAAAAGATAGACTACATGTGTATCTGAAAAGATTGATTACATGTGCATCTGAAAAGATTGATTGCATATGCATCTGAAAAGATTGACTACATGTGCATCTGAAAAGATTGACTACATGTGCATCCGAAAAGATGAACTACATGTGCATCTGAAAAGATAGACTACATGTGCATCTGAAAAGATTGACTACATGTGCATCTTAAAAGATTGACTACATATGCATCTGAAAAGATTGACTACATGTGCATCTGAAAAGATTGATTACATGTGCATCTGAAAAGATTGATTGCATATGCATCTGAAAAGATGGACTACATGTGCATCTGAAAAGATTGACTACATGTGCATATGAAAAGATTGACTACATGTGCATCTGAAAAGATTGATTACCTATGCATCTGAAAAGATTGACTACATGTGCATCTGAAAAGATTGACTACATGTGCATATGAAAAGATTGACTACATGTGCATCTGAAAAGATTGACTACATGTGAATCTAAAAACATTGATTACATATGCATCTGAAACGATGGACTACATATGCATCTGAAAACATGGGCTACATATGCATCTGAAACGATGGACTACATATGCATCTGAAACGATGAACTACATGTGCATCTGAAAAGATGGACTATATATACATCTGAAAAAATAACTATATATGCAAGTGAAAAGATAAACTATATATGCATCTTAAAAAGCCAGTTCATATATAGATCTGAAAACATAGACTATATATGCATCTGGAAATATAGACTACATATGCATCCGAAAAGATCGATTATATATGCATTAGAAAAGATAGACTATATATGCATCTGAAATGATAAATTATATATGTGTTAGAAAAGATAGACTATATATGCATCTAAAAATAGACTTTACATGCATCTATAAAAGATAGACTACATAGGTATTTGAAAAATTAGACTATATATGCATCTGAAAACATAGAATATATATACATCTGAAAAGAAAGACTATATATAAAATGGAAAAGGTAGACCATATATGTATCTGAAAAAATAGACTATATATGCATCTATAAAAGATAGACTATATATGAATTTGAAAAAAACAGACTTTATATGCATATAAAAATATAGACTATGTATGTATCTGAACATAAAAACTATATATGCTTCCGAATATATATGCATCGGAAAAGATAGACTATATATGTATCGAAAAAGATAGACTATATATATATATATATATATGTATATATATATATATATATATATAAAGATAGACTATATATGCATCGAAAAAGATAGATTACATATGCATCGGAAAAGATAGACTATATATGCGTATGAAAAGATAAACTGGATATGCTTTTATAAATAGTAGATTATATATGCATCTTGAAAGTTTAAATATTCATCTTTAAAAGATAGACTATATAGAATTTGACAAAATAGACTATATATGCTTTTGACAAGATAGACTACATAATCTTCTTAAAAATATAGACAATATACGCATCTTAAAAGATAGACTATATATGCATCTGAAAGATAGACTATATATACATCTGAAAAATAGACTTTTATAAATCTGAAAAAAGAATTATGCATCTATATAAGATGGACTACATATGCATCTGAAAAGATAGACTATATATGCATCTTAAAAATATAGACTAAAATTGCATCTAAAAACATTGATTACATATGCATCTGAAACGATGGACTACATATGCATCTGAAAACATGGGCTACATATGCATCTGAAACGATGGACTACATATGCATCTGAAACGATGAACTACATGTGCATCTGAAAAGATGGACTATATATACATCTATGGAAAAAGGAAGATTGTGTGTATTAGAAAATATAGACTATATATGCATCTAAAATAAATTATGTACGCATTTGAAAAGATGGAATACACATATGTGCATCTGAAAACCCCTCAGACAATATATGCATGTTAAAAGATAGACTACATACGCATCTGTAAAAAAAAGACTATATATGCATATGAAAAGATAGACTACATACGAATCCGAAATAATAGACTATATGTGCGTATGAAAAGATAGACTCGATATGCCTTTATAAATAGTAGATTATATATGCATCTGAAAAGTTTAAATATTAATCTTTAAATGATAGACTATATAGAATTTGACAAAATAGACTATATATGCGTTTGACAGGATATACTATATACGCTTCTTAAAAATATATACTATATACGCATCTTAAAAGATAGACTATATATGCATCTGAAAGATAGACTATATATGCATCTGAAAAATAGACTAGTTATAAATCTGAAAAAAAAATGCATCTATATAAGATAGACTACATATACATGGACTATATATGCATTAGAAAAGATAGACTATATATGCATCTTAAATATATAGACTATAATTGCATCTAAAAATACTATATATTCATACGAAAAAAGAAGATTGTGTGTATTAGAAAAGATAGATGATGTACGCATTTGAAAAGATGGAATATTTATATGTGCATCTGAAAAAAACCCAAACAATATATACATGTTAAAAGATAGACTATATATGCATCTGCAAAAGAAAGACTATATATGCAACTGAAAAGATAGACTACATACGCATCCGAAAAAATAGACTATATATTCATCTGAAAAGATGAACTACATATGCATCTGTAAAGATGGACTACATATGCATCTGAAAAGATGGAACATATGCATCTAAAGAAATTGAACAACATATGCATCTTAAAAGACCGACTAAATATGTATCTAAAAAGATATACTACATACGCATCTGAAAATATTGCCAACACATCATTCTATCAAGATTTATCACATATACATCAGAAAAGATGGACTATATATGCACTGGAAAGATGGAATACATATGCGTCTGAAAAGATGGAATACATACTCATCTGAAAAGATGGAATACATATGCGTCTGAAAAGATGGACTGTATATGCATCTGGAAAGATGGAATACATACGCATCTGAAAAAAAGAAATATATGTGAATCTGGAAAGATGGACTACATATGCAACTGAAAAAATGGACCACATACGCATCTGAAAAATGGACTATATATGCATCTGAAAAGATGGTCTGACATGGGCATTTGAAAAATAAATTACATATGCACATGAAAATGATAGACTACATAGACGTTTGAAAATATAGAAAACATATGTATCTGAAAAAAATGGACTACATACGTTTCTCAAAAGATGGACTACATATGCGTCTGGTAAGATAGACTATATATTAATCTAGAGAGATGGACTGTATACACGGCTGAAAAGATTGACTACATACGAGTCTGTAACCTCTCGGAAGATCTATTACACAAGAATTTCAAAATATAGAATACGCAAGCATCTTAACAGGTAGGAGACCCAAACACCTTTAAATGTGAATTATGCGAACATGTCAAAAATATGCCATATGTATTTCAAAGGGAATCCTACACAGTCATTACAAAAATATCTCAAATATATACTATACAAGCATCTAAAAATGAACTACATGAACATGTGGAATACATATAAATTTTAATGGATGCTATACACAATTATTTCAGAATATAAAATACCTTTTATCTTCTGAAATCATTGTGTATACCATCCACTATATGGATATGCTGATGTTGAGACATCTAATAAGAGGAACTGCAGAAACAACGTAACCATATCCCAGATTGTAGAATACACAAAACTCTTAAAAAGTAGGTTACACTACAAAAAAAAAAAAAAGAAAAAAAAAAGAAATAAACTACAGAAGACATGATCCCAGGAAACAAAATAACTGAGTTTTTTTGTATTTACCGACCCGCCATATACAGGAAGTTTGCTCGGCCTCGCTCGGAACCGACGGAAATAACCGAAATAGATCTACCGAGCGTTCCTCAATTTTAAATGAACACGCTGTTTGCTTTTAGCTATTACGAATCTACGAAAGCTATTTTTTTTTTTAAAATAAATTGTAAGAAATTAAAATTTAATTTTAATCGCGTAGTTAGGTTTATGCCTAGAGTTTAGACTTAAGATTTATGGTTAGAGCTGTGTTTGATACATGTTTTTAATTGTATTTATTGTATGTCCATGTTTTTCCTGTTTAGAATTATAATTTTCTCGTAGCGGTTTAACGTTTTGCGATCGGCCGCTTCCGTTTATTCCCGTCAGCGGCCGAACACACCCAAGAAACTTTTTGAAAGCTGCAGGTCAGTAAATACAGATGTGCCAAATAACTGATTATTTGAATATCATTCTCTTCGGACTATTGTCCAGACTGTTGCTTCTTACCTGACTTTGTTTCCTCCGATATACCTGCGATTCTTTTCTAAGAAATTTCTTTATCCGTAGTTGTGTATTTCTCATATTCAACGTCGACGTTAATTTTGAATTAAAGCCTATTCATTCTGTGATACGGCACATTTTAAAAACACGTCTGTTTAAGTGTTCGTGCATTTAGTTTATTTTCATTAGATGTCTTGTAAAATAACCGATTATTTGCATGTTTTTTTCTTCAGAAGATGTGTAATGAAGCGGTGCATTCCTATTATAAGGGAGTGAGTACGAACGGAATCAGCAGCAGCCGTAGTATAGCTGACTAACGAAAATAGTATCAGCAGTCGTTTTAGCGATATGCAAATTAGGTAAGTGTGAACGCACTGACGTCACGGGAAGAAGAAGAGAAAAGGAAAAGACAGCACGTGGTCGAGCAAGAGAAGGAAGTTGTGCGACGGGGAAGATGGACGTGTGAAGTTGAGGGCGAGAAAGCGCTGGCTAGTGTCGGCGAAAGGTAGCAGGAAAAGAAAGATAAAAATGTCTCGTGTTATATGAGGCAGCGTTATAAAACACACGTGTGTGCGCGAAAGAATTTTGAAAGATAATGAAATGCGTTATTTTTAAAGAACCACGAATAAATACATTTTATTTACACTTAAAGAAACGACGAGTTTGGATTTTTATTTCTTTCCCTTTGTATTTGTTTCGTTTGTGACGATACCAGACAATATTTGGGTCCAAGAGGTTTGATATGCAGCAACATAGTTAAAGTGTAACGGTCACGTAACTAATTGCTCATTTCTATTTATTATTTTTATACTTTCCATCCAATTTTCTAAACGATCTTTCCAAGTGTTTTTTATATGCCTAGTGTTGTATTCCCCAGAGGCAATATCGACGTCATTTTGAAATACAATAGATGTATTCTGCGATAGGGTACACTTTAAACACTTTTGATTCAGTGTTCATACATTTGCTTGACTGTTGATTACAAAAGATTTATTTTTCTCATATGCACAGTCTAAATTTCCTCGATATGTTAGCACGTGTTTCCTACCGTTTTATATCATACTAGCAAGGAGACCCGATGTTGCCCGGGATTGAATGATGATCAACGAATATTTCACACTCCTATATTTTCATTGTCATCGAAATCCGTGAAATCGCCCGGGAGGAAGCTTCACATGCCTCCATGCATTAACTTAGTCCAAAATATATGTTCTACATAGCACTCTACATAAACTACTGTTTCTTTTATGAAATTATTTTATATAAACTTCTTTTCAGTTTATAAAAACAAAAACAAACAAAAAAACATGTAGACATTTACTCTCGGGGTTTGAATCTACAGACCATGTCATGCAAAAAGGACGAAAAAACAAACAAAAGCAAACAAAAAAACCCCAAAAGAAACAAACAAAACAAAAAAAAACGTCAATTTTCAAATCTTATTTAATTCTTTTTTTTTTACATAGGCATAACCACTTAACAAGACCAGATACCATTCAAGGATAAGGGTTAAGAGTGTACAGTAGTCGATTGGACAATATAGTAATCGTTAGTAATAGAAATTCGGTAAATTGTTTAAAAAGTGGAACGGCTCATCAAGAACTTGTTTACGTTGGACTTGAAGACAACCATATTGTAGTCAGCTCGAAAGCAGGAAAACGGAAGACAATTTCACAGGCGTGCAGTTCTAAGAAAGAAGCTTTGCTAATGGAATCTTCGTTTAGGTTTAGGCACTGATAAAGAGTGGGAGAAATTAATGACAGCGTTTTCAGCTGGACGAGTGTTTCTTGTGAAAGTTTGGCGAGGGGGTACCATAGATTGAAGCCCACTCGAACACTTTTCATGAAAATAACGATAAAGCAGAGACAAACTCGCAATATCTCTTCTATGAGAAAGAGGTTGCAGCGAAGAGAAAAGGAATCTCCTACGAGACTACGAAGTCTATTTGGAAATCTGTCAAGGCAGGGCAAGTCCTTTCTAGCAGCTCCTGCTCAGATGTGGCAACAGTATTCCATCCTTGGACGTACTTGGCTCTCATATAGATAGAGAATTGCACCAGCAGTGAGATATCTACTAGATAAACAGAAGGATCCGACCATTTTTCCAGAGTCTTTGGCAACAGATTTGATGTACGTGTTCCATTTAAGATCAGGAGTAAAGGCCAAGTCTAGAAGCTTGTCAAAACTTGAGGCCTACCCAATACGAGAGCCATTCATTTCAATTAATGCCAGAGGGGGATCAGAACGCTGATGAGGTAAAGAGAGAAGCTTGGTTTTAGATGCATTAAAAGTAACCAGCCACCTCTTTCCCCATTGTACCACGTGCTCAAGATCAGGGGAGAGAGAATCGGAGAGAACTTGGTCGTTTACTGTCTTAGACATAGATTGTAGTGTCATCAGCATAAATGTCTACGAATGATGTAAGGATGTTGTTTGGAAGATCACTAATATAGATCAGGAAAAGTGTTGAGTCCAGGATGGACCCCTGAGGGACACCAGCATTAATACTGTGAGCTTCTGATTTTTGCCCATCAACTACTACTCTTATGAATCTATCAGAGAGAATTCTTTGCAGTTAATGAAAAAAAATTAAGAAATTTGCGTGAGGAGTTTCAACATACAGGCCACGCTATGCAACCCCGCCTCCCACCCCCCCAAAAAAAACAAATAACAAAAACATGCTATCAACTTACCCACAGTAGAATTTTCACGGCTCGTTGTTCTATCATTGTTGCTAAACGACGACATGGAAAAAAATTACCTTACTGATAATAGATAAATTAAAATAACGCTTTTGATTATCGATTACCGGTAATTATCTGGGCCATTCTGAAACAAAACTTAACTAAGATCACACCCAGACTTATACAAAGTTCTGTAAATTTAAAAGAAAATCTGTTCAGCCGTTTCGAAGTCTATAAGGAACGAACTCACAAAGACAACGTTGCATTTATATACTTGAAGAGATATGGAATGCAATAAATTGTTGATCTAATATATAAAAGGCAATATGGTTGTCCGTCTGTCTCCATATTTACAAACTCTATCTCTTCAGAAGCTAAAAGTCGCAGAGCGGCGCTAGGAGCTTCAAAAGATTGGACATTTTATGGACCGTTCTTTTATCGGTCTTTAGCCGGTTGAAATAGATTTTAAGGCTATCACATTGATCTTAGTTTTATTTTTAGTCAGTTCATATGCGTGTCACGTTGGTACAGTGGTAACGTCACCAGCTTTGAATGCTACAGTTTTGCTTTCGGTTTCGATTCTTGTTAATGGACTTAAATACTTTTTTTTTTTAAAATAATTTTGAAATCAGGAATCTGGACGAATTAAAATATCATATTTTCGCGTATTTTACGACCAGGCAAGACCGGGCGCCCGCTCCCTACCCCTGTAGTTTTAACAAATAAGAATACTGAATACAAGATTAAATAGATCGACTTAAAGAAGGCTCGAAACATATACACGTAAACTTAAAATAAACAAATGAAGCACGTATGCCCCCCCATGAGTGCACAGTGAACGAGGCATAAAAAATGACTAAGTTCAGCATTGGCACTCCGCCCCATTTAACCCCAAAAGTCTCCAGGGGACATCAAATCTTGATTTAAATGAGCAAACGGTTCAGTATGTAAATGTGAGTTCTGCACCATGTAAAAAAAAAAAAAAATGACTAAGTCCATCATTTGCCTCCAATCCCATTTTACCCCAGGGCCTTAATATATTTTAATTTGAATTCAGCCCTATGCCAAAACGGCTAAATAGACATACACAGAACATTTTGGACAAATATGGTAAAATAGTCCCAAAAATGGGGTGTTTTTTATTAGCCCTAAAAAAAGCCCTGGTGCACACCCAAGAGTTATCACCAAGTATAGACAAACAAAATTATATACAAATCAGTTAGTTACAAATTTTCAGAATGTTTTATAAAAATCCAAGGCATCATTTTTTTAATAAACACAAAAGTGTTAATTTCAGCCATTTAAACCCGAAATGAACCCCTAGGAGAGGCAACCGGAGTTTTCCTGGAAAATCAGTACTGTTACTTTTTTACTCATATCATGTTTAATGCGTGTGCAAAATTTCAAAAAAAAATTCAAGGTGTAGTTATTGAGACAAGTTCGGACATACGAACGGACGAACGGGCAAAGGTAAATTTACAGGTTCAGTCTTCTTTTTGTCGGGGGACCAATAAAAAGTGTGAAAAGAATAGACCAAATAAAATAAAAGTCCAAATGATTCATCGCCGTTCAAAAATACAAACGAATTTTTTTTTGAATTTAACAAAGAATGACATATTGTCTGAAGCTAAAATAATTGGATATCTGAATTCATTCTCTTTCTGTGCCGTGTCCGTCTTGAGACTTAATTTCCGACTTACTTATTTATCTAATGAATAAGATAAAAATGAAAAGATCGAATAATTTTTCAAATTCATTCAATTGATCTGAAAGATTAGCGACGATAAATGTTTTTTCAAACTTTATCCTGGCAGTAGTGTTGGGACGATTAATCGGAATCGACAATCAGCAAAATCGAAATATTTGGGGGTATCGGAATCGGTATCGGGATCGGGGAAAAATGTGCCTATTTTCCGATGGCGAGAACGATTCTTTTTATAGTCTTTTTTCTTATTTGATTTTGTTTAAAGCAAAATCTTGCATTACTCGTAACGGTAAAACTTGAGGATAATTCTCTGTTTTACGGTTGTTATAAAAATGGAACGAAAATTTAAGTTTCGTTCCGTTTTAAATTCGGTACATTTTTACATTACGTCTAACTCATCGTTCACGTTTCGCATGTCAACTTTTATAGGTTTTCGGGTATGCTGACAAGTATGTATTTTAATGGTGGATGCTCTGACGAACTTCACGCTCTTGTACCCCCTTGACGAAAATACCCCCAACAAACCCGACAAGCAGCGAAGTCCCACCTCTACACAGTTGAGATCCCTAGATGTAAGAAAGCCCTTTACTCTAATAGCTTCTTTCCCAGAACTGCAAGACTTTGGAATTCTCTTCCAGTTTCCTGCTTCTTCAAATGTACTGACATGCAGAAGTTCAAGTGTAATGTGAACAGACATCTTGCTGCTAAACTCCCTACATAGTACCCCTGCAACTTAGGTCCCTGATAGTAGCCCCCTACATCAAAGTGGCAATGTGCCTTGTTTGGGGTGAAAATGTAATTAAAAAAAAACAAAAACAAAACAAAAAAAACATGGAGAGATTGGGAGTGTCTATTCCGAAATCCGTTCTTAACATGGTGAGGTTTGATGTTTATATTCCGAAAGCTGTTCTTAACATGGGGAGGTTGGAGTGTCTATTCTGAAAGCCGTTCTTAACATGGGGAGGTTGGGTTGTTTATTCGTTTATTCGTAAGCATATCCGAAAACCTATAAGATTCGGCATTTCCATTGTGACCGGTGAGTTGGGCTTTAAAAAAAAACATCATTTCGTTTTTCCTTTAATAAAATATTTCGTTTTTATTAAAAAAAAATATTTCGTTTTTTTTTATATATAACAAGTACGAGTGTTGAATGTTATTCTTTCGATTACCTTCGTATTTGGGAGCACACAAAAAAAATATTAAAACGGAACGAAATGTAAATTTACGTTCCATTTTTGCAACAACCGTAAAACAGAGCATTCTCCGCAAGCTTTACACTGGTGATAATTATAAAATAATAAATATTTATTGATTAAACTGAAAGTAAAACTAAAATTAATACACGCGACCACACCCGATGTGTATTTTTACGTTTAGGAAAATATTTGCACATTTAACGTGTTTTTACGGGCAATGAAGCAAATCACATGACTTATAAACGTGCGCCAGCGTCCCTCCTCGGATTTACATAAAAAATAAGTTCTAGTGGTGTCAGTTGACGAGTTTTTTTTTGTGACAGTTTGGAAAAGGAGCACCATCTAAACACATTTTACCGATGTCTGTGGGTCTGCGCGTCAATTAATTCATTAGATAGAAAGTAAGTTTTAGAACGTAAGCATTAGTTATTAGTCTCTCTCCATAAGTAAATAAATTCTCTCTTCAATAAAACCTTGAAGAACTCAGCAAAGTCTCATTACGTTTTCATGCATCTGTATTTTATTTGTTTAGTTAAACAGACGAACAGACGAGACAACCACGATCACACATGAAACTGCGATCATGAAACGACGACGAGAAGAACCGCTTGTATAGATACCCACGCACGTGTGCAAAAAAAAAAAGAGAAAACTTAATTTGGTTAGATCGCTCCTTGGTGAAACTATAACAGAGAGAAGGAGAGATAAATAAAGATCTCGTTACAGATGGGTTAGTTTGAAAAGCAATTTAAAAAATCATCAAACACACGACAACATGTGATACGGACGTTAAACTGATGATGATGATAATAATAACGATGATTGTGTAACGGACACAAACGAAAATGCATTTAAAATTACGTATGTAATACGTAACAAACCGATATGATACTATTTTAAACATAAGCGTAGCTGAAAATGAAATGTTTTCTTTTTTAACTATTCGAAAACTGTGATTGTAACTGCTAGAACGATACGAAAGTATAATACAAGAGGAGTAATTCTTTACTTCTTGGAGCAAAGTTGCCTCCCCTTGTCCGTAGTCCTAAACTGTAAATTCTCGCGACTTCTCGCGAGATCAACGACCGGAAGCAGAGATTGGAGGGAAAACAGAGTGACTTTCAAAATGGAAAAATAGCATAATTCCTGTTGTTCCAGTTATCATACTTGGACTTCTAACTTATATTTAAATTATCGTTACGTTTGTGTGTTTCTCCATAATAAACATATATAGTTATGTAACAGCGAGTGATTTTCTTATTTGTTCATAATTTTTCCATTTTGTCACCATGTGCTGCAAACATACCAACGTAAAGGCTAGACACTATGCGGTAATATATTTTATATTATATTGATCCTAACGCATCCCATTGTATAACAGTAACGTTATACGTTTTTTAACGGTGTAGTTACATTTTAACAGACCCGACTCGTTGTAGCCTCCGTCGCAATGAAACAGAATGAAGGGGGGGGGGTTAACGCACGCTTTTTTTTAAAACCAAAAACCTATATATATATGTTATTTCCAACAATGCATTTTTATTTACACAGTTTATTTCTCCTTCTCTGGCCGCACGTGACTCACATCATTTCTCTTCATGCAATGCATGTCCTCAAACATTCATTTCTATGCATAATCACACTATGTATACATGCATGATAGATTTGTTCAGCAATATTTATGTTCTTTTAGTTAGCTAATAAAGGCAGATATTCCCTGAACTTACTCCATTCACTCCTAACTCTTGCAATCACATAAGCACCTACTCCACCCTGTGCTCCAATGGAATCACCAAGGTAACAAAACTTCTCGGCAACCTTAATAGTTTCGCCATCCAAATAAGTTTTATCTCCTGTAAATTCTAGTCTGTGCCTTGACGTCACCAACGCGTTTCGAACACTACTTTTCCGAACACAGCTCCTCCGTCCATGTGTGTCCTTTTGTCTCTACTCTGACGTCACATCGCGCACCCGGCTTGGTCACTTAAATATGTTAGCTGCTGCTACTACTACCAGTGTAAGTGGCTCTTTTATATTATAAAAAAAGGCCAAGAATCACTCAAAGATAAAAGATAACGAAATTATTATCAATCGATAGATAAGGAGCGCTATGAGGATACTATTATGGAATGCATGTTTGAATGTTTCTGCTCTAACTTTCTAGTTTAGGATGTTTTATTTTTCTTCCTTACTAGCAGTTCATCCCGGCTTTGCTCAGGCCCTATGTACTGTTCATAACTTTATGTGCATATGTATATATGTTAAAAAAACTTGACTCATGTCCAGGTAACCTACATCAAGTATTTAGACCCAAAATTGGTGGAGGAGTTGGGTAGAGTCTGAAAAGGTCAATTCTTTCAACTTTGACCTCTTGGCAGCCAAAAATTCGCTTAAAACAGATTTAAAAGATTGCTACATGTCTTAATACCCTTTATGTAAAATTTCAAATGTTTAGATCAAAAATTCACTGAATAGTTAGCTAGAGACCATACAGGTCAACTCCCTTGAACGTTGACCCATTGACAGCAAAGATTTAGGCTCCAAACCGATTTACAAGCTTTCCTATGTCTGAATACACTTTATCTAAAATTCTAAATGTTTAGACTAAAAATTGGCTGAGCAATTTGGTAGAGACCGTAGAGGTCAAATTAAAAAAAAAATTCCCCAATTTTGACCCCTTAACATTTATTGTTTTTGGTCCAAAGCAAATTAAAAACGTTGATCCATGTCCAGGTAACTTACATCTAAAATAAAAGTGTTAAGACCCAAAATTGACGGAGGAGTTTGGTAGAGTTTTCAAAGGTTGAATCGTTGAACTTTGACTCCTTGACAACCAGATTTCTGTCGGAAAACCAATTAAAAAGATTTTTCCAAAGCCCAATACCCCTTTTGTCAAATATCGAGTCTGTAAACTGAAAATTGACAGAGTAGTTTGGTAGGAAAATGTACAGACACATATACACAAAGACAATTTCACGCGGTGATAAGTATTGAATTCAAGTTTAAAATCAAGAAGTCAAGTATCATGGTTCAGTTGTGCTCTAAACAGAAACAGTTATTTCGGGCAGCGAAAGTCCCAACACATAGAATCAATAGTAGGTTCATTGATATGACAGGAGCGCGTTCAAAATGAATGTTTCCGTTTAAAGCACAATTGCACGATGATGCTTGGCTTTTTCATTTTAAACTTAAATTCCATCTATTATTACCGCACAATTAGTAAGGTTAAGTATATAAACTCAACATTATGTTCTTTGATATGATAGAGGCGCAGACTAAATTAATGTTTCTGTTTAAAGCGCAATTCAAACATGATACTTGACTTTTGCAATTTTAACTGTAATTGAAGCCATTATATAAAAACTAATTTTATAAACGTGTAAAGGTTTCTCAATGTGCAGTGCAAGAGCAGGCGATCAATCGATTGTATTGAAAAATGAACGATTTCACCAATTTCGGTGATAATAAATATGTGGAAGTGTAGATCATTCGTTGATCATCATTTTATCCAGGGAAACGTCGTGTCGCCCTGCTAGTATATAAATAAGGTTGCCCGAAAAGTTCTGAGCGTTTTCAAGACACACAATAAGGATACAAAAAGAAGAGTTCAGCTTTTTAACAACTAGCAGTACAGTCCAGCTTTGCTCGGATCCTATGTACTGTTCATAATGTTATGTATATGTGTTTGACTCATGTTCAGGTAACGTACATCTAAAATTTCTAGTGTTTAGACCCAAACTGATTAAAAAGCTTGCTGCATGTCTTAATATCCTTTATGTAAAATTTCAAATTTTTAGACAGAAAATTGGCTGAATAGTTTGCTAGAGACCGCAAAATTAAAATATTTTGAACTTTGACTTCTGTAAAGCCGAATTTTCGACCAAAAACCGATTAAAAAATTGCCCTATGTCTGAATACACTTTATGAAAAAAAATCACTTGTTTAGAGTAAAAATTGGCTGAGTAATTTGGTAGAAACCACACAAGGTCAAATGTTGTTTTTACTTTGACCACAATTTTGACTCCTTATATTTATTGTTTTAGGCTCAAATCAAATTAAAATGGTTGATCCATGTCCAAGTAACCTACATCTAAAATTGGCGGAGGAGTTTGGTAGAGTTTTCAAATCTCAAATCGTTGAAAGTTGACAGCTTGACAGCCTAATTTCTGTCTAAAATCTGATTTTAAAAAATACCCAAATCCCAATACTCCTCATGTAGAATCTCGAGTCTGTAGACTGAAAATTGAACAGTATTCGGTAGGGAAATGTACACACACAGACAATTTTACTTTTATATATAGAAATTTATTACATGAAAATGGCTATGAACTGTACTTTTTGAAACATTCAACTCTTGAGGAAGCTGTGATAATTGAATGTCAATCAATTTTCGTCTTCGAAAACATAAATGTACGAATTTTGAGGCTCTTCCACTGCGAGTGTCATCTTCAAGATTCATGTTTCCCGTTTTGAATAATGTAAACCACTTACGAACAGCCAATTCTCGTATAGCCTTGTCGCCATACACTTCACAAAGTTCTTTGAAAATTTTAACAGGAGTTTCTCCTTTTATTTGAAGAGAGAAAAGCATAGCTATCCGTACATGAAATTTATTGCAATCCATTTTCTTGTAATGAGGGATATCTGGAAGTAAATAAATTCAAAAAAATTTGCCAGCAATGAAAAAATATGCGTAACACATGCTAAGTACCATCTGTGATTTAAGTAAACAGTTTATAGGCTTACGAAGAGCCTTAAGAAACCCGTACTTTTAAAACGTTCAGGACTTTCCGGACAACCTATATATATATATATATATATATATATAAATATATATATATATTACGTATTATATATATATTACGCATTATATATATATATATATATATATATATATATATATATATATATATATATATATTACATTTTCTCTCAGATATCTTCATAGAGGCGAGCAGGAGAAGTCCACCAACTAAGATGCGCCACCCACATCTCTCCCATCAAATGAAAATCTATGGAGGAAAATCTTCAAGTGATACCGAACTGTGTATGGCTGATGTTATCATTTTCCGGGAGTAACAACTGGAAGCGTTAATGACAAGTTAACACAAAGCATGCATGTATTTGATAGAGGCCAATGGAAGACGTACACGAATCCGAAGAAAAAATATTTTGCATATATATATATATATATATATATATATATATATATATATATATATATATATATATATATATACATACCTATATAGTTATATATTGCTTTTCTTATTTGCTTTTATAAAATTAACAATGTAACGAAGAAAAAAAAGATGATGATGATGATGATGATGATTATGATGATGATGATTATGATGATGATGATTATGATGATGATGATGATGGTGTGAATGATGATGATGATGATGATTGGAATAATCCCGAAAAACTTTGAAAAAAGAATGGGAGAAATTGACTGGAAAATACAACGAACAACAATCAGGAAAACAGTTGAAATATTAAAAAAAAAAACTTGAATGTGGAAACTAACACACAGGAGCAACAATTGCGGGCCAGACAACATGCTGCAAAGGCAACAGATGAAACACTACATTAAACCAAGAACACTGAAACCGCATATCTATATCTTATCTAACCAAACCCTATCTCCATTGCCACATCACCCCCCCCGAGACCAAACAAGCAAATAGATTCAAGCAGGAAGGAAAGACCGATGAACTGACCAGACATCAGCCGAATAAGTACGAAGAGAACTGGGAATTTAGGAGAGGCTTAGTGCCACTCAAATACCAGCAAAACAAATAGCTGCTGTCAACGAGAAATCAATGGCAAGCAGCTTTTGCGATAATGCAAATTTATTTGCAAATGTTATCGAAAGAAATAGAGAATACTGGAAACCTGGGGAGACTTGTTGTCACTCAGCTTCTAGTGAACACCACAGGCTGTTTTCAGGGAAAGATCTCTGAAGACCTGCGCGAAAGCTCCTTGTGAGCCTATAATAATAATAATAATAATAATAATAATAATAATAATAATGAAATGATAAACAAAAGATTAGAAGAACATTAGAAGTAATGTAAAAATAGAATACTCTGAATGGACATCACCTACAGTCTATGTAACAAATGAAAAAACAATGGTCTAAAGGTCTGCGTAGATTTCTCAATCGTACTGAATGAATGCCTGAAAGACCATATATAATCACTTCTCGCACCGGAGGAGATATTTTCAAAGTGGAATTGAGGCAAAGTCTTCTCGAAAATTCATTTGTCAGAAGCTTATCTGCAAGTCAAAGCAGAAGAAGAATGTACAAAGTATTGAACCATATACACAAATAGAGGGTTATATAGATAAGAACGGTTGCCTTTAGGTTTGAAAGTAGCACCAAGCCTGTTTCAACAATTTATGGAAAGGATTATTTCGGGGCTGGAATACAAAATAGAATAATTAGACAATATATCAATTAAGAGTGAAAATTTCGAAGACCACAAAAGTCATGTTCCAGAAGTTTTTAAAAGAATTGAGAAATACGGATTTAATGCTATACTTGAAATTTGCGATAATCGATCAGAAAGGAAGACGACCCCCCCCCAAAAAAAACGGAAGCCATAAATAACGGATAACGTAACAAAACTACAATCAGTTTTTGGTTTAGCAAATTACTACAATTTATATACTCGCGGGACCTGTGGAAATTCCACAGCGGACTCTTCCACAAGTAATATATTGATTTTGGAATTCTGTGGATGTTCAGCGTAAATGGAGACGTCCTGATATTATTGTAGCTCTTTTGTTAAAACTGCAAAAGTATTAATCTACGCTAACAGAGGCGCTCCACGTATATATATATATATATATATATATATATATATATATATATATATATATATATAAATATATAAACTATGTATGTATACGTATGTGTATATATATATAGCTATGTATGTATATATATATATATATATATATATATAACTTGAGTTCATTCAGCTATAATCGAAACCGAAACCAAAACCAAAACTTATGAAGAATTCTTGATAAAATTATTTATAAAGAAACTGAAACCAAAACCTCCGAAGAATTCTCGGTAAAATCATTTATTACAAGAAATGGAAGTACATAACAATTAAACGACCCAGATGTAAGCGTGACACAGAAAATAATACACACGCTAACGTATTAATATATATATTCCTAACAATAACACGAGTTAATAGAAGTATTGATTAACACCATTAGCGAATTACAACTTACGCTGAAAGAAATTAAAAATGAAGCTGAAATGAACGAATACATAACCAACCTGAGTAAACAAGTGAAAGGAAACAAAATGACACGTGCTCGTCTGAGCTCCAATCTATGCCCCCCTTGCCAAACTTTCGCGAGAAAACTAGTCTGAAACCACTATCAATAATTCCCCCTCTCTTTTAATCTGTGCCTAAACCTAAACGTAAATTCCATGAACAAAGCTTCTTTCCGCCTGTGAAACTCTCTTCCGTTTACCTACTTTCTAGCTGACTACAATATGATCGTTTTCAAGTTCAATGTAAACAAGTTCTTGGTGAGCTGTCCGCTTAAGTCATTCAATTTACCAAATTTACACTACGTACGATTACTA
This sequence comes from Euprymna scolopes, assembly GCF_053919585.1. Lineage (NCBI taxonomy): Eukaryota > Metazoa > Mollusca > Cephalopoda > Sepiida > Sepiolidae > Euprymna > Euprymna scolopes. The sequence goes on along the minus strand of NC_136522.1, from coordinate 52,590,493 downwards.
TGATATTATTCCATTGACTACAGTACACCCGTTAACTCTTATCCTCGAATGGTCTCCGGGCCTTGATAAGTGGTGATTCCTTTGAACCCCCCCCCCAAAAAAAACTAAAAGCATCGCCATTTTTAATATGTGACGAAACGTTAATGTATGTGCAAAGAGTAGTAATACGAAGTGTCCTACGAAAAATATTTTGAAAGAATTTCACCTGGATCATCCGAGTATATCCAGAATGAAATCATTAATGAGAAACTATACATGTATGGTCGAAAAGGATGATCTTTTTTAAAGCGGAGTAAAATTAAGATCCCTCAAAGAAGAAACTATAGCATGAATAAAAGAAATTGTATTAGGTTGGTGCAAAAATAATGTTTTTTGACATGAAGTTGAACATGCAAAACCGACATTATTTTTGCACCAATCTAATACCATCCCCTCGTAGCTCCTTCATAACATTCTAGATAAATTCATCGAGAATGAGAATATGACGTAATAACTTTGGTTGTTGTGACGTAGGCAGTTCCGTGATATTTGCTATCGACAAACACGGGATCAATATTATAATAGGATGTAAGGTTATCGCGTGCGATTTAGGACAATCTGAAATCGCCATTGATAGCTTTTACAATTGCATATTTGGCTCGTCTGAAACAAATTATCAATCAAACAGCGGAAGTTAGTGTTTGCCGGCGCATGCTGGGGATGATTGTGGGTGGATTGCAATATGTGCTCTATCAAAGTATGGAAATGATTTATTAAGTGCGTCTTTGCGTATCTATGAAATGTTCCGTCCGTCGATCTGTCTTGACTCAGTTCGAAATAGAATTTTAATTACTAAACCAGCTCTATGTAAAAAAAAACAAAAAAAACTGTCAGCCTGTCTATCTGTCACGCTTAAGATATTGTGTGTCTGTCACGCGTAAGTTTTAAATAGCCCTTTTGTGTGTCTGTGAAGTTGATGTTTACACAAAATCAAAATGAATAAACACGTTTGTACGCATATCGTCTGCGCATACTCTATCCTGAATAAAAACAAATAATTGTATTTTCGACCAATCAGAAAGCTTTCTGAATTTATTTTACATGATCTTTCTGGAACCTACCTAGGCTCTTTGAAAGCAAGATTTTGCTTCAATAAACCAGTGAAACCCAGTTGACCCGAATGTGCGGATCGGTGTCGCTGGCGCCTCACTATGGGCGCTCATCTCTGCAGCATTTCCTTCCACTCACGCACACAAACATTAACGAACACAGACACACTAACAACTCATTGACTTATCGTCTGGCAATTTATTTAAATACTAATGGAATATTTCCAATCTTTCTGACTGAAATATCTTACTAATAAAAGAAGAAAAAAACATATTGACTCTTAAAAAAACAAATTTCAAAGCATGGTCATATTTTTAAATGAGCAGAGAAGGTTTGAATACGATTTTCACGAATACAAAATACGAAACTCACGAATTTTTTTTAAATATGAGACTCACAGCTCTTAATTAATCGAGCTATACTTCCTCTAATGTCTCAACTAATGACCCCCATTTTTTTTTACAAGAACTCTAAAAAAGTCCACGAACATTCTATATTTTTCTGTGACTGTACACCAGTGGCGTAGCAAGAGCGAGGGGAAGGATCGGTCCGCCCCTGGCGGCATGTGCCAGGGGGCGGCATTTTGAGAGGGTAAAAAAATGAATAAAAATAAATGAAAGCTAACAAAAAATCTGAAATTTTATGCCGAAAAGGTTGTAAAACATTGGGATTTTTAGAGATATCGGAATCAGAATAATGTGTCCCTATTTTATGAACGGCACACGTTAGGGGCGGCATTTTGAGGTGTTGAAAATAGAAAATAAAAAATAAATAAACGCTAACAGAAAATCAGAATTTTTGACCAAAAAGTTTTTAATAAATCGGAACTTTTGAAGGTATTGGGATTGGAAAAATGTACTCCTATTTTACGAGCGGTCTGTGTCAGGTGGCGGCATTTTGAGAGGTGAAAAATAGAAAATATTAAAAAAAATATAAATAGAAATAAATAAAAGCTAACAAAATATCTTAAATTTTATACCGAGACATTTGTAAAACAATCGGAACTTTTGGAGATATTGGAATCAGAAAAATGTGTTGCTATTTTACGAGCAGCACATACCAGGGGGCGAAAGTTTGTAAAAAATTGGACCTTTTGTAGGTATCGGAATCGGAAAAAAAAGCGGTGGGGGGCACAACAGGTAATCATATGCAAGCGGGGGGGGGCAAAACAGGTAATTATATATCAGCGGGGGGGATTTACGACCGCCCCTGGCGGCAAAATCCGATGTTACACTACTGATGGAAGCCTTCCATTTTAAACATATATAAAATATCTCTTTTGTGAATATATGTCTTCAGAACTCATTATTTTGTTTTGTTTACAGTATGACAATGTTTCTCGGTTGATTGTAAAATCTGAAAATTCTTTTCACTAAAAATAGTTCTGTGAATCCGGCTCAAACAAAATACATCAACCATTACAAAACGGTCGTGTACATTACACATAAAAAATATGACCATCTCCCTAAATCTGCTGAGCTAAATCTCATAACTAGTAACTTTGATCCCCATATCTGCCACGCTTAAGTTTGGAATAGCGTTTGCGTCGTAGGTTATACTTCATTTGTAAGCCTAGCACGTTTATAATTTAAGCAATGTTTTGTTATGCCTGTAAGGCTTAGATTAGAAATAGAATGTTTGTATGTCTGTCAAGCTGAAGGTAGAAATCGAATTATTGTGTGTCTGTCAAACTTAAACAAAACAATATTTTTATGTAACATCAAGACACATATTCATGAAATCACACCAAAATGTTCACAATTAAAGCTTAAAGTTGTAAAAAAAAAAAAAAAAAATGCTAAGCATAGACATCATAAATTGACATTTTACTAATTTTCTAGAATAGGGGGCTCCGACATCATTGTGCTTGATAGACCAAAAGTACCTTGCAAGCATTGTGGTAGCCCACCGACCTTGATAACGAACTTCCATGTCGCTGATGTCTTGTTGAAAGCGCTTCCCTTTCTCATCACTCACATAACCTAGAAAGCGGGCAAGATGCACACAGTTATGTGATTGCAAAAAAGGAAGTAAAAACCAACCGGAAGAGGAAATAAGGAGATAAGTACCGTTTTAGTTAAGAATAATTTAAAGGGAGATAATGGGTTCAAAACAGGGTGGCAGAACATCTAATTTAAAGCTAGAAGAAATGTACAAAATAACAAATATCTCAACAATTTGACCTGATGAGAAAAAAATAATATGATTTTCGGAATCAGCACCAACTAATAAGTATGAATCAGCTTAAAAACCTTGGGCACCAAAAAATATGCTGGCTTGTGTAAATTTAGCGGAAAAGTTTTGATTGCGATTCCTGACCCTTGTAATGCACCAATCTAAAACTGTCGACCCTGGCTTCTTCGATATCTCAACTAATGAATTCCCCCTTATTTTTATAAGAACTTTAAAAATATTAACAGACTTCTATACTTTGCTATTGCTTTAAATTTCCATTTTGAACAGATCTCTTTTGTGAATATATGCCTTCTGAAATAATTATTTTGTTTTGTTTATCATACGATATGTCTCTTGTTTTTCTCACATTTGATTATAAACAGAAAAAAATGGTTTTATGTTAAAAATATTCATTCGAAACCGGCTCATTCCAAAAATACATCGCCCAAATAAATGATCCCTAAAATTAATCAGGGACATCCGCTAAATTTCTGTCACGATAAAAATTAAAATCGTATTTTCGTTTGATTTTTATGCCTAAGTTTGAAATAGTTGTTCGTGTGTTTATCACGCTTAAGATGACAGTAATATTCTTTTTAGCATGTTGCCCTTATGAGTAACTAGCCTATATGCCTGGCGTTGCTCGGGTGTTTGAAAGTGTGTGTTGAGCAAAAAAAAAAAAAAAAAAAAAAGTGGCAGTAGGCATGCAGACTCGAACCCGTGACTCGAAGGCAGAAAGGAAAGTGAAAGAAAATCTGACGTCTTACCGCTACTCCATGATGCGACCGGAAGCCCGGAACGTTAAAATTAGGCAAAGTCAATTCAACCGCTATGATGACTTACAAAAATAACTCGCAAAAAATCGACACATCCTTGTAAAAAAAAAACAAAAAAAAACTGCCCAGTTGAGGGTGAAGGAATAAATGTTTTTGGACAATTTTTCGATATTTGTCGTTCGAGACGTCGAGTTTAAAAATAATTCCAATCTTGTGAAAATGTGTAGCCTCTGTCGAAAGGTACATACATACATACATACATACATACATACATACATACATGCATACATACATACATATATTTAAACAGACATGTGAGATTTATATTATAGAGTAGCCTCGGTGCCGATGTTGCCCGGGTGTTTGGATGTGTGTGTTGGGTAAAAAAAGAGAGTTGTAATAGGCAGGCAGGTAGGCAAGCTCGAACCCGTACCACGAAGGAGGAAAAGAACGTGAATAAAAGTGGTCTATGCTGTTGCGTCCCTCGCCAAACTGGAAGTGGTAAAGGCTAGTCAATCGGTAAGAGGGGATGACTTTCAAAATATCGGCTAAAAAAGTGATCCCTCCCTATAGAAAAGTGCCCAGTTGAGATTGAAGGAATCAATGTTTTTAGCTAATTCTTCGATATTTGTCGCCCGAATGGTCGAGCTTCAAAATGATATCAATCTCATAAAAATCCGTCAATTCTGTCGAAAGTTTTAGACAGATCCATACATACATACATACATACATGCATACATACATACATACATGATGATTGCAACGTCTTGTCAGACGAGTGCCACTCCCTCAGACCTTTAAAATCCATGAGCCCAAATGCCTGAGGGAGTATCTATACAAAGATGAGTCTTAGCTTTGTACGACAGCTAAGTCTCTCTCTCGGTTCACAATGTTGAGATCCAGCAACAAGCAAGAGCAAGATAGCCAGCAACAAATTAAACTGCAGACCAGCTTAATGCGGGTACTGGTCTCCCGCTTTGTTTTTTAAATCAGAGATTTGCTTCTCCTAGAAAGGTTTCCTTCACCACGGCTTACGGGAGCCCTCTCCACCCCAATACACACACACACACACACACACACACACACACACACACACACACACACACACACACACACACAAATATACACTGTGCTAGTTGGACGTTGACCCAGAAAAAGAGTTCATTCGCCCTTTGGAAGGTCTTGTTTTTAATCCTTCAGGGAGGCTAGCCACCCTCCTCACCAAACAAGTCTGGTGGGGGAACCAGTTTAGTCGCCGGTGACCCGACCATGAGGCAGGTAGTACTGGGTTACATAGTACCAGTAGCATATGACATGACCTGACACATACATACATACATACATACATACATACATACATACATACATACATTATAACAGGTAGGTGAGGTTTAATAACTTGATAATATAAGATTAAGCGTTTTCGTGTATCGTTCATGCTTAAGTTTCAAGTAACATTTTCGCGAGTCTATAACACTTAGGATTGAAAACGCGTTTTTGTCAGTCGCGTTTAAGCTTGAAATATCATTTTGTGGTCTGTCACATTTCAGTATGAAATAATATTTTCTAGTATCTCTCACGCTTAAAGTTCAAATAGCGTTTGTGTGTATCTGTTACGCTTAAGTGGAAATAACATTTTTGTGTGTTTATGATGAACATAGCGTTCCGTGCGTCTGCAAAGCGTCAGATATAAATAGAATTTTCGTATGTCTGACATTGTAACATAGCGCGGATGAGCGTATGTACAGGCATGCGAAGTGACGTCACCGTTGGAGAAAAAAATATCTATAAACAATAGTTCCAAATAAGGATTGTTTGAAGATAGAAGTTTCAATCCTATCCAAAGCCGGCCAGAAAATTAGTTGGCTAAAACGTGGTGAGACGACAACTATCGAAAGCAGTAATTGCTGAGGATACAGTTGAGAGATTCAGTATTCCTATCCTGTCGCGGTTTACCACCTGACGAAGGCCAGAGTAATAGCTGGCCGAAACGTTGTGAATCGACAACTAGAAGATTAGGATAATTGTCTGCATATAAATATATAAATTATTCATCTAAAAAAGACTATAATAATAAAAGATAATATAAAAAAAGAAAGATAACGATCACGAGAGAGAAAAGATAACGTTTAATATCTATTAAGAGACGTGTAGAACGTTCTGGATCACGCGGGTGACGTCACAGCTGGACTAATGAGGAAATAAATGTTGTTGCTCCAAAAGAACGAGCGAGTTGGAGTTATTTCCTATCCTTTATCTTGGTCTCGTTTGCGACTAAAACTGCACGCAACATGAGTTAGTTCCCTAACAACGTTACATCTTGGGAACATTAAAGTAGTATCTTTGTGTCTCTCAAGCTCAGATATGAAATGACTATTTTTTTGTGCATCTGTCGCGCTTAAAATTGAAGAAGCTTTTTCATCAGTTGAGTTTATAAATAGCGTTTTTTTTTTTTGTGTCGGTCACATTTGATATAGAAAAAAAAATTTAGAAAAAAAAAAAAAATGGAACGGCCGTTCTGGTAAAATGTTTGGCTTTTTTTTCTCCTTTTTCTTTTTCTTTTTTTTCTTTTTTTGTTGACTGCCAATAATTGCCCGCGCTCAGGCTCTTATAAAATTAACCTAATCTGATATGAAAAGAAAGATGCGATTTTTAAAATAATAACAGACGAAACGTAAATAATCGAATGAATTAGTTCGATCAAAACATGACATCCACAAAATGATTGATCGTTTTTATAACGTATGTTCCTCTCGCCGCGACGTCTGTTTACGTGGCGTGCAGTGTTCCAATCATGCCCTATCCATACTGTCGTTTTTATGATGATTGTTGAAAACCTCCACGTTTCCGTGTCGCTTTATTTTGTTATGCCCCATCCTCTCCTGGTTCCAAAATGTTAAAAGCCACTCGAGGATAGCATTAATGAGTGTCAGCTGACCGGTGAGACAACGCCATGATAAAAAAATGGAACATGAGCAATGATTAACTATTTATGAGGACGGCTCAACAAGAACTTAAAACAGACATCTGACAGTCAATTTAGTATAGTCCTAAAGTATTGTGGTCCACTAAGTTAAGGCTTTTCTGAATAAAGAGCAATCCACATTTACATAGAAAGGACGATAATATTGCTGCCTTAGAAAAGAAAACGTGATTCCATTTCTGTTCGATGAAAATTAAATCACATTTATTTGTATATACTATGTTATTTATTTGTATATAATATGTTATTTATTTGTATATAATATGCTATATATTTGTATATACAATGTGATTTGTTTGTATATACTATGTAATTTATTTGTATATAATATGTGATTTATTTGTATACACTATGTTATTTATTTGTATATACTATGGTGTTTATTTGTATATACAATGTTATTTATTTGTATATACAATGAGATTTATTTGTATATACTATGTTATTTATTTGTATATAATATGTGATTTATTTTGTATATACTATGTGATATATTTGTATATACTATGTTATTTATTTGTATATACTATGTTATTTATTTGTATATACTATGTGATTTATTTATGTACACTATGTGATTTTTTTGTATATACTATGTTATTTATTTGTATATACAATGTTATTTATTTGTATATACTATGTTATATATGTGTATATACAATCTTACTTATCTGTATATAATCTTTTATTTATTCTTATATACTAAGTGATTTATTTATATATAGTATGTGATTTATTTGTATATACTAAGTTATTTATGTGCATATACAATGTTATTTATTTGTATTTAATGTGTTATTTATTTGTATATACTATGTGATTTATTTGTATATACTATGTTATTTATTTTTATATACTATGTGATTTACTTATATATACAATGTTATTTATTGCATATACTATGTTATTTATTTGTATATAATTTGTGATTTATTTGTATATACAATGTGATTTATTTGTATATACTATGTTATTTATTTGTATATACTATGTGAATGATTTGTACATACAATATTATTTATTTGTATATACTATGTTATTTTTTTGTATATACTATGTTCTATGTTTATATAAACTATGTTATTTATTTGTTATATACTATGTGATTAATATGAATATAATATGTTATTTACTTGTATATACTATGTGATTTATTTGTATATACTGTGTGATTTATTTGTATATATTATGTGATTTATTTGTATATTCTATGGGATTTCTTTGTATATACTATGTTTTTTATTTGTATATACTATGTTATTTATTTGTATATAATATATGAGCTATTTATATATACAATGGTATTTATTTGTATATACTATAGTATTTATTTGTTAATACTATGCGATTTATTTGTACATCCAATGTGATTTATTTGTATATACTATGTGTTTTATTTGTATATACAATGTGATTTATTTGTATATACTATGTTATTTGTTTATATATACAATGTGATTTATTTATATATACTATGTTATTTATTTGTATATACAATGTTATTTATTTGTATATACTATGCTATTTATTTGTATATAATATGTTATTTTTTTGTATATACTATGTTATTTATTTGTATATAAAATATTATTTATTTTTATATACTATGTTAGTTATTGGTATATACTATTTGATCTATTTGTATATACAACGTTATTTATTTGTATATACAATGTGATTTAATTGTATATAATATGTTATATTTTGTATATACTATGTTATTTATTTGTATATAGTATGTGATTTATTTGTATATACTATATTATTTGTTTGTATATACTATGTTTTTATTTGTATATACTATGTTATTTATTTGTATATAGTATGTGATTTATTTGTATATACAATGTTATTTATTTGTATATACAATGTTATTTATTTGTATATACTATGTTATTTATTTGTATATAATATGTGATTTATTTGTATATACTATGTGATATATTTGTATATACTATGTTATTTATTTGTATATACTATGTTATTTATTTGTATATACTATGTAATTTATTTGTATATACAATGTGATTTGTTTATATGTACTATGTTATTTATTTGTATATACTATGTTATTTATTTGTATATACTATGTGATATATTTGTATATACTATGTTATTTATTTGTATATACTATGTGATATATTTGTATATACTATGTTATTTATTTGTATATACTATGTTATTTATTTGTATATACTATGTGATTTATTTTTATATACAATGCGATTTGTTTGTATGTACTATGATATTTATTTGTATATACAATGTGATTCATTTGTATATACCATGTTATTTATTTGTAGATACTATGTGATTTATTTGTACATACTATGTAATTTATTTGTAAATACTATGTTATTTACTTGTATATACAATGTTATTTATCTCTATATACTTTGTTATATATGTGTATATACAATGGTACTTATTTATATATAATTTGTTACTTATTTTTATATACTAAGTGATTTATGTATAAATAGTTGGTGCTTCTTTTGTATATACTAAGTTCTTTATGTGAATATACAATGGTGTTTATTTGTATATAATATGTTATTTATTTGTATATACTATGTGATTTATTTGTGTATGCTATGTTATTTATTTGTATATACTATGTGATTTATTTGTATATAGTATGTGATTTATTTGTATTTACAATGTTATTTATTTGTATATACTATGTTATTTATTTGTATATACTATGGGATATATTTGTATATATTATGTTATTTATTTGTATATACTATGTTATTTATTTGTATATACTATGTGATTTATTTTTATATACAATGCGATTTGTTTGTATGTACTATGATATTTATTTGTATATACAATTGGATTCATTTGTATATACTATGTTATTTATTTGTAGATACTATGTGATTTATTTGTATATACTATGTAATTTATTTGTAAATACTATGTTATTTACTTGTATATACAATGTTATTTATCTCTATATACTTTGTTATATATGTGTATATACAATGGTACTTATTTATATATAATTTGTTATTTATTTTTATATACTAAGTGATTTATGTATATATAGTAGGTGCTTCTTTTGTATATACTAAGTTCTTTATGTGAATATACAATGGTGTTTATTTGTATATAATATGTTATTTATTTGTATATACTATGTGATTTATTTGTGTATGCTATGTTATTTATTTGTATATACTATGTGATTTATTTGTATATAGTATGTGATTTATTTGTATTTATAATGTTATTTATTTGTATATACTATGTTATTTATTTGTATATACTATGGGATTTATTTGTATATATTATGTTATTTATTTTGTATACTATGTTATTTATTTGTATATACTATGTGATTTATTTGTATATACTATATTATTTATTTGTATATACAATATTATTTAATTGTATATACTATGTTGTTTATTGATATGTACAATGTTATTTATTTGCATATACTATGTTATTTATTTGTATATACAACGTGATTTATTTGTATATACTATGTTTTTTATTTGTATATACTATGTTGTTTATTTTTATATAGTATGTGATTTATTTGTGTATACTATGTGATTTCTTTGTGTATACTTAGTGATTTCTTTGTGTATACTATGTGATTTATTTGTATATAGTATGTGATTTATTTGTATATACTACGTGATTTATTTGTATATACCATGTTAATTATTTGTATTTACTATGTTGTTTATTTTTATATCGTATGTGATTTATTTGTGTATACTATGTTATTTATTTGTGTATACTATGTTATTTATTTGTGTATACTATGTTGTTTATTTGTATATAGTATGTGATTTATTTGTATATACTGTGTGATTTATTTGTATATAATATGTTACTTGTTTATATATAGTAGGTTGTTTATTTGTATATAGTATGTGATTTATTTGTATATACTGTGTGATTTATTTGTATATAATATGTTACTTGTTTATATATAGTAGGCTGTTTATTTGTATATAGTATGCGATTTATTTGTATATACTGTGTTATTTATTGGTATATAATAGGTTACTTGTTTATATATAGTAGGTTGTTTATTTGTGTATGCTGCTTTGTTACATCACATTATAAATTAAAGTTTCAGTATAAATAGAGATCCAATATCGAATAAGCATGTTTTCCCGTATATATATATATATATATATATATATATATATATATATATATATATAAATAGATAAATATACATAAAATATACATTATATATTATACACATACATAAATAGATAAATAGATAAATATACACATACACACAAACATATATATATATGTATATATATATGTTTGTGTGTGTATGTGTATATTTATCTATTTATGCGTGTGTATGTGTGCATATGTGTGCGTATGTTTAGTGAGAAGGAACTCAAACATAATGCTCGATCATGTATAATTTAAAAAGTGCATAATATTTATTTGTTTCAGAAGTTCAGAACAACATCAGTAAATAGTGAGTTTCTAGTCGACATGTGATGAGATTCGGTTAATAAAATATTTCGAAAAAAATAAAAAATAAATAAAGCAACGAATCCCGAAAAGCTTTTTAATCAATATGCTTACAGACTTAAGCTGCATTTATTAAAACAAGTTTATGCAACAAAATTATTACCTGTTTAAAGCCACATTGAAACGAATATTATTGTTGGAACAAATATCAAATTCAGGTTAGGGCATTAGTCATTATTTTTCTAGGAAATTTGTAGAATGTTATGTGTACGCCTGTTTTCATAAAAAACAAACAATTTTCATGCAAAACGTGGTTCATTTAAGTGGATCTTTCTTTTTAAAGGCTTTTAAAAATCTCTAATAAATCATCAGCGACTTACGAAAAAAATTTAAAAAAAAAAAATCGAAAAACGGCGTTAAAAACTAATCCACGGGTAAGTGGTCTAAATTTATTCAAGATTAATCTCACCGTGTGAATATCTGAAATTTAATTAATTAATATTATTGGTAGAAAACATTTTCTCCGCTATCTACAGAATTCGCCGTGAAAAACAAACTAACAACAAAACAAACAAACAAAACAACAAGTGAAGCATGCATGGTATCCCGTGAGTGCACAGTAAACGAGGCATGAAAAATGACTAAGTTCAGCATTTACCCCCCCTGTTTAGCCCCAAAAGTCCCCAGGGTACGTCAAATCATGGTGAAAATGAAAAACAGTGCAGTTTTAGGCCTTAACATATGTAAATTTGAGTTCTGCACCATGCAAAAAAAAAAAAAAAAGAAATGACTAAATCCATCATTTGACGCCCATTTAGCCCAAAAAGTCCACAAGGCTTTAACATTTTTAAATTTGAATTCAGCACCATGCAAAACTGCTAAATAGACATACACAGAAAATTTTGAATAAATATAGCCAAATAGTCCCAAAAATGGAGTGTTTTTATTAGCCCTAAAAGAGCCCCTGGAGCACACTCAAAAGTTATCGCGAAGTTAGAACAAACAAAATTATATAGAAATCAGTAAGTTACAACTTTTCATAAAATTTTATAAAAATCCAAGACACAATTTTTTATTTAATAAGCATAAAAGTGTCAATTTTAGCCACTTTAACCTGAAAGGCGTCCCTCAGGGACAACCGGAGTTTTTCTGAAAAATCCGTCCGGTTACTTTTTACTAATATCATTGTGCAAAATTTCAAAAAATTCCAAGACTTACTTTTTGAGAAAAATGCGGACAGGCGAAGGACGAATGGACAAAGGTGAATTTACTAGTCCATCCTCCTTTTGTCGGTGGACCAACAATACTTTTCCATCACATCGATTGATAGCTTTGTAACAGTCACATACTTCGCACCAATCAGAAGCCTCGACGTAGGAACACAATAATTATTGGACGACATCTTAACCTTTATCCTGCCGACCACAGAATTTAGTGTTTGCTTTTTTTTCTTGTGTAGACAGCATGAATGATATTTGTAGTTTATATGAAAGCAAAATAGATGAACTCTGGAAAACGTGCAAATATGTGATAAAAATCGAATTTGGAATAAAATTATTATTAAAAAAAACTATGTTTCATTTAATGAATTGTGGAAAAAAGATTAGACACACACATGCATTCATTTTTTTTAATTCATTTCATTTGTAATGCTACAATATGATATGCGGGCTGGTGCTTCTGTGTCATATTTAAACGTTCTTGATGAATTTCAAAAACTTGAAGACAACCATATTGTAGTCAGCAGGAAATCAGGCAAAAAAAATTGTAATTTGATTGGTTCAACACTTTTTTCTTCACTGCAACCTCTCTCTTTCTCAGACGTGATGTTGCTTGTCTCGGGTGTTTTCTACAGATTCTATTATGACATGTGTTATTCAGATTTGTCTAATCTATTCACTGCGTTCTTTGTTTCATCTCGTTCGACTCGTTGATCCAGAGGTCTCCATCAATTTGCTGTTTTAATACCTCATGGTAATAGAGCTTCCTATTCCAGTAGCTTCTTTCCAAGGACTGCAAAGTTGTGGAATTCCCTTCCTGCTCACTGTTTTCCTCCTACTTACAGCCTTGGTATTTTCCAAACTAAGATCAATAGGCATCTCCTGTCTTTGCAATAATCAACTTTCGTTTTTATGTGCTCCTTGCAACAAGTGGCTCCATGCCTTGTCTCAAACGATTTCCATTAAAAAAAAAAAAGAAAATTAAAGCACCAATTCGTATGTCCACTTTAATTAATTTTAGCACAGCCAAAAAAAGAAATAAAACTTTTTTTATACTATGGATCGTACTTTCATTAATCCTGAAAGCGAGAATGATCAATTTGCAATCTATAAAAGCGTTTTGCAGGGTAACTCTCTTGCTATACGCCTGTTCACTATCTGTTTGGATTACGCTAGTCCCCTGTCTGTCACCATCCTTACGCATGGTTTTACCTTAAAAAGTAGTTTAAGAATATATCTCGTTATTGAGCATTTATCTCGAAAAACCCTGTAGAAGTTTGTGACATATTTCCCATAATACGAGGGTCATCCGAAACAGTTAAGCCTCCTATTCTTTTAACTCAAAAAGACGAGGAGTTTCAAAGACGAGAGTTGCAATATTTAAAACGAGTGACCTATTGTGCTCTAGAATTTATTTTTCTACATCGTCAACACTATTTTCAATTTAGCTCTTGATAAGGAGGTGTCAGCCTCTACTACATACAGCGTCTGATATCCTTAAATGGTCACCCATCTCTTACTGGCCAAGATCGCCTTGCTTAACTTCGGTGATCTGACGAGAACCGGTGTGTAAATGTGATTATGCCGTGATTATGCAAGAGCTGCAAAAAACTAACATCATCATCATCATCATCACCACCACCACCACCACCACCACCACCACCACCACCACCACCACCACCATCATCATCATCATCATCTCTTGTAACGGGGATATACACGCGACTGGAAACTGCTTGTGATAATTTTATACTCCCATGAAACTTCCTCCTTCGGAGGAAGCCAGTTAAACCCAAATAGGGTTCGTGCCATTTCAGTACAGTGGGGTATTCTCAGTGCACTTTTGCCTGGAATTCAATGACGCAATTCTGCTTCTGATGCCCGCTCAAGACAGGGATTACCTTCCTAGAGTCTCATATCTGTAACAGTAAATTGAAACTTTTAGGTCATAAATGCATAAGTTCAATCATCCTAACAATCTTCCCTGATCTATTCGGAAAGAATTAAAAAAAACGCAATACGTTAATTTTGCAACGCTTCTCGTATTATTTTACCATCTTTAGATGGAACAGATACAACACGTTCATCCTAGCTTAAAAGTAAGATACTGTATTTTAATCCAAGCTTAACGCTCGAGACAACCGCAACATATGATGAAATTAAAAATGACTTTTTTTGTCCTTGTGCGAATGATGTTGACGTTGTATGAACATAAAATTACACTAGAGTTTTTTTTTTTTTTATAGATGAGCAATATACCGGATATGAGAGAAACTACGCCCAAATCTACATGCGGCACATATCTTGAAAATCATCACCATGACAACAATATTGACATTGAAACGATTCTGTAACTGTCATTCAAAAACTCTACTAATATTGATAACGGGATTAGTAGACAGCGTTACGCAATATGGATTACGAACTAACTTTGAACGCTTTCTTCCCAAGGGTAACTAAGTTAATCTATATTAATTAGCTAAATGGGTATTTTATGCCGAAATAATTTCAAGTTCATAGATATAATCTGTTTGAAATGTTGTTAGGAAGAGGCTAAATTAATATATATATATATATATATATAAATATATACATATATATATATGTGTGTGTGTGTGTGTGTGTGTGTATATATATATATACTCTTCAGAATAGTTTTTATTTAACAATCAGTTATTATGGAAACGTGAGATTGTAAGGTTTGCAAAATATTACTGGCAGTAATATTCTATAAGTTATCCCATCTAAACAAGAATTGCTCGATATGCAAGATAGAGCAAATAAATTACATTGTAATTCAATGAATTTCAAAAAACTCTCATTGAAATGAAATGAAGTGGTTGAGTTTCATATCAAAGAATTTATATTATTCTAAGCAAGACAAAGAATGCTTTAGAAAATTAATCTCCTTAACCTATAGGGCTTCGATGTCTACCATCTCATCAGAGGAGAGAAAATATTAGCAAATACTTATAAAGGTATGCACCCTATTTGCTAAAGTCAGTGAGACATGGAAAGTCAAAGTCAAAATAATAAATTTATCAGAAGATGATAAACATATATATATATATAAATATATATATATATATATATATATATATATACTTATATATATATATATATATATATATATATATATATACAGGGTATTCGTAAAGTTACTATACAGTTTTATTGTTTTATTGTATTATATTTATATTAATAGTTAATATTTATTTTTGTGTGTCTGTATAGTAACTTGTAAGACTGTATAGTAACTTTACGGACACCCTGTATATATATATATATATATATATATATATATATATATATATATATATATACATATATATATATATATATATATATATATATATATATATATATATATACATATATGTACGTATATATGCAAGCAAATATTATTAAATGCAATGAAGACACTTCGCTTTATGTTCATTTTTTTTTATTTTTCGATTTCCGTATATTTTTTTTGTATCAAAATCAAAAATATTAATAAAAGTTCCATAGTTGTTGCTGTCACGAGCGCTTTCAATTCGTGAACGAATCGACATCTGGTGTTGAAGTAAAGGTCCAAAGGAGCGAAAATGAGAATTGAAAGTGATATATATATATATATATATATATATATATATATATATATATATATATATATATACATAATCATCAGGCAATTAGGAAGAACCTTCATATTTGCCCATTGCCAGCAATGGCAGTTACTCTCTCCTCAAAATTTGAAAAGGTCTGGAATCTTTTTAATTTTTGCTCCTGAATTTTTCTTGCCTGATGATATCTAATATGATTGACACGGTCGGCACATCGTAGCAAGCCTGACTGTATTTACATAAAGAATAAAAAAAATAATTTGCTATCGTTGATTGAGCACTATCAACGACCCTTGTTGAAATTCAATTATTTTCAATTTTTGGATATCTTCCTACCCGAAATATATATATATATATATATATATATATATATATATATATATATATATATATATATATATATATATACTAGCAAAAGTACCCGTCGTCGACTGGGTTCAAAAACAGCCTACAGATATTTGCTCCGCCTTACAGTGTTATTTACAATGTTATTAGATTATATACATGTTTATTATATACTGTATTTTGTTACTTTTTTAATATTTGTTACTTTATGTAATATGTATAAAATTTTGCTGAGGTCCCCGCCATACGGCGATATCACCAAAACAGCTTAAAGTCATATTCCGGAATTCTACTCTCTCTCTCTCTCTCTCTCTCTCTTTCTCTCTCTTTATATATATATACATATATATATATATATATATATATATATATATATATATATATATATATATATATACTAGCAGGCCGCTTAAATATGATATTTTGCTTAATGCAGAGTTCGTATTTATTCTTATATTATATTGGACACAATTTTTTTTTACTTAGGCATCACCACTTATCAAGGCCAAGAGGCCACTCGAGGATAAGTGTTAAAGAGTGTACAGTAGAAATTGGACAATATAGTAACCGTTAGTAATGGAGATTCGGTAAATTTGTTAACTTATATGGAACGGCTCATCAAAAGCTTGTTTACTTGAGGACAACTATATTGTAGTCAGCTGGAAAGCAGTAAAATGGAAGACAATTCCATATGTGTGCAGTTCTAAGAAAGAAGCTTTGCTCATGGAATCTACGTTTAGGTTTAGGCACAGATAAAGAGTGGGGGGAAATTAAGACGAGAACCATTCATTTCAATTGATGCCAGATGGGGATCAGAGCGTTGATGATGTAAAAATAAAAGCTTGGTTTTAGATGCATTAAAAGTAACAAGCCACCTCTTTCCCCATTGTACCACTTGCTCAAGATCAGAGGAGAGAGAATTGGAGAGAACTTTGTCGTTTACGGTCTTAGATGTGCTACCATAGATAGTAGTGTCATCAGCATAGATATCTACGAATGATGTAAAGATGTGATTTGGAAGATCATTAATATAGATCAAGAAGAGAGTTGGGCCCAGGATGGACCCCTGAGGGACTCCAGCATTAATACTAAGAGCTTTTGATTTCTGCCCATCAACCACTACTCTTATGAACCTATCAGAGAGAAATTATTCAATAATTGAGAAGACATTTCCAGCTATACCGTAGCTGGAGATCTTGTGATGTAAACCTTTATGCCATACTCTATCAAAGGCCTTTGATATGCCAAGAGCCTAGTAAGGTTGCCTCCGTTGAGAGATTCACTAATCCTATGAGATATAACTCTAAGCACATCTGCTGTAGATCTAGCAGAACGGAAACCAAATTGCATGTCACTAAGAAGGTTATTTTTGCTGAGATTGTTGATTACTTCTCTATTTAACACAGATTCCAGCAACTTGCTCATGACGCACAGGAGACTTATTGGCCTGTACTGTGAGGGACATGTGCGATCACCTGAATTCTTAAATACGGAGCATACTGATGAGATTTTCGAGGGTGACAACGTTTAAACAGTTTTGTAAGGATGGGCGCAAGTTCTGGTTGAGGTCTCAGTACTATAATTGGAATACCGTCAGGGCTGGTTGCTTTACTGGAATCAACGTTTTTGATTAGCTTGGCAACATCACGCACATATATTTGTATATCACATAGCATGATACAGGAGGCAATATTGGAGGTTGGCAGCCTTGGTCGCAAAGGTAAGAATTAGCTGCAAAGTTCTTGGAAAAGTGTTTGGCTTTGTCTGATGCTGACAAGATTACCTCAGGTCCATTTATAAGAGTTAGGATAGAACACACGCTTCTGTTCAGGATTCTGTTTGATATTTGCCAAAACTGGTGGGAACCAAGCCGCTGTTCAACTACTTTGGATTTGACGGACTGAGCATACAACTCTCTTGCGTTCTTTATTACTTTTTTACAGTGGTTGCTGGCAGTTCTGAAAGCGGCTTTAGTCTCAGTACATCTATCACGTTGGAAGCAATGGAAAAAGTGATTTCTATGCGCAATGGCAGCAGCACATTCCGGAGAGAACCACGGCTAGCTGTTAGGTTTTTGCTGGACGTTTTTTTTCGAGGGTATGAAACGGTCTATACCTACAATGAACCATTCTGTCAGGTCTGATACTATGGAGGACTCATCCTTTTTAAACATGGAACACAGAGGTAGATCTGATATAAGTGTGCGGAAGCTATCCCAGTCCGCCACAGAGTATCGATATACTGCACGATGGAGAGGTACGTCTGAGGACTTATTACATATCATTTTATCTTAACTGATACAACTGAGTGGTCGGAAGATCCAAGTAGAGACAGAACAGAAGCTGAACACAGTTCAGGCCAAGTTGTGAGAAAGAGGTCTAGTAGACTCGCATACTGGCCGTCAGTGCCGGGAACACGGGTGGGTTCGTGAACAATCTGACTGAGGTCATAAGCAATGGAGAAATCATGACAGAACCTCCCCTCATCATCGGTCTTGATTGAGTGAGTTAACCATCCCACATTGTGAACATTGAAGTCTCCACATACGTGAATGTTAGCTGAAGGATAAGCAGATAGGACGTGGTCAATTTTCTCAGATATGCTTTTAAAGATAGTAACCCCGCTGTTGTGGGGGCGATAGAGAGCAAATATAAATGCAGTAGTTTGAGCAAATGCAACCCGAAAGCACATACAGGGTAAGTTAGGATCTTCTCTGGGGATGTCCCTACCACATGGAAAGCCATCTTTTATATAGGCACATCTTCCATGCCCATGGCGATCTTGGAGACAGTTTGGAAGTTAAATTAGAGTATCTTTTAATTACGAACTCATCTAGGGAAATAGTCTGTCCAACGCCAGTTTCACTTAGAAATAATATGTCTGGTTTAATCTCCTGTAATTGAGTTTATCCCTCTGGAAGGTTAGAGCGTAGACCCCTGATGTTAGAGAAGGAGATCTGGTAGTGGGGGTCTACGTTAGAAGTTGTTTTTTATTGAGACTTTCATGATGGTGTTTTGGGATTTGTGGACTAGGTCGATAGACATGCCTGAAGCAGGGCAGAGAGGGAAAGTAAGAGAGAAATAGAAATGCAGAATCTTTTTTGTAGCACATGAAAAGGTAAAGCCGTAAGGTAAAGCCATATTAGTGGGTAATTACCCACTAATATGGCATCGAGGGGCCCTATCAGAAGTTACTGCATGGTCCAGAATCCATTCACCAAATGGCAATAACACAGCCCCGGTACTTTGTACCTACTGATAGGACAGCCTCTTTGGTGGTAAATCAAAGGTTCGGGTCCCTGACTATCAGGCGGATAACGTCAGCCCAGATAAAACGTTTACCTCGAGCACCCTTACTAGTGACATGGCTACAAGGCTAGACATAGAAACAGAAAATTTCTGACATCCCTGGCGGCTGTTCACGCAAGATACTACCAACCTAGAAAACAGCTTTTTCTTCTCCCTTTGTCAGAAAAATCACTCATTAAAAATGAGGACTGAGGGACAAATAAAGAGAAGCGAGAGTAACGGGAACTGCCGATAACGCATTCACAATGCATTGTCTACTCTCCATTTTAAAAATGTATTGCATTTAATAAAAGTCTATTTGGTGTGATTAAGAGGGGGTTAGGTAGATGATTTCCCTCTCAATAACTGAAAATGAAAACAATTGCAAAATCTGTTATGCTATCAACTTGGAAAATATAAACATTTACGGATAGTAATGATTTAAAAAGTTAAAAAACAAATAACTCGTGCGCCATCATCGAAAATCGAAACCAAAACGCTGAGCTTACGATTTACTTTTTTCTTTGACTTTAATGCCTGATCAATGAAGACATGTTTGCTGCAAGGCTAAAAATAAAAACATGAGCTATCAGGTTGCGCATACATATTTGTAGTGCCGTCATTCAACCTTCACCTGGCAAATTTCATTAAAAAAGATTTCACACTTTTGCATCGATTTTCCCCGACTAAAACTCAAATGCACAGTTTCGCATGGGTTCGAATATTTTATATATTAAGTTTTATGTCTATAGATCAAAAACTGACAGAGGAGTTTAATAGGCAAATTTTTTAAAACAAATCTCTCTCTCTCTCTCTCTATATATATATATATATATGTGTGTGTGTGTGTGTGTGTGTGTGTGTGGAAAGAGGTTTGTGTTTACTATACCCTTTATACGCAAATATTACGCAAGTATAAATTATGTAGAATATATGAATGCATATAATTACACGTAATAGTTAACTACAGCGATTATCCCATACGAAAACAGAAAAAAACTAATAGGGAATTAATTAAAATGGATGTTTAAAAGAATATGCAAATTAGCTATTTTGCTAATGAATGCAATTCCATGACCCATTTATAAGTTGTATTTTCTTTTTAAATAAATAGGAAAATGCGGGTTTTAATATGAATATGAATACATAAAAAAATTAATAGGCGTATAGATATATTGAACTATGTAGCACAATATTATTTCAGATTACTTATTAGTACGTGTTAATTTATATGATTGTGCCATTTGTATATTTGAAATATAATGGACATTATTTTAATGGACATTTAAATAAAGTTATATTTGCTGCGTGTTATTGTTTTTTTTCTATGCAAAAACTAAAATTATTGCGATATTTTTTCTTTTCCATAGGCATCATCACTTATCAAGGCCAAGATGCCACTCGAGGATAAGGGTTAAAGAGTTTACAGCAGTCAATTGGACAATAGCGTAATCGTTAGTAATGGAAATTCGTAAATTTGTTAACTTAAGTGAAACGACTCATCAAGAACTTGTTTACGTTGGACTTGAAGACAACCATATTGTAGTCAGCTGGAAAGCTGGCAAAATGAAGACAGTACCACAAGCGTGCAGTTCTAAGAAAGAAGATTTGCTTATCGAATCTAGGTGTGGGCACAAATAAATAGTGGGAGACGGATCTTTCTCGTGAAAGTTTGGCGAAACACTTGCCACGAAAATTATGATAAAGCAGAGACAAACTCGCAACATCGCATCTGTTAGATAGAGGTTGCAGGCAAAGGCATCCCCCTAATAGGGTCAGAAAAATATCCGTTTGATATATTTATTGATTACATATATTTCTCGTTCATCGGAATTTCCACGGGTTCTGCTGGTTAATATTGTTACCAATTGGTATTTCTTGATATTTAAAAGGAGGCTTTCGTATAAGAATCGTGTGATAAAGAAATAAAATTATTATGCAATAACCCATTTTCAACTTAAAAACCCAAATATAAATAAAATATGTGAATATTTTAATAGAACTAATATGAAGTCAATATATAATTAATAACAGACAGCCGCTTGGGTGCAAAAAATATTCGACTTCACAAAATACGAAAAACAAACGCCCCAATTTAATACACTCCCACGCTTACACACACATGTATGTGTGTGTGTGCGTGTATGTGCGTGTGTATGTGTGTGTATGTGTGTGCAGTTGACTTCACAAAATTCCATAAAATATGCGATTTAAAATACACACGCACGCCTGTGTGTATGTTTATCAAACTGAAGATTTTATTGAATTTTGTTAAACTCGAATATCTTGTGTACCCGACTGGCAGTCTGTTATTAATTATATGTTTACATTATATTAATTCTATAATATATATATATATATATATATATATATATATTGTATAAATATGTATTTATATGTATATATAGATACACACACATATATGTATGTATATGTATGCATATATGTGTATATGTATATATATATGTATATATACATTTATATATATATGTGTGTATACATAATAATATGGATATATATATGCATATATATATATATATATATATATATATATATACTTTTTACGCCACAGTTATATATATATGTATATATGTGTATATATATACATATATAATGTATTTATATAATAAAGACGGAAATCGACTCTATAATACTAAATCATAAATTAAAATATATTACGACCGGGCAACGCTGATATATATATATATATATATATATATATATATATATATATATATATATATATATATATATATACTTCAGAAGAGCTCAATCCGTAGGTAGAGCTAGTTAGTAAGTTATAAAATGTATATGGCGATTAAGCTACACTGAATATTCCGCGTTTCATCCACTCTAGGATTCTTCAGGCTTATGTGCGAATTCTGTGGTTGTTTTTCGTTTTTATATGCTCATCTTCTATTGAAATTTTAGTTAGCCAATCAGCTTTCTAGTATCCAGCGTGCCTTTCCTATCAGCCAATGAGAATGCATTTATCGGACAAAGGCCTGTTTGACCTCTGGTTGACCTGTTCCATTGTGTGTGCTCTATTTAGCCTGGATATTTAGCTTCTTGATCTGTTTTAAATCAAGGTTAGTGTTTTTTTATGTTAGTTTATATATAAATATATATATGTGTACACACATATATATGCACATATATATGCATATATATGCATACATATATGTGTGATCGTTTATGTATATTCATGTTTATTTAATTTATTTATTTGTTTATTTTCTATTGTTTTTGTTAGCTTTAAAACTATTTTGTATCGCTATCCTAGAGTAAATTTTATCTTGTGAACACAGTTATTTGCTATTTCTCTTCTACAGTTTAATAGATGTTAGGGTTCTTTAAAGTACAGGATAGCAAATTTTTCATGAAGGCATAATCTACATGGGTCGTCTAGGTCCCTACACATGGTAGCTTGTCTTATTATTTTCCATTCGACTACCGGTGAATGTCCGCTTTCCTTGAGTTCCTAGTATTTATTCGCTAGTGTTGTTTTCATACGGTGTTTTTTTATTGTTGAATGTACTTCTGTGGTCATAGTATCGAGTTTTGAAATCTAAGGAAGTCATACCTACGTAATATTTCTTGTTATTCGGGGTTTCTTTCGCAAATATTGTGGCCTGGTAAACTACGCTTTTGGTTAGACAGTCAGTACATATGTTGCTGCATTTAGCCAATTTTAATAATTGTTTGTTTTTCCTTTTGGCTCATAATTTACAATTATTAATCTTTATACTTAACACATATACATAAATACATACACACATAAATTTTTATATACACATATTTTTTTTTATAATGGGGAAGTCCCTTGTGTTCGTTCTGCTCAAAAATAAATATATATTTTTATATTCAATTATACATAAGAAAAATTAGAAATCATTTGGATCTTACAATTTTAGCATGTAAAAACGCCATTTTTAATTGTGTTCAAATGTCAAAGCAAATATATATATATATATATATATATATATATATATATATATATATATATGTGTGTGTGTGTGTACAGAGAAGAGAAGAGAAATAAAAGAAATGGAAGGTATTTTAACCTTAAAAAGGAGTGGGTATGTGAAAAAGAAGCCATTTCTTAAATTTTATTATGCAGTTTCGTAAAAAAAGAAGAAAAAACGCATACATATAAATAAATATGCATAAAAATAAACATACATTCAATATGTACCAGTTTAAAGAGGTTTTGTTTTGTTTTGTTTGTTCTTTTTGTTAATTAAAACAATGCAAAAAATAATAGGACATTTTTGAAAAATAAGAAAGAAAAGTAATGTGCACAAAAAATAAATAAATAAAAGTCAATTGTAATTTCTGCGCGCCTTAAAATAAGCATGCAAAAAGTATTTTGTCGAAAAGGACAATTACAAACAGGTTAATTTTTTTTTTATTTCAGCAAAAGTATTAGTTACGTATTAGTAGGTTAAAGTGTTAATACAAATAAAATGAATACAGTTTAACGTCTTGTCCTGGACTAATTTTTCTATATATACATACAGAGCCGTGAAAAAAAATATTTTGTCGAATCCCCCAACAAGTTTTGAGAAAAAACGCTTTAACTTTATTCTTGTTGCGGGTTTCGTGAATACATCAGCGATATTTTGTTCTGATGATATGTAAGTCAAAATAATGGATTCCTTTTTCACTTCGTTTTTATGAAATGGTATTTTATATCTATATGCTTAGATCTTTGGTTGATTATTGTGTTCTGTGCTATACTGGCTTGATTATAACAATTAATTACTACGGGGCTTTTAGTTAATTCTGGCTCTAAAATAGTCTTTAGTGTGTGTGATCGCGATAAATTCTGCTTCACACGTAGAGAGAGATACAATCTGTTGCTTTTTAGATTTCCATGAAATAATAGGCCCGTTTTCTGAGAGTCTGAAACAATATCCAGATATACTTTTTCGATCTTCGTCGTTTCCCCAATCGGAATCCGAAAAACCTTCTAATTTTAGGGGATTTCTTGATTTTCTAAATATTAACTTCTGTTCTTTAGTTCCTTTTAAATAACGTAGGACTTGTTTAGCTCTGTTTAAATCCTTTATTGTCGGTCGTGATAATTTTTGTGACAGTTTTGTTACTGTATAGCATATGTCGAGTCTGGTCGCAGTCATTAAGTATACAAGACTATAATTTCGCGGCACTGTTTATCATTTATTATTTCAGATTCTGTGTGTATATTTTATTAATATCATTTCCGACCTGTGTAGAGCGTTTCTTGCACTCTCCCGTTCTAAATTTTAATAGTATTTTGTCGATGTATCTCGATTGATTCATTGTAACAAGTCCTTTGCTTTGAGTAAATTCTATCCCCCAAAATCAGGATATTTTGCCAAGATCGGTCATTTTGAATCTTTTACTTAATTTGTTCTTAACATCGGTTAACATTATGCCACAATTTGATGCGATTAAAATATCATCGATCCACAAAACCAAAGTCAGTAGTTTATCGTCTTTGTGTTTGGTATATAAACATGGGTCTACAGCGCATTGTCTGAATTGTTGTTTAATAATATAATCATGAACTACTATATTCCAACACTGAGCACTCTGCTTTAGACCATATAATAACTTGTTAAGTCGCCACACGCTATTCTTATTTTCATTATAAATCCCTCTGGAGGGGTAATATAAATTTCACAGTCTATTTGGGTATTCCAATAAGCATTTTTTATGTCCATTTGATGGATGTTTTGTTCATATTGCGATGCGATTTGCAGTAAAATTTTGATTGTCGTTAGGTTTGTGGTCGGTGAAAACGTAGAAAAATATTCTATACCGTAAATCTGAGAGTACCCTTTAGCAACAAATCTAGCTTTGTACTGTTCTACGCCTGATGCTGTAGTCTTTTTTGTAAAGACTCATCTTGTAGAGATAACATGTTTATCTTTTGGGAGAGGCACTACCGTGTAGGTATCATTTTCGGTTAAGGCATCTATTTCTTTTTCATGGCAATTTTCCATTCATCACAATGTTCTGAATTAATTTCTTGGTTAAAGCTTTTTGGCGCATTTTCCATTTAATAGCAATAGTCGATTTTATAATCTTTTATATTGTCGACCACAAAAAAATCGGGTCGCCTTCTATTTTTTTTGGGATATCTTTCGCCTTTATCATCATCATCATCATCATCATCATCATCATCATCATCATGGATACTCTTGTCTCCGTCATTTTTATTGCCTTCGTTTGTTTTAATTATATGAGGAAATATAATTTCATCTTCTTCATATGACGGGGTGTCGTCTGTAAAATTAAACGTGTCTGTGAATTTTACACATCGGATTCTTTTTATTTTATTTTTCTCTGGAAAAATACTAAATTAGCTGGACTGTTTTTATCGTATCCAAGAAATATACCTCTGTCGGCTTTAATATTCAATTTACTCTTTTTATCTACAGGGTGGTCAAAAAGTCAGGTAACATTTTAAAGAAAAACGATATTAGCAATACACGTATATTTAAGTACCATACATTGAAATATAAAATGAAACAAACATGAAATATGTTTATTTTGTTAATTGTCGTCCATTTCTCTCTATCAATCGCTGGAAACGATTAATCACTGATTGTGTAACACGTGTAATCATGTCAGCTGATATCCGCGCAATCTCCTCTTCAATAAATAACTTTAAAGACGCTATTGTATCAGGCTTCTTGCCATAAACGCTATCCTTTACATAGCCCCAAAGCCAGAAATCAGGAGGGGTAGTTTATATATTACACTCAAATATTTAAACAAATAATATTAAACGAGTAGAGATTATAATGGATCATATTGTTTTTTCTATCTTTAACATGTTACCTGACTTTTTGACCACCCTGTATATATGCGAAGCAAGTTGAACCAAATATATGCATTCTGCTTAAATTTTTTTTTTACCACAGAAAGATTCATATGGAGTTTTAGACAGTGTTTTGTTAAAACACCTGTTGCGTATATAGGCTGCCGCCATAAGTGCGTACGTCCAGAGGTTTTTGGGGAGTTTTATTCAATGAGTAGGCATCTTGCCATTTCAAAAAGTGTCCGGCACGCTCTTTCAACAGTCCCGTTTTGGTCTCTAGGAGCTGATTTTTCATGCCTGATATGATGGTTAATTAGTAAAAGTTCAAAGTCTTTATTGGTGAATTCCGTACCGTTGTCAGAGCGAATACACTTGACTGTAGGGAGCCATGTCGGCTAGATATTTTTTAGTTGATAGCAGGGTATCAGATTTGTTCTTTAAAAAGTAAACAATTATTAAACCTGAATGGTCATCTACAAAATTCAACACATATCTATAATGTTCTCTGGCCATCGGTTCCACGGAACCATTCAAGTCACAATGCACCATTAATAGGATTTTTTTGGCCGTCTTGTTTGGTATCTTGCTTTGATAGTTTGTAATTTTCCCTTGTGTACAGACGTCGCAGTTGAAGTTTTTTGATGTTTGTATTTTCATTCCATTAACTACAGTCGGCAACTTTTTGATATCAGGAACATTGCAATGTCCAAAAATTTTATGTCATGTCTGTAGATTGTGGCAGGCGGTTTTCGATGGGACTACGCTATTTAAATAATATAGTCTTCCATTTTCTTTAATGTCGAATACAGTTCCATTCGAGTATACCAGTTTTGATTTATTTGGGCTAAATTTTATATTTGCACCTTGTTTTGTAGCAGCTTGTACAGAAAATATATTTTGTTTAAATTTTGGGAGTAGAAGAGCGTTTTCTAGAATACAGAAACACAGTTCACCTTTATTGTTCTTTAGCGAGATTTTAGCATCGCCTCTTTTCAAAACAATATCATTTACTCGACTCCCGTCAGCTAGTTCTACAAAATGATTTTGTGGCTTAAAGTTGGGGTCAAAATTGATAAAATCAGATTCCTTTGTAATCACATGTGCCGTGGCCCCACAATAGACAAGAAAGTTATCATTGTTTGTTGAAGCATTAAACGTACACGAAAATAAAAATGTATGTTCGCTAACAGAGCTCTCCACATCTTTAATGGAGTCACCATTTTGCGTCCAGTATCTACATTGAGAAACTCTTGTGATTAGGTCGTCCACAATTATAGCAAGTGCTTTTTGTACTTTTCTTAGAAGAAAAATTGTTTTTAGCAAAGTTGCGGGTTTTATTCCTGGCATGGGTATAATTCGATTTTGGTGTTTTTATGTGTGTATTTTTTAATTTCATGATATTTGTGGATTCGTTTTTTTCTATGATCATTTTTTCAGTTTCTTCGTAACTTCTGAGTGCTCCCTTGAATTGGCTAAAAGTCATGGGTTTTTTCTTTCTGGGTTATCACGGTGGTAAATAGCTTGAAATCACTCGGTAATCCCTTAAGGACCATGGAAATTAACAGACTGTCACTTATAACGTCACCAGACATTTTTAAAGAATTTGCAGTCGTTTCGGCTCTTATAATATAATCAGTAATACTTTCGGCTTCCATTCGTTTTAGAGAGGTCAGTTCAGTATATAAAGAAATAATTTTGGGTTTTCCTTTCGATAAATAATGCTCTCTCAATATGTTCAATGCTTTGCAGCCGTCGTCCAGGACTTCTCTCATTACCAGTGATAGACTTCGGTCATCTAAACACTGTATTAATTCCGCAAAGACAGTTGCGTTCTTTTCAATGAAGTCGGGGTCGTTTCTGTTTTCAGGTTGTGTTTGAAGTACTTTGTGTAGCTTTTGGGTTCGTAGATATCCTAGAAATTTAACTTGCCACAATTCGAATTTTGATTCGGATCCATCGAAATAAAGACGCACCCTGAGCCCATAACCTCTAGAAGTGTAAGCCATGTTTAGTTTCAGAACAGTTTCCGATGGTTCATTGTTCTAAACAAGTCTTGCAAGGTGACTGGTTTGCAGTAGACAGAACAGTTTCCGATGGTTCGTTTTTACACACGTCCTGAGAGGTGACTGGTTTGCAGTAGACAGTTCCACAGAGCAAAATATTATTACCGTGTCGAGACGGAAAAACATGCGAAATTGCTACAGAAAAGGTTTAATATTTATGGAGAAATTCTGGTTTCTGATTGGTTGGTAGCAGAACGTGAATTAATTCGATTCGTCAGCATCGTTTATAAATAGAATTGCCTTACTGTGTGGTATCATACCTCATTATACACCCAAAATATTGCAACAATACTCAATACATATACATAAATAAATACATACATACATACATACATACATACAAGTTTAATGATTGAAGTTAAATTATGTAAACCAAAATATATACACATATATTTAAGTTAAGAATTTATTGTTTGAAACAAGGAATATATAGAGAAAAATTATGTTTATTTCTTTAATCCATGGATTTTAAATAATGGCTCATATCATCAGAGGAAATGAAATGCAATTAACAAAATGTTCTGCTATGAATAAACAAGTTTTGCTTTTTAGCACATATATTGAAAATGTTATTAAAATAAGAGTCATAGAAAAATAAATAATATAATGAATAAGAGTCATAGAAAAAAGGATTCCATGCATTATCAGAATGAGTTCAATATTTTCCAGGATATTACTGCCAGGTCGGAGGAGTAGTGATCCAGGGGGAAAAATCAGCAATCCGGCATATCAAAAATAACTTTAATCATGAAACTTATATGTTGCTCTATTTTCTTTAAATATTGAGCTTTTCCTTTTTGGCTAGTATTCACTTGATCTCTAATCTATTACTTTATATATATATATATATATATATATATATATATATATATATATATATATATATATAAGACAAAGACTAAAACAATTTAAACACAGCAAATATCACCAAACAACGAGCGATTTACCGATTTCTTTCCGATCAACATATGTCTTCAGAGAAAGTGAATATTTTAAATTTATTGAATAATATTGAAAAAAATATATATGCTAAACAAGATCAACGTGCCTATCTGAAAAATTATGGAGCGTTAATTGTGAAAGAGGGGAAGAAACAAACGTCTGAAAAGAGAAAGAACGTTACATGAAAACATTCATGTAACGTTCTAAATAAAACCTGAGGTTTGTTACGCAGCGGCGAGATATATTTTTGTTTGGGTGCAATTTTTGCCAGATGTTTAGTTAAGATCCAAGTGTAAGGTGTATATTATATGGCGACAAGAGAAGGATCACATCACCTTGGATGCACTTGCGTCGAGAATTCCCTGTTGTGGATTATAAAGTTTGTAAGATCAGAATTATTGATAAATATTATTGATGAGGCGAATCAAATATTTACTGTATTTATAATTTAATTCAAAGATACGAAACCGGGTGTGCAATTTAATTATCGAGCCCCTTTTCTTCTTATTACTTCCTCTTTGTCGCAGAAGAGACATTGCAAGTCTGTTCAAACTCTATTGCTATTTTCATGGCAAAGTTACTCGACTGAGTTTACGTCTATACTACTCTCCCCCCCCCAACATTCGCAATAGACACAGGTATAGCTACAACAACTATTCTCTTGTTGTGACTAAGACTAAACAAAAAAAAAATTTCCCCCAGAACCATATGTCCGTGGAACACACTACCGCAAGGTTGCTTCTCAGCATACTACAGCGTGGTCGTTTCCTAAGTCTTATGTAAACATGTTCTTTAGATGATGAACCCTTACATAACTTTCACAGTTACTGTTCTTCACAGTGTTTTTCCACTGGCCATCTGACACTCATTATCTTTTATCCTCAAGGGGCCTTTATGCCTTCATAAACACTGTTCCCCACCAGTAAAAGTGTAAAAAAATAATAAATGAAATAATTAAAATAATAATAATACTTTTTTTTTAAATACAGCCCGTACACTTATGTTGCCCGCTTTTGTTAAATTTAGAATCCATCAGGTTGACAATAATATTATTGAGGCTTTTAACTTTTAAATTCAGATGAATATATCTCGGCTCCCCCCCCAAAAAAATTATTGATCGAAATAAGCACCATGAGATTCAGCACACTTGCCAGCGCAATACAATGCCAGTAATGTAAAAATCTTGCGTTATGGTGGCGATGAAGTCGCTGAAGGCGTTTTTGATATTATTTGAAGCATGTCTCACGCAAAAAGTTCTTGATATGCTTGAAAAAGTAGCAGTCGGCAGATGAGAGGTCTGGAGAGTATGGCGGATGAGGCAGAGTTTCGTAGCCCAATTCGTTCAATTTCTGCAGGGTCGGTTTAGCAACGTGCAGTCGCGCATTGTCGTGGATGGTAATTGAGCCTTTTATGTTGACTAATGCTGAGTGTTGTCGAAGTTTCATCCAGTTGTTGACAATACTTTTCCATCGTAATGGTTTCGCCTGCATTAAAAAAAAAACTGTCATGGATAAGACCGGTCGCAGACCACCAAGCAGTCAACATGAAGTTCTTTTGGTGCAACTTTGGCTTCGGGAAGTGTCGTGGAGCTTCATCGGCGTCTAACCACTGAGCTGAGCGACGCCGATTGTCGTAAAGAACAAATTTTTTCTCACAAATCACAAGCTGGTCGAGAAACGGGTCATTCTTGTTGCGTAAAATAATAAAAGATGACACTTGGCTGTCGTTCAATTCGAGAGGCACCCATTTATCATTTGTGTTTCTAATCTCTCTCAAGTGGTTTGAAATCGTTGTATACGTTACGTATAATTCAGAAGCAAGCTCTCGAACAGTCGTGCTTGGATTGGCTTCGACTGAAACTCTTAACAGATCGTTGCCAACATCCGATGGCCACCCGTTATGCTCGTCATTTCAAGTCACGAAAAAATTTAAACCAATATTGTGCTGTGCGTTTAATAGTGGTGCCTGGACCAAACGCTTTGTTGATATC
Source organism: Euprymna scolopes (assembly GCF_053919585.1). Classification (NCBI taxonomy): domain Eukaryota; kingdom Metazoa; phylum Mollusca; class Cephalopoda; order Sepiida; family Sepiolidae; genus Euprymna; species Euprymna scolopes. Next base: position 52,558,746 of record NC_136522.1, on the reverse strand, counting down.
GCGAGCTGTTTCAGATTTGAGGAATGACGTTTAAAATTAAGTGATAAAAAAGAAAACAAGAAGGGAAAAACTAATTAGATTGCTTGGAACACTGCTCTCACCATATGTGTCATTTTCATAACGTTTCGATCGATGTAACCACCGATCTTCTTTAGGTATATATTGTCAAACTAGAATTTCGAACCGAACTCTTCATTTGATCCACAGGGCTAGTATGCGCTCGTTTCGTCGGTCATGTCTGGATTGAAATCCTAAGTAATTCCTAAACGCATTTTGACTGTTGCTCACATTGAGTATTGAACATTAAACACCGTGAAGCGTGTAACATTCAAATGTATTTTTCCAAGTACAAATAACATAAAAGTAAAAAAATAAGACTACAGAGCAATGCTGCAATGGAGAGTTTCATTACATGATCAACCTTTATTGGGATTTTAATGTTTGGAACCATTTTTATCAATGTTGCTTTGGTAAATAAATTTTAGAACAGGAGATGGCAATTGTGTAGTATAGTTAACAGAAAAAGGATGAACTTTTTTAGAACTCTGTTCCGTCTGCCTGCTTCCCACCTGACTACAACCTGGATGTCTTCAAGTCCAACGTAAACAAATTCCTGATGAACCGCCCCCTTGACACTTTATTAAATCTCCACACTAACGTACTGTACTTACAATAACCCTTATCCCTGAGTGGCTTCAAGGCCTTGATAAGTGGTGACCACCTTGTAAAAAAAAACAACTTTATCCACTGCGCCACGTAACTGTGCCGCTACACGAGAGAGAGAGAGAGAGAGAGAGAGAGAGAGAGAGAGAGAGAGAGAGAGAGAGAGAGACAGACAGACAGACAGACAGAAAGAGAGAGAGAGAGAAAGAGAGAGAGAGAGCGCGCCAGAATTAGTATATATCTATCTATATATCTATAAAAGTGAACGTGTCTGTGTGTCTGTGTGTGTACATTTTCCTATGCAATAACTCTGTTAATTTCCAGTCTACAGACTCGAAATTTGAGATACAGGGTACTAAGATTTGGGAAAATCTTTCTAATCCGTTTGCGGCCAGAAATTTGGTTGTTAAGGAGTCAAAGTTCCACAACTCTACCAAACTCCTTCGACATTTTTGGGTCTAAACACTTGAAATATTGGATACAGGTTCCTTGGACATGGATCTAACTTAATAACTTGATTTGAGTCCAAAACAATAAATGTTAAGGGGTCATAATAGGGGTCCAATTTAAAAAAATAGACCTTTTTTTTTTTGCTTAACATACATCTCCAAACACCCGGGCAACGCTGGGCTGAAATTCTAGTATATATATGTATATTTTATTTTCACGGCCCTTAACAAATTCCTCCACGCAATTCCGAACACCATCGCCGAATCGACACGCCACACCATGAAAAAATACTGTTGAATTGACACACACGTTCCCAAGCAGCACCGAGCAATCTCGCCGAATCGACACGTCACGATACGATATGCAATACCTCGAGACACGTTATCAAAACAGTGTATTTCAAACCCGCCAACTCACTTATTCGGCTTGTTTTTTTCATAGCCGTTTCATAAATTTGGGGTAATATGGGTGCAATTCATTAGTAGACTGGATTTTTAATCGAAAGGTCCCGGGTTCGCTTTTCACCGCAGGTAGGCCCGACTCATATGCTTGTATTCTTCCGCGCATGCCCGGTACAGACTGAATCAGAGAATACTTCCCTCATGCATTAACTAAAAGTCGCGTAAAAAAATACGCCGCGGATTCCCAATTCGATAGAAAGATTCCTGAGTTGGATATGCTGAGAAGAAGGTCGGAGGTTATATCGAGCGAAGCGTTTTGAAAATAACACTCAATATAAGAAAAAATATTCCGACTAAACCAAATAAAACGAATAATCAACCCTGGTCTCAAACATTCAGAAACACATTATTTAACTACTTTCCCAGTTCGGGTTTTTATTTATTTTTGTCCCATTTTTATTTTCTTTTACAGTTAGTAAAAACGTCGCTACCAGGAAAAGGACGGGTGGGAAAGTTGACGATAAACAACACCCACTCGTAACGAAAATGGGCAAAAGTTTTTTTGTTTTTTTTTATATAAAAATAAAACAGAAACAAATATAAAACAAGGCCACGTGTAGACAAAAATCAAGGATTAAATAAGAGCGGGTATTTTTTAAGATGCGTCCAGTAAATTCTACTGCAAAATGCAGCGTGAACAACTCTGAAAACCTATCAAAGCATCAACGCATTTAACAAAGACAAACTTGAGTCATTCATGAAACCTCATACCATGGTCTGACAACGTAAGGATAGGCTAAAGTCTTATATTGGTCTTACTTCATCATCTTTTATATAAAAGGACACCTGTCTTTTAAAAAATATATATATTTTACGTCAGTAAATTTGAAGAGATCAAGGAGCCTCTTTCTTAGATTAACAATTGAATTTATATCTGAGGGTTCTTTTGAGAATATATGCTGTCGTTTTAAGGGATGCTATTTGTACTGCGCTGCGGCTTGGTCTTCCAGGGATATAGAATAAGCATAGGATCGAACGATAAAGGTGTCGACCTAAAAAAAAACAAAAGCTTTATTTAAAAACGTTTATTGAAAAAAAAAATCGATTCAGGTAACTAAATTATATAGTAAGCCTGACATCAATTCAATGTAGCCGCCTTCAGCCTCAATCACCGCCTCTATACGATGCGAAATCGGGGACGCGTCTTTTCCACAGGCGTCGGCCGGAGCTCGGCGAATACTCGACGGATGGAGGCGATCAGGCTGGCTTTGGTATTGTGCGATGTCATGTTGGTGATTTTCTCGATGTATGACCAAACGAAGTAGCCCAGCGATTTCAGATCACAGGGAGAAGGAGGTACAGTGAGAAAAGTGTACACACTCATAGCACTCCTTCTGAAGCCAAGTACGGGTATCTTTGAGCTGTGATCCGGCGCCGAGTCCTGCTGCCACACCCAGAGTCTGCAAGCGCCCACCTGATTGCCCCATGGAATCACCAAATACTTTAGCACATATCCAGGTACACTTTGGTGTTGACTTTCAAGCCGACTTCGCAGATGTGAAGTGGCTTTATGTGGTCCTCGCCACAGACCATAGCCGTGACCGTTTTCATCACCCTGGCCACGTCCCTCTAACTCGTGGAAATCCAGCGATGCCTTTTGAAGGTGCTAGCTGTTATCCTGTTGTCATAACTGGGATCGATAGAAAGAATGAGTTCTACAGCGGCGCATCTCCGGTCTCGCTCGTTGAACATTGTGTCAATTTCAGACATGATGGAAAGCTCCTAGTATATGGTGTGTAACAAAAAAAAAAGAAAACCGGTTTTCATCAAACGGAAATAGAATCATGTCGTCTTTTCTATAGCGACAATTTTATAGTTCCACAATGTGACTTTTAAGATTTATTTCATTAGACACACTACCCCTACCACAATCGATATAATTATTATTTTTTTCCAAGGACCATGTCACTCCTTTGGACATTCTTCATGTTTTATAGTTCACTGTCTATATGTGTGTATGCCAATCTAAACTCGAAAACTACAAAACGAACACTCACAAAGTTAGTATTTTCTTAATCAACGTATGTATAATATCTAAAATTGCCGCATGTATAATATCTAAAATTTAGGGAAAAGTAATTTTTGACCTTAAACTGACTCAGATATTGACAAAAAAAAGTGTGACCTGTTCTCAATCACATTTGATTTACTAGCTAAAGGGACGTGTATTCTGATCTTTTTTTTTTTCTGAGAAGTTTTATCCTTCATATCGACTATTCTTCGAGTCGTCAATAAAAGCGCGTGTGTATGTGTGTGTATGTACGGAGGGAGAGAGAAAGAGATAGATAGATAGATAGATAAAGAGAGAGAGAGAGAGATGGGCTACCGGAGAAGAGGGGGATGAGGAAAGGAGGAGGAGGAACCGGTAGAGAGAATTTTAATAAGAATATGTTACACGTCTGTCCCGTGCAACTCTGGGTAGCTCTGCTGGTATCGCGGACGCGCGTATGCAAATGCATGCCAAATGACGTCGCCAGTGAAGAAAAATGCTATAAAAAGGATAAAGAGCACATTGGAGAAGACGATTACGTTAGAGACGTGGATGACGTTTGAGAGTATGTTTGAGACGTGGGTGTCGTCACAGTCGTAATGAGAAGTCACGCATGGTGGCAGAATGAAGAAATACATGTTGTTACAACGGGAAAAAGCGAGTTGAAGTTCTTTCCTATTGTTTGTCTACTTTGCGAGTGAGGCTACAACGTGTTGGGTAACGTATAAAGTATACCCGAAGTTGTCAGGGAAAAAGCATCAACCTATTAAAAACAAAAATATAAGTCAGTAGTTAGACAGCATACCTTCGTTTGCCAATGTAATGCGATTCCTCTGTACAGTCTCAAAAGACAAAGGATACCCTCTGTAGGTACAGCTGAGCATGTCATTGTGAGGCAACAGCTGCGCAATCTCCAACCACACCTCTCCTGAATCGGCACTGTTTAAGTTCAGTGGCAACGAGAAGTCCAGGACGACTGGAAGCAATGTCGAGATAAGCAGAGAGCACATACAGCATTTCGAAGTCCCAAATGGCCACCCATTTAGTACTGACCAAGTTCAACTTTGCCTAACTTCGTTGATCCAACGGAAACCGGTGTGTAGACGTGATTATGCCGTATATAACGTATATATTATGGCTGTGCCAACGTAAGGATGAGTAATAGTCTTATTTGGACCTTTCTACTGGATATCGTTATGAAGTATTCTCCAAGTTATGTAATGCAAATATTGATAAATACACAATACATTCCAAACTTTAACGTGATTAAAAGACGAAAATTATATATAGAAATTGATTATTACAGATGAAATTAAATTATATTAAACTTTTACGTGACAGACAGACGAACATTATATTTCATACTTACATATTACAGACCAAATAAAATTCTATTGTAAATTTTAACATGATAGACAGACGAATATTATGATTACAAAATTGATCTTGAATGATCAAACAATTCTATTAAAACTTTCGCGTGATAGGCAGACAAAAATTATAGATTGTTTTTATCATATGAGCTACTGCTCTTATCATAAATATTATTCAAACAACGCTCCAGTCGATGTGACATCCGACCTTCTTTACGTCTATCTTGTGTAATTCGGGAACTTTTCTATTAATCTCAGGATGTAGCAGAGGCATTGGCGCGTATTTAGTAGCAGCAGACATATGACACGTATTCAAATGACCTTGGCGATACGCGAGTTGACGTCACAGCGGAGGAAGAGAAGGGGGAAAAGGCGGAGAGAAAAAAAGACAATACGTAGTGAGAGTACCCGCAAGGTGTGCTGGCGTGAGATTGACTCATATGCCGTGGTGGTGTGAGGGCCTTTTAAAGCACGTGTTCGACGCGGCAGAGTTTTATCAAGTACATGATGAACTCAGAGTCTTTTAAAGCCAGATGCAGTGCATTGTTTGGAAAGTACCGTTAATAAATGGCTTTTATCTCAACTAGAAATAATGAGTCGCATTTCTGCCGTTTTTATTTGTTTCTTTTGCAACTGTCTCTGCATGAAATGTACGTGTCTGTGTTTACATATAACGACAAAGTAACACAAAATCTGCACGGAATTTCGAATGGAAATCTTTAATCTTAATGTACTTTGTTATGACTTGGTAGAAGTCCCTGCCGTAGTTGAAAAAGTATTTAGCAAAATTTAGTTGTAAGTTATATTCTTATGGAGGTTGAAGTTTCAATCCTCAGTGAAGTCGACACTCAAAACACAATTGCAAATTATTTAGGATTCTTACCCAGTAATGGCTCACAGAAAAAGAGCATGCTACATCCTTGCGTTAAATAAAAGGTTTAGATCGAAATTCCGTGGAGAGTTTCGAGTTCTACAGAAAAATTCCAGAGTTTGATACTACTGTTATTTTGACAACTTTTTGGTCGATGTAACCTCCGACTTTCTTCAAATGTATCTTGTCGAACACAGGAATCTTTCTGTCGAGCGCGGGAATCTTTCTGTCGAATTCGGGAATCTGCTCGGATTTTACGAACCGAACCGTTTGTTTAATCAACAGGGCAAGTATGCTTTCCTTTATGTCAGCCATGATTTGGTATACGTAATTCGCACTTTCATGTACCACCCTTATGAGGATTCAACACCCAGAACTAAATTTTACCCAGTAAAAACGCCAGGAGTGTTATTTGAAAATAGCACTTAAGATGAAAACATCAGCCTGAAGAATGCAAATAATACGAATACTTTATCTTCATCTCAAATATTGACAAACATGGAAAATAAAGAAGGTTTATGTTATTTAATTATTGGATATTTTTTTAAGACGAGTAATTTGTATATGTGTGTCTCCCCCAACAATAGGAGGGTGGACCTGTAAATTTGCCCTTATCTATTCGTCTGTTCATCCGTTTGTCCGTTCGTCCGTCCGCATTCTTCTCAATACCTACGCCTTGGAATTTTTTTTGGAAATTTTGCAAAACATTAAACATGATATGAGTAAAAAAGTAACAGAACGGATTTTCCGGGAAAACTCCACTTACCCTCCCCCCGATGCGTGCCTTTCTGGTTAAAATGGCTAAGATTGACACGTTTGTGCTTATTAAAAATATTGATGCCTTGGATTTTTATAAAAGTTTCTGAAAAGTTGTAACTAACTGATTTCTATATAATTTTGTTTGTCTATACTTCGCGATAACTCTAGAGTGTGCCCAGGGGCTCTTTTAGGGTTAATAAAAACACTCCATTTTTTGGGACTATTTTACCATATTCGTCCAAAATTTTCTATGTATGACTATTTAGCAGTTTTGCATGGTGCTGAACTCCAATTTAAATATGTTAAGGCCTTGGGGACTTTTGGGACTAAATGGTGTGGGGGGTGCAAATGATGGCCTTAGTCATTTCTTTTTTTTTTTGCATGGTACAGAACTCAAATTTACATATGTTAAGGCCTAAAACTGCACCGTTTGTTCATTTTTGCTAGGATTTGACGTACCCTGGGGACATTAGGGGCTTAATGGGGTGAGGTGACAATTGCTGAACTTAGTCATTTTTTTATGCCTCGTTCACTGTGCACTCACGGGTGACCATGCATGCTTCGCTTGTAATTTATTGTTTTGCGAACTATAAGCCTCATCTTTATTGGTTGTTGTTTCACGACGTTTCGGCAAACTATTCCTCTATAAAGGTGAGGATAATAGTCCCCAAATAAGTAAATAAATAAAATATACAAATTACTCATCTTAAATAAGAATTCCAATACTTAAATAACATATACAATTCTGTACGGACCTGACAATGGAAGATCAGATAAAAACAAACAGACAAACAAACAAACAAACGTACAAACAAACAAAAAACGTAAATTTATAAGACTAAAAAATGCAACCTTGATCGCGCTTCGTGGCCCGTGGCGCAGTGGATAGAGACATTGAGTCCCTATGGTTCCAGATTAGCACTGTCTAGAGCGGTAAACCCTTCCCGAAGCTAGTCAGAGGATCAGTTGGCCCAAAACGTGGTCAGTCGACAACAACTATGGAAAGCAGTAAGCACTGAAGATACAGTTGAAGATTCAGCGTTTCTATCCCGTCGCAGTTAACAACCTGACAAAGTCCAGAGGAATAATTGGCCGAAACGTCGGGAAACAACAACTAAACAGATGAGAATAATAGTCCGCAAATAAATAAATAATAAAAAAAGGGTTATTTCAAACGAAAGTGATAGACGTAACTTAATCATTACAAACCTATTTAAATAAGATGCGGCCATTAAATCTACACATTTCTACGATGAGGATTCTATGTGCCTATAACCTGTTGACCGGATGACAGACGAAGCCTAGGACAGAGATGCGAGGACGCAAACACCCTATTAAAAAAAAAACAAAAAAAAAAACAAGTATAAAAAAAAGACTAAAAAGTAATAAAACTACGCGTAAAAGATAATCTCTAAGTAAAGCAGGAAAAAGAAATTATCTTAACATCTTACTAATGGAATTGTGATTAGAAAATACTGCGACTCTTTTAGAATGTTTAACCCATGAGGATCGAGGATTTTACATTGTATCGTGTTTAGTCTGTGTTTACTTTACTGCGCATTAATAACACGTTTATTTATTTGCTTATAACGTACGGCATAATATTTTTCTAGTTTTATTCACCCACAAAAGGCATATTACCAGTGGGACAATAATACGCGTCCTTATCCCATAGCTGACAAGAAAGGGAATCGTTAAATTGCATTGCTGTGAGAAAGGGAATCGTTAAATTGCATTGCCGTTCTCCCTTTCAGTGTATCGCTCCGCGCGTAGAGGCTTAGCGTAGAGTTGTAGAGGCTTGCGGTGATTGGGAGCCAATCTTATAGGAGTCATCCTAAGCAAAAGGTTGTATAGCTAGAATTTATTCGTATTACATTTAAATTTCTGCACGTTGTTATAGTCGGAAAGAAATAGAGTGCAGGGACGTGGAGACGGGGTGAAATTTTCCCATTAGTCAGGCTAGGCGAGTCAGGCTAGGCGTATCTTTGGAGTTGTGATCCGGCGCCGAGTCCTGCTGCCACAGCCAAGGTCTGCAAGCGCCCACCTGATTGCCCCATGGAATCACCAAATACTTTAGCACATATCCAGGTACACTTTGGTGTTGACTTTCAAGCCGACTTCGCAGATGTGAGGTGGCTTTATGTGGTCCTCGCCACAGACCATAGCCGTGACCGTTTTTGATCACCCTGGCCACGTCCCTCTAACTCGTGGAAATCCAGCGATGCATTTTGAAGGTGCTGGCTATTATCCTGTTCTCATAACTGGGATCGATAGAAAGAATGAGTTCTACAGCGGCGCATCTCCGATCTCGCTCGTTGAACATTGTGTCAATTTCAGACATGATAGAAAGCTCCTAGTATATGGTGTGTAACAAAAAAAAAAAAAAAAGAAGAAAACCGGTTGTCATCAAACGGAAATAGAATCATGTCGTCTTTTCTATAGCGACAATTTTATAGTTCCACAATGTGACTTTTAAGATGTATTTCATTAGACATACTACCCCTACCACAATCGATATAATTATTATTTTTTTCCAAGGACCATCTCACTCCTGTGGACATTCTCCAGGGGTACATATGCAGTACGTTGATCGGAGCAGGTTCCTTGGAAGTACTTGTAAAACTATCAAAAAGTTGCAACATTATGGCGATGGGACAGAGGCCAGAGATTGAGTAACTGTGCAGGATGATAAGGCAAGAAATTCTACTCCTTACACTCTGTTTAAGAGGCAAGACTATTGTTGGTAAACCATCTCAAATGTGGAAACAATATTTCATGCACAATAATGGCATAAATATTTTAGGCGAATATAATGTCAAACTTGGGTTTACCTTCGACAGCCTCGTAACTATCGCTTTCCTTATTTTGTCCTTCAGATTCCGTGTACAATATTTCTGTTAAAGAAGAAAAGATTGCTGTTTTCTGGATCGGAATTTATCTAATACTTATCGTTGGCTAATTTTAGCTCTTGATATAGCATTTTTAAATTCTTGGACGAAGTGGCGTCATGCTGTGTCCAGAGTGATTTCTATAAACACATGTACGGCGTAATTACGCTGACATACAATTTCCCGTTTTATTTATTTATTTATTTATTCACTTCTATTTGGATCAAACAAGGCACACTTCCATGTGAGTAACTACTGTGCCTTAGGAGCCATATTTATAGGGGCATACTTAGTGGGAAGTTGTGCAGCAAAATGCTTGTGCACATTGCATTCATATTTGAGCATACCTGGAAAACAAGGATCACGTAAAGATTTTCAAAGGAAAGCACGCCGAGAAAAGAAGCTCAATGCATCACGGATCTTTGGTAGAGCCTAGTTAGGTTTAAATAGAGAAGCCATTTTGGAATACCAGATCCTATATCGTTTCTGAATTTTTGAGATGAGGATTAGTTATTCGTATTATTTGGATTTATCGGACTACTGTTCTCATCTTGTATGATGTTCATAACGTTTCGATCGATGTAACCTCCGACCTTCTGCAGGTGTATCTGGTCAAACTCAGGAATGTTTCTGCCGAACTAGGAAATTTGAACGGAATTTCGAGCGGATCCCTTTATTTACTTCACGAGTGTAGCATGCTCTTGTTCTGTCAGTCATGACTGGATAGAAGTCCTAAGCAATTCGCAATTGTATTTTCGGTCGCTTACACCGAGGATTCAGCCTCACATACTAAATATCACCTATGGCGCAGTGGTTAGAGTGCTTGGAAAAATCAATTGAAAACGTGAAAATCACACTCAAGATGAGGACGGTAGTCCGATAAATCCAAATAATACAGAGCCTGTATGTGGGCGAGTACTCTGCTTATGCTTGTGTTAATTTCAGTCGCCCAAACTCTTGGATAAAGGAGCTTGAAGACCGTGTACGCACACAAATTCCAGGTTAGCATAGAACAAAGAGATCCAGGTCGGAATTGTATACACGTATTTCTCTCTGATGGAACAAAAAATGTAATTGTCAATAAAACCAGGATGTCCGACAAACACAAAGTCAGAGATACGGAGAGAGGCGCATGATCGTTACGTCGTTAGTTCCTCAAACCAAAGCCCCACCTTTCACCAAACTTACCCGACACGTCCAACGACCACTAACAGATAAAATCTATCTATATATATATAAATAAAAGTGAACGTGTCTGTGTGTGTGTGTGTGTGTGTGTGTGTCTGTGTACATTGGCCCAAGCAATAAATCTGTCAATTTTAAGCCTACGGATTCGAAATTTGATATACAGGGTACTGAGATTTGGAAAAATCGATGTGATTGGTTTTCGGACAGAAATTTAGCGATTAAGGGGTGAAAGTTCAACGATTTTACCTTTTAGAACTCTACCGAACTCCTCCTACAATTTTGGGTCTAAACACGTGGAAGTTTAGATATAGATTCCTTGGACATGGATCTAACTTAATAACTTTATTCGAGCCCTAAATAATAAATTTGAAGGGGTCATAATAGGGGTCAAAGTTAAAAAAAATTTACCGTTTTTTTTTTTTTTTTTTTTTGGCTCAGCATTCAACTAAAAACACTCGGGCAACGCCGGCCACAGATGCTAGCATATCTATAAAAGTGAACTTGTCTGTGTGTGCGTCTCTGTGTGTGTGTGTCTGTGTACATTTCCCTACGCAATAACCCTGTCAATTTTTAGTCTAGAGCCTCGAAATTTGATATACATAGTACTGAGGTTTGGGAAAATCTTTCTGATCGGTTTTTGGCCAGAAATTTGGCTGTTAAGGAGTCAAAGTTCAACGATTTGACATTTCAGAACTCTACCCAACTCCTCCGACAATTTTGGGTCTAGACACTTGAAATTTTATATATAGGTTCATTGGATATGGATCTAACTAAATAACTTGATTTGAGCCCCAAACAATAAATGTTAAGGGGTCATAATAGGGGTCAAAGTGCAAAAAAAATTGATCGCCTTTTTTTTTTTTTGCTCAACATACACCTCCAAACACCCGGGCAATTCAGAGATACGGAGAGAAGCGCATGATCGTTACGTCGTTAGTTCCTCAAACCAAACACCTACCTTTCACCAAACTTACTGGACACGTCCGACGACCACTAACAGATAAAATAATGACTAAATAAATAAATACGGTTTTGTTATGAAATCATCTCCGTGTTTCATTGTCAAAACGGCTGGAACAAGCACGAGTGTATATATTTATTAGCAGTACACATCTTTGTAGAAGTGAAACAAACATGATTAAATATATGTGTCAGCGATAAACCGGTAAATCGTCACAGAGAGAACTGACTATGCAACAAGATTTCTCTTTGTCATTAGATCCAAACAATCTCGGTTCAGAAGACGTGTAGTAAAGGATAAGCCTTGCAACAAAATAGACTATTCAGTAAGTGCACAGTATTTTTGTCACTGTTTTTATCTATCCACGCGGTGTTTAGTTTAGCAATCTAAGCAATAAAATGTTAATTCTGTACCACGTGTAAATCCTTACGGTTCCCAGCAGAGATGAATCCTGATGCCTCTTTGAAAGTTAATTGCCATCAATTGCTGTAGCAATTGCATAATTATAGCGATTATTGTAAAAATTCTTGTAAACATACGAGGCGCCTTTAATAAGTTTCTAAACTTTTTTCTACAGGCATTTAAAATTATCGTACACTTGAAAATTCAGTATGATATTGCTATACATCTTATGAGATGACTGATCAATTGTTAAGATTTCAAATTCAAATGAACACCTACAGTAGGAATTGAAATGAACCCTACTAAAGCCTGGTTGTCACAGCTGGCGAATTACAAAAATGCAAACTTGAAGTGAGGACACTTTAGAAGAACAATGTGCAATAAAATTCTGTTTTAAACTTAAAAAAATGCCACACAAATGTATAGAATGCTTTAAACTGTTTTTAGACCATCTTGCATGAATTGAGGCGTGGGAGGAGTAAGGAAGTCAGAACACTAGAGTTGATTGGCCAAATAAAGAATTGCATTGATAAAAACCGCCATGTGTCGATAAAGACAAGTGCACTGTTTGATATCTGTGGCAGGTGTGCACAAAATTAGTAGCGAGGAACTGAAGATGTAGGATATTTGTCTGCCATGTTTCTCCCTCATTGCCACAAAATGGGCAACAATCCTCACTCTCCCTGTAGTCCCGACTTTGCTCCCTGTGACTTCTGGTTATTCAAATTATATCCAACTGTTCTTTTGGGTATATGATCCAAGGATTTGCTGCTGCACTGAATATTCAACATTTTACAAATGGACAATTGGTTATAGTTGCAAACTCCACTATGTCACGTTGTATGGTAGTTGTCCACCAGCAAAACATTGCATCTAGAGTTCAGATGGGATCTCCTCTTTATAAGTAAATGCTTATCAGGCTCTTTTTCTCACATCTTTTACCCAGCAGTTTATCTCTAGTCTTAACCGTATTAGAGACTGTTAATGACCAGGTCAAATGGTGTTCTGCTTGGTAAAGACATTGGCGACTATAGCTCACCATCCATCTTTCTCTCTTGAGGCATTCATGAATTCATTGTTGCTCATCATTTTTGATGTGGCCCAGTGTTCAGACTGTCAACGTATTTTTCTCGCTGTCGTCCTTTACTTCCCTACCGAGCGAGGTGTTCTGATTCAGAACCTCATTCACGTTGTTTCTTAAATAAAGAATCTGGTGTATTGCCATAGCATTCTTTGCAGTTGTACAGACAGTAAGTTGCGGTTTTTTTTCTGTCCGAGCAGTGCTCATACTAGGCGATTGTCCTTACCAATAAGTCTTCGACAGACAGTATGAGGCGTCTTACTTTTTCTTTGACAGTATATCTGTCCCGCTATCCGACTGTTAATATAGTTTTTTTTTGTATTTTTTCTATGCAGCTGCCAGAAGATATTCTATTTCCCTGTTTAGGTGACCTTCTTGCAAACATGTTTAGGCGCTTTCATGCGTTAACTATTGTTAAGAACCGTTCATTAGCTGCTTCTTTTTCCCGTGTTCTCTTCCTGCCTTTTTGTTCCCAGTATCGTTGCTCGCTGTTCTCTTTATCTTATCTGTACCTCTTGCGACATTGATTAAACTTTGTGGTTTCTGGTTATGTTCGAGTTAATCCTCTTGTGCCATGTATACAGTTTTATACGTGCGACTGAAGACCGCTTATAAATTTCCTCTTTTCACTCGTCTAGGTTACGCCTTTTATGTTAATTGCCAATTATATATTTTTATACATTACTTCTAACCTTTACTCACATATTGAGCACTTTTGTTAGGGAACCACCGTTTCTCAAAGCCAAGAGGACACTTGAGGATAATGGTTAATAAATGTTTGGTAATCGCAGAGACAACACTGTGTTGGTTGGTAATAATTGAAATTGAAAAATAAATAGGTTATTTAAAAGGATGGCTTAACAAAAACTTGTTTATATTGAAATTGAATACGTCAGTTGGGAAACAGATCCGCAACATTGTGTTCCACAGACTGACAGTTCTAGGAAAAACTTTGCTCCTGGAACTTTATGTGTGTATATACCATTTAACTATTTGGTTAGTTGGTTGGTTGTTTTTGTTTTACGGTATATCAATCCTTTTCGGGTTATTTAATTCCGAATCCAAAGATTTTGAAGAAAATTTTTTTTAATAGAATATATTTGTTGTTTTCACGTCGGTTTCTATTTAACCCATAGTTGGGACCCTGACAGGTACCACCACTCCGGGTCAGAGTGGACCTGGGAGCAATGGTATTAAAGGGTGGCTCCACACTCCCCAAATCCCACAAGCTGGGGCCTCACCACTGGATATAGTTTAAGGTCATATCCAGGACCCCCATTGAGGGACTTTTATTTTCTGCAGGGGGGCAGTCGGCGTATTCTAATGCCCCACCGAAAGGGCCTTAACTATTTGAAGAAAGTTTATTTCAACATTTATATGTAGACAGAAAAGTTTAGTTGATATATATATATATATATATATATATATATATATATATATATATATATATATAAGTCGAAAACGTTTGCGGTTATAGCGTGTTTTTGTTCATACTAGATAAGAACGTAAAATCAATGGCCCGTCCAACAAATAAAAATTGTGAAACTTATTCAGCGAAACACTAACACAAACGCACATATGTGTGTGTATGTGTATGTGTGTGTGCTTGTGATTTTTTTGTGTGTAATCAATAATATAATCTTAGTTCTACAAAAACATTTATTTATTAACCTTACTTTCTACAAATTCTTGTAAATATACGAGACGCCTTTACTAAGTTTCTAAACTTTTTCTACAGGCATTTAAAATTATCGTAGACTTGAAAATTCAGTTTGATATTGCTATACATCTTATGAGATGACTGACCAACTTTTATGATTTCTAATTCAAATGAACAGCTCCAGTAGGAATTTAAATAAACCCTACTAAAGCCTGATTGTCACAGCTGGCGAATTACGAAAATACAAACTTGAAGTGAGGACACTTTAGAAGAACAATTTGTAATACATTCTGTTTAAAACTTGAAAAAAAATGCTACACAAATGTATAGAATGCTTCAAACTGTTTTTAGACCATCTTGCATGAATCGAGGCGTGGGAGGAGTAAGGAAGTCAGAACACAAGAGTTGATTGACCAAATAAAGAATTTCATGGATAAAAACCGTCATGTGCCTATAGAGACGAATGCACTGTTTGATATCTGTGTGGGAACTGTACACAAAATTAGTAGCGAGGAACTGAAGATGCGGAAGATTTGTTTGTGAGGTTTCTCCTCCATCGAGGTTTCTCCATCTGTCTTGATGTCCATCTTGGTCAAATAGTCTTTAGCAACTACAAACTATTTGACCAAGATGGCCATCAAGACAGTTCCTCACTCTGCCTATAGAAGAAATGTTAAGGGTTGTGACATTGTTTAGCTCAGCCGGTGGTTATAAAAATGATTGGCGAATCCACTGGTCACATACCCCCAAATAGTAGTCAAAAGCAGTTTACAAGAAATATGTTGTCATACGCATCAAGAGAGCTTCTTACTCTCCCTATAGTCCAGACATTGCTCCCTGTAACTTTTTGTTATTTTCTAAGCTCAAGGATAATCTGAGAGACTGTCGTGAGAAATTTGAGGAGATGAAAGGGCTGGCACCAGGGTCATTGACACGCTCACACGAGGATTTCCATGTGTCATGTCAGAAGTTGTTGGAGCGGTACAAGTGCATTGCAGCCGGAGGAGATTATTTCCAAGGGGGCTAGAGTTTCATGTGTGTCGATATCGATGCCTCCGTTCAGTCTCGAAAGACAAAGGATAACCCCTGTAGGAGCAGCCGAGCGTGTAATTGTGTGGCGAGGGTTGCGCAATCTCAAACCACATCTCTCCTGAATCGGCACTGCTTGAGTCCAGTAGCAGAAGTCTGGGACGACTGGAAACAATGCCGAGATAAGCGAAGAGCATATACAGACAGCACCTAGAAGTCCCAAATGATCACCCATCTGGTACTGGCCAGACTCATCGTTGCTTATAATATGGTTTATTGGGCCATCATATAGGGTGTCCAAAAAGTCACTGAAGGGTGCGAAAATCTTTATCATTTTACAATTACTGATTATTTAAAATCTATTTCAGATATTCTACAGATAAATTTTTTATGAAATTAATTATGGCTAATAATAGCATTGAACAACGTACGCAAATTGTAAAATTATTCTACCAAAATCAGAATTCAATTGTTTTTACTCAAATAGCTTATCGACGGCATTTTTATGCAAGAGATAGCCCAAGTTACAACACAACTCGAAACATAGTGCGCCGATTTGAAGACTTGATCTTCCGCGAACCGGCAGACCTCGGAACGTCATCACAAATAAAAATTGGGAAAGAGTTCGAGAGAACGTGGAGACGCATCCCGAAACATCGATTCTAAGACGTTCCACACACCTTGGGATATGTCGAAGCTCATTATACAATATTCTGCACAGTTTAAAACTCTTTCCTTATAAAATGCAGCTTGTTCAACACTTGAAGTTTGAATATTTTCAAACAAAGGTTTAATATGCAGTTTAAACGCAAGAACCTGTCCGAAATGACCCCATTTTCTGCGAACGTTGATTATGTCAGATGAAGCTCATTTTCATTTGAATGGATTCGTTAACAAACAAAATTACAACTTTTGAGGCCCTGAAAACAAAAGAGGAATTCATTAAAATCAGTTGCATCCCATAAAGTGCACTGTATGGTGTGCAGTAACAGAGGAGAATATTATTGGACATTACTTTTTTAAAAGATCAAGACGAAGATGCTGTCACTGTTGCTGGAGAGAATTACCAAACTATGTTTACAGACTTTCTGTGCCCATAAATTCCAAATAAGCCCAGATTATGGTTCCAACAAGATGAGGCAACGGCACATACAGCGAGAGACACCATAGAGCTTCTCAGTCAATGCTTTGACGACAACATTATCTCTAACTATGGCAATGTCAAATGGTCACCACGTTCCCCTGACTTTACTACCTCCGACTTTTTCTCGTGGTGATATCTTAAAGAGAGAGTCTATATTAACAAACCCCAAACCCTGGAAGTATTGAAAGAAAATATCATGAACTAAATATTCATGACGGATTGCAGAATCTCTGGATTATGGTTTAATCCCCTTTATTTCGATCTTAATGTTTTCATTCATTTCTTGTAAGGCTGGGGTTTGTTAACATAGACTCTTTCTTTAAGATATCCCCACAAGGAAAAAGTCGAGGGTTATCAAGTCTGGGGAACGTTGATAAGCTCTTTTAGTCAAAAAAATTGACCCCTTGATTTCGTAAAATAATTTCACAACTTGCGTACGTTGCTCAATGCTATGATTAGTTCCCAAATATTATCTTTAAAATATTTAAAATAGAGGAAAAAAGTAATCAGTAATAGTGAAATGACAAAGATATTCAGCCATTCAGTGACCTTTTGGATAGGCTGTATATATATATATATATATATATATATATATATATATATATATATATATATATATATATATACGTTTTATTTTTTATTACCGTATCTTTCTGTTAAGTTACATTATTGTTTCAGCTACCCGGCCGTTTTTTTTTGGCCGTCTGTAGCTTCCTCAGACTTTTACAGAAATGTTCGTTATTATGGGATGAAAGAGTGAAAGAGTAAATGAGGTCAGGGGAAGGGTGCGAGAAGAGCGGAAAAAAGAGGAAGGGAATAAGGGGAAAGATGGGAGGGGGTGCTTGGTATGTCAGTAATGTTTTAGTTTTGGAGTTTAAGGAACTTGTAGGGGAGGGCCTGGGAAGTTCATTTCTGGTATGGCTGAAGGCATAGGGATACATGGAGGGGGAAGGGGAATATGTGGGGGTAGGAGGAGGGGGTTACTTTAAAATTCGAGTCTTAAGGTTAAAGTTTTTGGCGTCTCGTTGGTGAGATGACATATATATATATATATATATATATATATATATATATATATATATATATGACTGGAAATGTGTGTGGTGACAATTCTCAACCCATATACTCAACGGATTTTTGATCCACTGGCTGGAAACTTAATATATAGGTCATTCAGACACGTGAAAAATTGTTAATCGGTTTTAATCCGGAAAAGGGCTGCTAAGGGGTCAAAATTGAAAAGTTGGTACTGGGGGGGTCATCGGATTATTATCTGTTTGTCAACTGTTTCACGAATGTGCATGCGCGAATCGTTCACGTGACAAATTCCTTATGTTAACAATAAGTAGGTTTTAAATACTTTTTAAAGATCGTGTCAAAGGTTATAATGACTCACCGTCTTTAGGTTTTGATTTTGGTCTCAGCTAATTTTTTTTTTTTACTTTCAAAGTGTTTAGAAAAAAAACACCATAATACTCGCACGCACATGTCTCAGTTTCCGTATGAATTAAAATGCAATATTTATGCGTAATTTACAACCGGGCAACGGCGGGTGGGATGCTAGCTAGAATATAAAACGAAACAGAACGACTGACAGACAAAACTCTTTATAGCAATACGTGGACGCACCTCGCCAAAAAAAAAAAGCGATTACCGTAAGCGACTTCTATTATTGTTCAATTCTATGATTGTCATCTATATTTATTGTGAGGTTTTAAAGCCGATTCGAAATTCAATAGACACTCATAGGAAATAATGGGTTTCTTTTGCGCAGTGGCATTAGACATTTTTTTTTTTTTAAAGAGGTGAATAGCAACATGGAATTGATGAATGGACGAATAAAAGGTTCCAAAAAACAACAATGAATAAAATAAGCATTGAGGAAATGAAAGAATTTCTGAATAAAGAATCGTAAAAGATCACGCAGAAAACACAAGAAAAAACAAAAAAAACTCAACTACAGCAACAACAACAAACCTTTAATATTTCATAATAACCAATGAAACAAGTTGAACTTTCGTGGTTATAAAAGATTACGTAGACGACCCGCCTACGCTGATTTTTTTTTTTTTTGAGAATTTCCCTTTAAAATGTTTGGAAATTTTTTAGATAAGGGCTGACAGTATATATTATTCGGATTTTACTTTACTGTTCTCATCCGTATGAATCAGTCGCGCAACGGATAAAAGTGCTAAATCCTGGATAGTACTAAGAGTGTGAACTCTCTTTGATGTAGCCTCGTTTTCGAATGTCATTATAATAATATATGATCATTGTTATAATGAACTCGTAGTAATTTCGACATGCAGCGGTTCTAGAGCAAAGAAAGAAGTTTGCAAAAAGTTACGTAAAAGGGAACATTTAAAAGAAACAGGGTCAGAAAAAGAACACTATCGGCCAAGAGATGCTAGACTGAAGGAGTAAATTAAATAATTACATTGTGACTTTAATATTTTTATTGAACTATGTAGCACAATATTATTTCTTAGTATTTATAATTACTGATTAATTTATCTAATTTTTGTTAGTTCTATATATAAAATACATTGGAAATTATTTTCATATAAATATTCATAAACTCGTGTTTGTCGTGTTGTTATTGATTTTTCTGCCCCCAAGAAAAATATCTTTTTTTTTTTTTATTTAGATTTTTCTGCACTATCAAGAAAAATCTCAGCTTTATCAAAACATATTTGTTGATAAAATATATATACATTTAACAACGGAGTCACCACTTATCAAGTCCCGAAGGCTAATCGAGGATAAAGGTTAATGAAGATAAGGTGGTAGTTAAGTATCGTTAATGGTGTAGATAGGGTAGAAATTGTAATATTTAAGGGGGCGGATAAACAAGAACTTGTTTACATTGGACTTGAAGGTTACCATATTATAGTTGGTCGGGAAGCAGGTCAATAAAACAATGTTCCACAGGCGGGCAGTTCTAGGAAAGAAACTTTGTTCATGGAATCTGCGTTTAGATTTACACACATATAGAGAGTGAGGAAAATTGTTGATAGTGGTTATAGCTAGGTGAGTGTTTTTTTTTTTTGTGAAAACTTTGGCAAGGACTGAACAATAAATTTGAGCCAGACGCGCACTTACAGGAAAATAACGATAGAGCAAAGGAAAGCTTGCAACGTCTCTTCTGTGGGAAAGAGATTGCAGGGAAGTGAAAACGGCACCAGTAACTAGGTGTTGAAGCCGGTTTTGAACTCAAGACTGTATAGCGTGCACCGAGCAGCTATTTACCAGATGTGGAGTATTCTTAGGACGTATTTGGCTCTCATACAGATAGAGAATTATCTTTTATTTTGTGTAATTTTTGCGGGTCTCGCGACTAAAATTACAATGACATTTATAATATAACTCTCACCTGTCTGTTTAAATGTATGCATGTATGCATGTATGTATGTATGTAGGTATGTATTTATTTGTGTATGCCTAAAACTTTCGACAGAGGCTACGGATTCTCACGAGATCGTTATCGCTTTAGAACCCTGACATCTCGGACGACAAATATGAAAAGAAATTAGCCCAAAACAATAATTTCTTCACCCTCAACTGGGCAGTTTTCTACAAGGAGGGGGGCAATTTTTTGCGAGCCATTTTTGCAAGTAATCCTATCGGTTGGATTGACTTTGTCTAATTTTAACGTTCCGAACTTCCAGTCGCGACATGGAGTAGCGGTAAGACGTCAGGACTTTCTTTGACTTTCTTTTATGCCTTCGCGTCACAGGTTCGAGCCTGCGTGCCTACTACCACTTTTTGTTTTGTTTATCTCAACTCACACATCCAAACACCCGGGTAACGTTGGGCACCCAGGCTAGTAAAATATATACGTGGCCATTAAATTTCTTGAAACAAAATTGTAATAAAGATTCTGGATATCAATTTTAGTAGCATTATATATTGAGTTTAATCTTGTAAAACAGACAAAAACAATGATACTAGTGTAATACATGTAAGAGAGAGGCGCAGGTGCGTCTCTTTAGGTCTGCTAGGCTATTCAGTGTCAGAGTCAGACTATAAAAATGGAGATTCGAAAGCGAATGTTTGAAGCCGGTTCACAATGAGAAACATCGCTTTCAAATTAGTCAGGTTTAAACTTTATAAATTAATATCTGCATAAAAGTGCCAAGAGTCAATTAGTGTCAGGCGAGGCCAGTCGAACGTTCTAATCTCTGATAGGGTGTGTATGTGTGTGTGTTTGTGTGTGCGTTTGTATCTTATATGTCACTGCTATAGTAGGTGAAAATGCCTGATAAGTAATAATACATGTACAGACCGGGTAACTCATGTATGCAAAGACATATACACACAGACACCCGGACACACACACATGCACACACACAAACGCACACACACATGCATACACACGCACACACACACATATATATATGCATATATACTAAGTTGTAAAAATATATATGGTTATATATATATATATATATATATATATATATATATATATATATATATATACTGTGCCACGCAAAAGTATTGGATACATTACACTTTTCTTCATAACTTTAATTAGGGTTCAAGATTTTACCTAAAATTTGGTCAGTATATTCCTATTACTGTTCTAAATTATAGTTAGAGTAGTAATTACAAAATCAAAGTTTAGAAAGTTTATATTTAAGGAAAAATATGAATTAACAAACATATATATATATATATATATAAGTACATATATATATATTATTTTTTATATATATATTTATTCGGTTGTATGGTAAAATGTCTTACTTGTATTCATGCGACGTATAAACTGAATAAATATATATATATAAAAAAATATTTATATATGTACTTATTGATTTGTAAATCGCAACTTGTTCTCGTCTTCTCTTACCAACAGCGACTATAATTCATTCCTCGCATTGTGACAGCCTTCTAAATCTCTTTTACATACCTATCCCACACAATGCTTCAAGCAAACTACATATCAATCCTATATATATATATATATATATATATATATATATATATATAACAACAATAGTCGTTTTTATAACTTACTTCCTAGCTCTACCTATGTATTGAGCAGTGTTGAAGTAAATACTGAAAATTTATGCATAAAATGAATGATTAATCGGAATAGGGAATCGAAGAAATTGGAACTTTTTTGGTCATCGGCATCGGTAACATTTGTGCTTATTTTTCCATGCATTTAAGTGTAATTTTCCTTATTTGATTTTGTTTATTTCGTCAATTAATCATCTGATATTAAGTTGCAAGGTTCTTTTGGAGGACGGCTACTACACAGCGAAGCATGATGGAGTATGTAAGTACTACAAGTAGACCATCTGTAAAAAAATTAAACATCCAGCAAGTCCTGGGAACATCAACCTGAAAGAACAGTTAGAATACATTACGAACACGTAATCCCTATAGCCACCTACCTTGAAAAAGATGTTATAAAAGCTGATAAAATTATATGAAGTCAGAGAGAGTGGCAACCTTGGTTGAAGTAAGTGTCACTAATGATGGAGGTCTGAACAGATCTGAAAGAAGAAACAGACCAAATATCAAGGTCTTATGTACGATATGAAAAGAAATTGGAATCATACCAGTTATGATAGGTGCTACATGGCTTATGAAGAAGAACCTGAAGTTCTACCTAACTAATATTCCTGGTGAACCAATTGCAAGAGAAATCCAGATAATTGCACTTAAGGAATCAATGAGGATACTAAAAAGAGCTCTCGGTTGGTTTCAATAAAAAGCAGGGCAATGTTAGCAGCTGGTTTGACTTCATATCAAGCATAACAATCTTCAAGGAAAGGAAATGAAAAAAAAATGTAATAATGATGAAATAATTTAATATTTCTTGATTTTAAACTAAAAATCAGTGGAAGTGTGTTGGGCCCATAACCTGCTAAGTGTTGTGACATTATGTTGAACAAAGATGGCGGCGTAGTTCAGATCAGATCTTTACTGTAATTGGCAGTAACCAAGATGGCGGCCAAGAATCAAATGCGGTCCGTGACGTATTTAGCGGCGAACTGATTGAATTCGGAATTCGACAATTTTTATATTAACTTTGGAACGTTTATATTGGTTGTTTTGCTCAGCCGGTTGTTATAAAAATGATTGGCGGAACGACAGGTTTTATGCTCCCAAATAAAGTAAAAACAGTTTACAAATGAAATTAAAATCAAGAGGTCATTTCTTCCCACAAGCGTATTTTAACGTTTGAGAAAATATCTGCACATTTAACACACACACACACACACACACACACACACACACACACACACACACACACACACACACACACATATATATATATATATATGGATGTAAAAGTAAAGTTTGTCTGTGTGTGTGTACATTTCCCTACCAAATTACTCTGTCAATTTTTGAGGGCGAACATTTTGCTGAAAAGAGATCAAAGTAGAAAGAGTTAACCTTTGCAGACTCTACCAAACTCCTCCGCCAATTTTGAGTATAAACACTTGACATTTTAGATGTAGTCTACCTGGAAAGAGTAAATTTATATATATATATATATATATATATATATATATATATATATATATATACAAAAGGTGACCCCCAAAAACGGGCCCCAACTCTAATAAGGCCCCTTTTCTTAGTGTTTTGTCCGAATGAAATGAAACTTTGGTCATAACTAATATGTATGCACATGAAGTTATGAACGCACACACACACACACATATATATATGTGTGTGTGTGCGTTCTATATGTATATGTGTGTGTATATATATGTGTATGTGTGTGTGTTATATATATATATATATATATATATATATATATGTGTGTGTGTGTGTGTGTGTGTGTATGTGTTACACACAAACACACACAAACACTGGCAAGTAGAAATTTCAGGACGACTGGAAACAATGCCGAGATAAGCGGAGGGCACCTACAGCGCCTGTTATTCCGAAATGCCCACATGTCATGTACGTGTCAAGCTTATATATATATATATATATATATATATATATATATACATATATATATATATATATAGTAAGTTAAAAATGTAAGGAGGGAAGTTACATAGGAACTTTATTGTATTATCAATTTAATAAGTATTTAAGAAAGGGGAAATAAGGGGGGGAAACCTCTTTAGGCTAAAGCATATATATATACATATATATATATATATATATATATATATATATATATATAAGGGGGTAGTCAACAACAATTTGTATTTTTTAACATTATTTTATAATTCTGTGTTTTGGTTTTTCATTGAAAATTATGTTTAGATCATTGTAATAATGTTTTTAAATCATTGAAATCGTTTTTAACGCGTTTAAGACGTTCTGTGAAGCGTCCTCGTCAGAAATTATTTTCAAATGTGTTGGAGATGTAAAAATAGCATTTTCGTAGTTCATTTCAAGTGTTTCCAAGGGGTGGAAGCGTGTAAGTGTCTACTATTCATTGGAATGTGCAATTTTTATTACTCTTTCATTGGCGAATAGGAACACAGATTTATGAATCGTATGGTATCGAGTTTTATAAATATTTTTCAGGAGGAAAAAGACAATCTTAACAAAATAAAAAGAGAATAGCTCAATATACTTTATAGAGCAAATGGAATTTATTGGGGTTCTGTTTAAATTTTATTCAGGATAAAACATAATATTTTAGAACAGAAATATATTGTTTTAATAAAGAATACAGTTCAGATTTTTTTCCTTGACCCATGGATGTTCGATGTAGGTTCATCTCCTCAGAGAAAAAGTCATTAGCAAATATTAGATCTAATTCCAAATAATTTTGCCATTTAGCACATACAAAGAAAATATATTTAAAAGTTAATTACATAGATTAAGAATAGATGAAAGAAAAGTAGATCCAATGAAAGAATATGAATTTATGGTATCCGAGAATCATGGTAATCGTTGTGTAGAGTTCAAGTTCGTTGAATAAATCCACATTGTAGGTATATTCCAATTTAAATGCTTAAGGAAACAAATCTTAACTGAATTCTTTATTCAAATAATAAATTTCGGCTCTGCAAAACAACCATAGTCACTTAGTGTCGTATTTTGGTTGACTTGACACTAAATATAGACACAGGTACATGAGGATCACATGCGTTTCTACTAACTGCTCTGTCAATCTCCGCACGACCATGCTGCGTTGAATATCCGCGGAAAATTGGTATGGATTCAGCTCCCTCCGAAACTAAGAGATCGGCTCTGTTGGCAACCCTGAAAAAAAATCAATGTGAACAGTATTTATTGGAATACGGAGGTTTAATGATAATAAAAAAGTAAAAATTATGTTGTTCTTCTTGGGGAAAACAGACGCATTGGGGAATCTTACTCGTACTAAGTCTTAGTTTGGTTGTTGCATTTAAAAAAGAACTCTTTTTAATCTTATGGTCTTTATTCAGTTGCTAACTCGGTCAATTCCTCGGTATTACTGTCTTAGAGTTTCACCCTGTCCCTGCGGGGGCTGGGCATTAATCTCAAAGTGTAGTGTCTGTTCCGGCGGATACTGCAATCAAAGACCATATGTGGGGGAAAACCGCACATCTAAGACCATTTCCATATAAGACCATTTCCATTGTGGCAATCAGTTATTGGTCAATGTAAGGGAAACCCTTCATACCAATTGTCACTATCCAGTTCCCTCTCGGGGGAACTGCCCCCCTCCCCTTCACTCTCCACGTTAAAAAACGGCCTTGTGCCTAATTTGCTAAGTGGGGAAGCAAATAAATAACCGGTATGACTGTCTTACTGAGCTGACCGACGATGACTTCGCCAGTCTAACGTAAATAAGTTCTTGATGAGCCGTTCCATATAAGTTATCAAATTTAACAAATTTTCATTACTAATGATTATTATATTGTCCAATTTCTACTGTACACTCTTTAACCCTTATCCTTGAGTGGCCTCTTGGCCTTGATAATGTGGTGATACCTATGAAAAAAAAAAAAAGAAAAAGTCCAATGTGAACAAGTTCTAATTGAATCGTCCCCCTAAGTAATCCAAGTTACAAAATTCCCACTGTTTACTATGCTAAAATCACAATGACTAATGTATACCTATTAACCCTTATCCTTGAGTGGCCTCTGGGCCTTGATAAGTGGTGACACCCATGTAAAAAAAAAAAAAAAACTAGAATTTATTCATTCTGGAAGAAAAGCATGACACACTCGAAAATTGCAGAGTTAATCTCCGCGCGATCTGCAATGTGCGATGAATAAATTTGTCATTTTTTGTCTGTCTTACGCAGTGAAAAAAAAAATAAAACGAGATTAAATGGTAAATACTTTCAGCAAAAAGGAAAGAGAAACTTAGCATACCTACAGAGTGAAACGATAAACTTGCTGCCCCAGAAAAGACAACATGATTCCATTTCCGTTTTATGAAAACCGGTTTTGTTTCTTTTTTTTTTTTTTTGCGAACCATCTACTAGTTAGCCAAATTCCAAGAGCGATAGGCACTTTCTATCATGTTGAAAGTGACACAATGTTCAACGAGCGAGATCGGAGATGTAACGCTGTACAACTCAGGCTGTCTATCAATGTTAGTTATGGCAACAGGACCATTGCCAGCACCCTCAAAATGTAAATCCAGACGGTTCAACGTTTGATTGTGTACGGCTATGGTCTTTAGTTTGGTTTCAAGTAAGGGCTACATCATGTCACCTTACATCTTCGAAATCGGCTTGAAAGTCAACACCAAATTTTATCTGGATGTGTTGAAGAGTGTGCTGATCCGCTGGTGCAATTAGATGGGCGCTGGCAGATCCTGGATGTGGCTGCAGGATTCGGTGCTGGTCCACATGTCCAAAAAGACCCAGGCTTGGCTTGAGAAAGAGCGCTACGACTTTATACCCTCTCTCACTGTTCACCAGTCTCCTCCGACCTGACCCCGCTGAAGTACTTCGTACTGGTCATACATCACCAACATGACTTCCCATAACACAAAAGCCAGCCTATCGCCGTCGTCCGCCAAGTATTCACCGAGCTTACGCCAGCCCTTGTGGAAAACGCATGTTCCCAGTTCCGGACCCATATCGCGGCGGTTATTGAGGCTGAAGACGGCTATATTGAATAGATGTCAGCTCTACCACATAATCAAGTTACCTGAATTGATTTTTTCAATAAACGTTTTAAAATAAAGATGTAGTGTTCTTTTGTTTAGGGGGACACTTTTATCGTTCCATCCCGTATACATAATCTAAATGATCTAAATTATGACTGCTCATTAAAAACAACTGTTTAAACAAGTTAACATGAATTAGGGCATTAAAGTTCGAGTTGCACAAATAAAATCACGTAGTGTAATTATTAGAAACAAAATATATATAAAAAAGAAAAAAACGACCGAGAAGATTTTTTGCATTCTAGTCACCCGTAACCATAAAATACTGATTTTCATGAATAAATGTGCGCACTACTGTCTTCCGTAATTTCCCCTGTCTCCGATTTTGCTGATTGTATCAGCAATTCAAATATCGTTTATTATTTTAAGCGGAAATCCTACTCTCAAGTTGACGGCAATAACTTTTCTCCAAGAAATACATTAATAAATAAAAAAGAATTTGTACAAAAAAACAAAAAAACAAAACAAAAAAAGAACGATTCAATCTCCATATTCTTAATATTGGGGATGTGCTTTCTAATCTCTTTGAAAAGTTTAGTGATAGCTAGCAAGCCTACACGCAAATTTAAATGTACGTCACTTATTTTAAGAACGTCCGAGAATTACTGTATGCGGCTCTGTCTGTCGGGTACATTGTCTATGTGTGTCTGCGTTTCCTATAGACTCGAAAACAGCTGGGTCAAATTTTATGAAATTTCACAAGAAGGTACTTTATGTGCCTGGCAGTGTTCTTAGATGGGTTTTGTGTTGGAATGTCTTCGATAAGTATCGATAATCAAAATAAACCGATGAAAGAGGTAACTGGCGATTTTGACCAAAGTTAACACCTTACACAGCCTAACAACACAAGTGCATTCAAGCAGTTTTATTACCATACAAGTCAAAGGAACCGATATATTAAATCAACTGTAGGCCCTTTGATATGACAGGGATGCGTTAGAAATGAATGCATTTGCATCATGGTACTTAATTTTTTCATTTTTAACTTAAATTCAAACTATTACCACCACATAAGTCGTAATACTAGGCATATAAAATCAACAATAGCTTCTTTGATATAACAGGGGCGCGTTCGAAGTGAATGGTTTTGCTTATAGCACAATTGAAACATGAGTCTTGACTTTTGCATTTTAAACTTTAATTCAAGGGATTATAGATTAAAATAGTTTCATAGCATCAACAGTAAATTCTCTACAGTGCAATGTGTTATACACTAAGTAACTTCTGGGAGGAACGTGAAGCTTCTTGCCGGTGCACCACAATGGGTCCCCAACTAGAGTATGCAATCAATGGATTTGATTGAAAAAAAAATGGGCGATTTCACCGATTTGTATGACGATAAAAAATATGGAAGTGTGAAACATTTGTTGATTATCATTCAATCCCGGGCAACGTCGAGTTTCCCTGCTAGTAAATATTAAGCCTCTGCTTATTGGATAATAAAATTTATATTTGCCTTCGTATTTTTTCGAACGAACCGGACATACGCACGATAACTTATATATATGCAAAGGATAATGGCGAACCCGACATTTAGACATACAGAAATTCTTAGGCACTCTTAAAATGAGTGAAGTATTTTAAATCTGCGTGACTATTCTCTCCTTGCTTTTATTAATATTATCAGCTAATAATAAGATTAAGCCTCTCTTCTTAACGTAAGAAAATTTAAATTGCCTTTACTTTAACTACAAGTAATGCACATTTGAATCTGCGTGATATTCTTTTTTTGTTCTTTTTTGTAATTATCTATATATCAATACGAAAGCGTATGTATTATTTTCTGACACGCTTACATTCGGGTCGTTTAATTATTATGTACTTCCATTTTTTTTCATAAAGAATTTTACCAGGAATTCTTCATAAGTTTTGGTTTCGGTTTCGATTACAACTGATGACACTTCAGTAATCGATCTTTTTCTTTTATAAATAATTTTATGAAGAATTCTTCAGAAGTTTTGGTTTCGGTTTCGATTATGGCTGAAGAAACTCAAGTTATAAGGTTTATTTAGGTTTCTATTCAAACTAATAAGTCATATGGATATAATTTATTTTATTTTTGAAATCAAACTTTATAATATATAAAAATCGATAAAACATTAACTCTATAATAATATATACGAAATCTGCAAGAATCATAATATCATATTTAAGCATACTTCACGACCGGGCTTTGCCGGGCGTTCGTGCTAGCTTAGATAAATACTTTTACAGTTTTAACAAAAAAGCTACAATAAAATTAAAGCGTCTCCATTTACACTGAACATCTACAGAATTCTAACATCAATATATTACATATGAATGAGTCCCCTGTGGAATGTCCACAGGTCCCGCTAGTGTAAAATAATACAATAAAATAAAATATAAAACTAACGAAAAAGTTAAGACATTCCATTAGATAAGCTCATAGTCACAAGACTGAAAGAGTTATAAATTGTAAATAAATAATCCTGTCAAAAGTTATGTTTAAAAAAATACCTTCTACCACTCCAGTAGATATCTCACTCCTGATGCAATTCTCTACCTATATAAAAGACAGGTACGGCCAACGATGTAGTACTGTTGCCACATCTGGGCAGGAGCTGTTAGAAGCAGCTTATCCTGCCTTTACAGAGTTCAAAATAGACTTCGTAGCTTAGTGGGGGGTGCCCTTTTCGCTTCCCTGCAACCTCTTTCCCACAGAAGCGACGTTGCGAGCATATCTCTGCTTTACTGTTATTTTCATTGCAAATGCTCTGCTGAGCTTCAATCTATGTCCCTTCTGGCCAAACTTTCACGAAAAACACTCGCCTAACAAAAACTACGATCAATAATTTCCCACGCTCTTTATTTGTGCCTAAACCTAAATGCAGATTCCATGAACAAAGTTTCTTTCTTAGAACTGCACGCCTGTGGAATTCTCTTCCGTTTACATGCTCTCCAGCTGACACAATGCGATTGTCTTCAAGTCCAACGTAAACAAATTCTTGATGAACCGTCCCCGTAAGTAATCCAATTTACAAAATTCCCACTACTTATATTTACTACGCAATAATCACATTAACTAAAGTATACCCATTAATTTTTATCCTCGAGTAGCCTCCGGGCCTTAATAAGTGGTTATTCCTGTGTAAAAAAATACCAAAACATATTATTCCATATGAAATATTACAGAATTAGTGCTTATATCTAGACAATTTCATATCCACTGGAAAGATACAAAAATATATAAATCCTAAAATCATACATACGTAAGTCAAATTAGGTAACTGAACACCACAGAAGGACAAAGCGACGTCTATCCGAAAGGAAAACTTAGATACAACTGCGTCATGCCATGTGCGCTATACCCTTTCTGTGTCAGGAGAGTACTTGGGGAAGGAAAAGAAATAAGTTGCTAACAAGGAATTATGAGGAGTTAAGCAAACTTTGGGTGGTAAAACACCCCATGGGATAAACGCAGGCTTAATATAAAAGCGACGAAAAAAAATAATACCAACGGTGAGAAGCTTAATCTTATTATTAACTTATTATGTCACATCTGGGCTAGTGCATCTGCCGCTTGTCTCTCGCTCATGGACTGGGTTCAAAAGAGAGTCGCCAACCTGATAGGTCCTTAACTGTAATCTAGGTATCAGCCTCTGCCCCATCGACGAGATGTTGCATTCCTCTGCCTGTTCTACAAATACTTTAATGGTGAATGCTCTGACGAACTGCAAACACTTGTACCTCCTCGACGTAACTACCCCCGACAAACCCGACAAGCTACTAAGTCTCATCCCTTTACAATAGAGATCCCTAGGTGCAAGAAAGCCTTTTGCTCCAATAGTTTCTTCTCCAGAACAGCAGGTCTTTGGAACTCCCTTCCGGGATTCTGCTTTCCCAACTGTACTGATATGCAGACGTTCAAGTGTAATGTGAACAAACATCTTTCTACTCATCTCCCTTCATAATGCCCCTGCAAATTAAGTCCCTGATAGTAGCCCCCTGCTTCAAAGTGGCACTGTGCCTTGTTTGGGGTGAAAATTGAATAAAAAAATAAATAAAATAAAAAAACTGATAATGATAAAAAAGTAAGGACAGAATACTCACACAGATATAAATGTACGCCACTTATTTTCAGAGTCCAAAAATTTCTGTGTACCTGTCCGCCTGTCGGGCCATCATTTATTCTTAATTCTACATAAGTCAGCTTAGGTGTGTTCGGCTAACCTCAATAATTTGATTATGTGACCAAATAAGAGGAAGCTTAATCTTATTATTTACTGATAATAATAAAACAGCAAGGTCAAAATAATCATCCAGGTTTAAATGTACATCACTTATATTAAAAATGTCCAAGAATTTCTCCAAGCTTCCCGGTCTGTTGAGTCCGTCATGTACCTTTACGTTTATATGAGTCAACGTACATGTCTCCAGCGAATTTCAATAATCACACGAACAAATTTATATAAAAAACTGTTAAGTTAACTGCGCCCCCCCTATAAATGGTGGCGTCTATATCTTCTGCCGCCACATTAACGAAGGATCAGGAAAGGGCTGAGGATACACAACACTAACCAGTCATTCACTGGAAGAGTTCGGCGAACACTGAGAAGATGTTTTTGCCATCCAAATTCACGGAATACCAATGGCCTTTGACAGCGAGAAATCAAGGGTAAATGGCTGTTGTGATAATGTGAAGTGATCTGCGCTTGTGCGAGAGCGTACTGAGGATCTGAGGAGACTTGTTTCCACTTACATTCCATAGAATACCACAATTTATTTTTAGTGAGTGATCAACGGCGATGGCCTGTGTGAGAACTTCTAGTGAGTGACTAATAATAATGAATGATTATTATTCCTTAGTAGTCTCAGCCTTTGAATGGGATTAGTTTGATTTTTTTTTTTGAGCATCAGGTCAGTTCCTTTGACTTTAGACATTCAGGCTGTATTAACACGATCGCCATTCCTAACAGACCAATTGGAAAAAAAAAACACTGTCTTGTTAATCACTGAATCAATCAATCAATCAATCAATTATTATTATTATTATTATTATTATTATTATTATTATTATTATTATTATTATTATTATCATCATTATTATTATTATTATTATTATTATTATTATTATTATAAGCTCACAAGGAGCTTTCACACAGGTCATCAAAGATCTCTCCTCGAAAACAACCTGTAGTGTTTCCTGGAAGCTGAATAACAACAAGTCTCCCCCGATTTCCAGTAGTCTCCCCCTCTTTCGATCACATTTGCAAATTAATTTGTGTTATCGCAACAGTAGCTTACCATTGATTTCTCACTGGAATTTGAGTGGCAATAAGCCTCTCCAGGGCCCCAGTTCTCTTGGCATTTGTCCAGCAGAGGTCTGGTCAGTGCTCTTTCCTCGCTCTTTCCATCCTTCTTGACCCTTCAAGGCTCTTTGGTATCACTCTTTATTGCGAGGTGGGGGGGATATAGAGAACTTATAGATTTCCAGCTTCTTGGTTCTATGTTCTTGATTCTATGTTCTTGGTTCTATGTTCTTGATTCTATGTGGCGCTACTTCATGCTTTGCCTCTACAACAGTTTGTCTGGCCCGTTCATGGGGATATTGATATTGGCTTACAAGGAGCTTTCACACAGGTCATCAAAGATCTCATTAAATACAGCCTGTACTGTTCCCTGGAAGCTGAGTGACGACAAGTCTCCCAGATTTGCCAGTACTCTCCACATCCATAAGATTTGCAAATAAATTTGCATTTTATTATTATTATTATTATTATTATTATTATTATTATTATTATTATTATTATTATTATTATTGTTATTATTATTATTATTATTATTCGTAATTGTTGTATAAAATTTAAGTTTACAAAAATGTAAATTCTTATTTATCTATATAAATAAATGTAAATTCTTATTTATCTATATAAATAAATGTAAATTCTTATTTATCTATATAAATAAATGTAAATTCTTATTTATCTATATAAATAAATGTAAATTCTTATTTATCTATATAAATAAATGTAAATTCTTATTTATCTATATGAATAAATGTCACAAACTTATGACTAACCTGTTTTCAGAATTTTTTTCACCCCCAAATAAGGCCAATTTGCAAATTGGTCATTAAGCGTTGCTATTTGGAACCGATAAGACAAGGGTTAGAGCTTGGTTGACATTGCGGGACTTATTAGATAGGTGACCCTTTTAAGACCATGTCTGATTGAGATATATCATTTGCTGATGAATAATACACCATGCATGATCGAATGGTGCTTTTGTGGAGATACAGGATACTGTGTGTAGGGAATAACCACGTTGACCGATTCCCGCTGGATCACGAAGTTAAGCAACTTTGAACCTGGTCAGTACTAAATGGGTGGCAATTTGGGACTTCCAGGTGCCCTATGTGCTCTCCGCTTATCTAGGC
The DNA here is from genome assembly GCF_053919585.1 of Euprymna scolopes. Taxonomy (NCBI): domain Eukaryota; kingdom Metazoa; phylum Mollusca; class Cephalopoda; order Sepiida; family Sepiolidae; genus Euprymna; species Euprymna scolopes. The sequence continues at coordinate 52,525,328 of NC_136522.1, read as the reverse complement.
ATTGCTTCCAGTCGTCCTGGGCTTTCTCTTTGTCACTGGACTCAAACACTGCTGATTCAGGAGAGATGTGATTGGATATTGCGCAGCCCTTGCTACACAATTACACGCGCAGCTGCTCCTACAAGGGGTAGCTTTTGTCTTTCGAGACTGAACGGAAGTATCGAGGATACTGTCAGCATTGAGTAATTTCCGAGTGTGGTAGAGGGCGCTTACTTCTTTTGCAGCACCATTGGCAATGTCTTCTATGCATTTCTTCCAATCCGTGTTATCTATGAACCTTAGGCCAAGGTATTTGAATAATGAAATCTCAGCTACGGTGTTATTATACAATGCCAATCGGTGGTATAAGAAGTTCATCTTAATTGCTGAAGAAAATGAGTTTTATCTTCTTTGGAACTAATACAAAATCTGGCACATTGCTGTCAAATTAAACGACTTTAAAATCTGGCACATTGCTGTCAAAGCTAACTACTTTAAAATCTGGCACATTGCTGTCAAAGCTAACTACTTTAAAATCAGGCACATTGCTGTCAAATCTAACTACTATAAAATCTGGCACATTGCTGTCAAATCTAACTACTATAAAATCTGACACATTGCTGTCAAATCTAACTACTTTAAAATCTGGCACATTGCTGTCAAATCTAACTACTATAAAATCTGGCACATTACTGCTCACCTCCCTATAGTTGTGACACTGTAAACTGTCACAACTATAGGGAGGTGAGCAGTAAGATGTCTGTTCGTATCACAGTTAAATTTATGTATGTTGATAGGGACAGGAAAGCAAGGAACAGGGAGGGAATTCCAAAGTCAAGCAATTCGAGCGGAGAAACTATTAGAGTAGAAGTATTAAAGGCATCTAAGGACCTCTAGAGTGAACGAATATATTTGGTTGCCCGTTTGGTTAATCCAGCGTATTTACGAGGTGGAAAAATTGCTGGGGGATAATCAAGGTACTTAAAAACAGACACGGGAATCCAACATTGTGGCGATAGTACTGAGGTTGGATCGTGGTAGACAGTACGTCACCTATTAGGTTTGAGGCTCGTTTGCAAGTAACAAATGTGGATAAATCATCGATTGCAAACTATCCAGCGATTGTTAATTATTCTGCACTTTCAACTGATAATTTCTGGGGTTAAATTAAACACACTGCCGTAAAAGTTCGATACTTAAAAATCGGGCACATTGCCGTCAAAGCTGACTACTTTAAAATCATGTATATTGCTGTCAAAGCCAAATACATTAAAATTTGGCACATTGCTGTCAAAGCTAACTAATACAAAATCTGGCACATTGCTGTCAAATTAAACGACTTTAAAATCTGGCACATTGCTGTCAAAGCTAACTACTTTAAAATCTGGCACATTGCTGTCAAAGCTAACTACTTTAAAATCAGGCACATTGCTGTCAAATCTAACTACTATAAAATCTGGCACATTGCTGTCAAATCTAACTACTATAAAATCTGACACATTGCTGTCAAATCTAACTACTTTAAAATCTGGCACATTGCTGTCAAATCTAACTACTATAAAATCTGGCACATTACTGTCAAATCTAACTACTATAAAATCTGGCACATTGCTGTCACATCTAACTACTATAAAATCTGGCACATTGCTGTCAAATCTAACTACTATAAAATCTGGCACATTGCTGTCAAATCTAACTACTATAAAATATGGCACATTGCTGTCAAACCTGCTACTTCAAAATTCGACACATTGATGTAGACGCCCGCGACTCCAAAATCCAGAACACTGCTGTGAAAAGTGGATACATCCAAATCCTACACACTGCTGTCAATGCTACTCTAAAATCCTAAACACTTCTGTCAATGTTCGTTATTTCAAAAATTCGACACACTGCTGGTAAAGCTCGCTACTAAAAAATCCGATACACTGATGTTAAAGTTCACTACAGCCAACACTCGATATTCTGTAATCGGAATCGACGCCGAAAATCAAGCTCATTATCTAAACCAGCAGCATCTCAACGAGAAATATTGTTATTTTACGGTAGCTATTTTTTATTTACTTTATTCTGATCCTCAGCCAACGGACACTACAGGCTGCATAAAATCAGGTCTTTAACAATTTTTAAGTGATTTAATCTGAGAAAAGATTTGCGAAGAAATATAATTATCACTGTTTCTGTGACGTAGTTTACTCGCTTAACGTATGGCTTCGATTGGATCGGTCAGTATGATACGCGCAAGTTCGTAATAGCAATTTCTTTGGTCTCCTACGCTTAACTTTGAAATAGTTTGATGTTTATTCGTTAAGCTAAATTTGGAATGACTATTTTCAGAGTTGAAGGCGCACGTTAGAGGGCGGAATCATTTTAAATGAAATCCTCTTGATTAGAAATGATTTTCTTGTCGTCTGGCAATTTCGTTTAAGTTTCTAATATACATTTTGACGTGTTTTCACAACTTCAGAAAAACAATGTTATTTACAGTAGAGCCCCGGGATACGGCATTAATATACACATGCATATGATCAAATAACACTGTAAGACGAGGCAAATAGCGTAACCAGCCACATCGTAACATGAAACCAACCGTATCCTAGGGTCATTGCCTCCCAGGGTTCTACTACACACATATATATATATATATATATATATGTATATATATATATATATATATATATATATATATTAGTGGTGGGACAATTCCAATATATTTCTCGATTCTAATACAATTACCGATTCCGATTCCTCAAAAATCTTTAAATATTAAACTGTATAGCTGTATTTTTTTCTCTTATTACCTTAGAAAAACAGATGTTAAATGTGAACATATTTTCCTAAACGTAAAAAATGTACTTGTGGGAGGGGGAGATTTATCGATTTTAGCTTCACTGATGGTTTAAAATCAATAAATATTTATTATTTTATCATTATTCCCAGCAATGGAAGATTTTCCTTTAAACAAAATTAAATAGAAAAGACAATTAAAAGAATCGTTTTGGAATCGGAAAATCGGTACAAATATTTCCGATTCCGATACCCTCAAATATTCCGATTTTTCCGATTCCCGATTCCGATGAATCATTCCAAAACTAATATATATATATATATATATATATATATATATATATATATATATATATATGATTAGTTTTTTTGGAAAAAGAATTCCAGCAGAGTGCTCAATTAAAAGGAAAATCCAAATTTTAAGAGCGTACTTATATTTTGTGTACAGAAAGTTGTTAGTTGAGACAGGGCATTGGTACCGTCGGTTTCAAGCCCGATAATAAGGCCCGTTTAAGGTATCCTTATCGAGCTCTCTGACGAATATTGGCTGAAGAGAGCTCGATAAGGATACCTTAAACGGGCCTTATTATCGGGCTTGAAACCGACGGTACCAATGCCCTGTCTCAACTAACAACTTTCTGTACACAATATATATATATATATATATATATATATATATACATATATATATATGGTTGTTATTTGTTTTTGTTTTGCGATACTTTTTGAATAAATTCAATTATTAATACGAAAGTGCATTTTCACCTAAATGTGAGTTGGAAATAATTTTCCCTTTGACCAATTTGGTACTCCCCAAATGAGAAGCGGTATATGTATTGTTAAAATATAATAAAGTAGTGGTTGTGTGACTCAAACGAGAGAAAAATGTATATTTCAAAGGGTATAGCCAGCAACATTTGTTGGTTTTTAAGACTTTAATTATTTTTTTAATATTTTAGAATTATGCTAAATGGAAAACAACATGTGATACGTAATAATCATTTCTTTACGCCAAATCTTTTCAGATTATGCTAATTTAAATGTGAAACCACAATTCTGTCGGGAATTCTATAAAACAAATGACTTTTACGACTACATGATTGACGTTATTCATTGGATTTAACCCGCGAAGTGTGAGGGAGAATGAGAGCCAAAAAAAAAATAAAGGGGAGAGCAAACTGAAATCAACATGAATGATCAACACTAAAAACTGTTACTAATCTCTTGGATTTTTTTTTTACGAATTAGATTAATTGAAAGCGCTTGGATTTTTTTTTATGAATTAGATCATTTGAAATTTGACAGTCAGTATGCAAGTCTTCTAGACCTTTTTTCTTACCACGTGCCCAAAACTGTGCTCATCCTCCGTTATGTCTCCACTGTGATGTTTCGATCACATTGTTTTCTCAGTTAAGATAAAAACAAAAGGTAATAAGTATTTGAACGTACCTCTCCATCGTACAGTATATTGTGGGTGATGGTCACATTCAATGCTGCCAAGACTAAACTTGTTTCATTCAATAACTACAAGAAACCTTCTCTATCACCAATAGCAATGGCCAAAGACTCTTTATCTGAAAGTACATCTTTTAAACTCCTCGGCCTAACGTTCACAGGAAACATGAGTCGGAAAAATTACATTGAGAGCATGGACAGGACCGCTGCGAAAAAGGTAGGTTCTCTCTACCGTGCTAGAAAGCTACTAACGCCCGAAAGTATCCTGTACCTCTATAAGGCTACCATTACCGATGTATAGAAGTATTGTTATCATATTTGGGCTGGTACATCTGCTACTAGTCTCTTGCCCCTAGATAAGGTTCAAAAGAGAGTCGCCAACCTGATAGGTCCTGAACTGTCATCTAAACTTCAGCCTCTGTCCCATGACGAAATGTAGCATCCCTCTGCTGCCTCCAGTAAGACGTGCAACACGCCACCTGCCGGAATATCTCCAACTGAAGTATATCTGAAGACATGTAAATATGTATATAACTTTTCTTCCTAATATATTATTGTATGCCTTTACTTTCCGTGTTCTTGTTAATTATTTGTGCAGACACAACAGTTTCTATAGATAGCACGTTAATTGTAAACATATAACGTACAGGTATGTCTGATATAAATGTACGGAAGCTATCACCCACAATATACTGTGCCATGGAGAGGTACGTTCAAATACTTATTACCTTTTGTTTTTATCTTAACTGAGACAACAATGTGATCGAAACATCACAGTGGAGACAACGGAGGATGAGCACAGTTTTGGGCACGTGGTAAGAAAAAAGGTCTAGAAGACTTGCATACAGACTGTCAGTGCTGGGCACACGTGTGGGTTCGTAACTAATCTGTTTTAAGTCATAAGTAAGAGGGCAATCATGACAGAACCTCCCCTCATCATCCGTTTCGTTTGTGAGGGCATCTAACATCTAAAATATTAAAAAATAATTAAAGTCTTAAAAACCAACAAATGTTGCTGGCTATACCCTTTTAAATATACATTTTTCTCTCGTTTGAGTCACACAACCACCACTTTATTATATTTTAACAATACATATATCTCTCCCCATTTGGGGGGTACCAAATTGGTCAAAACCAGAAGACGTTTGCGTCGGTCAATACGCTAAATCGCCTTCGGTTGCCTGAAACGCTTAAGGTGAAAACAGAATTTTTATCAGTAAACATGATCCTCAGTTTTCCGTAGCTTGCAAAACGACATGAACAATTAAAACTTTGTTATTAGGTTGTCCGGAAAATAATGGCCAATTTTAGAGAAAATGGATTTATTAATCAAATAGGTGACACTAGACATTGAAATTAGTCAAAGCATGATCCTTGAACAGCCATGCATTTTTGCCATCTATCAACTAGATCATTTATGCGTCGTTGATAAAAATTCTTTGGCTTACATGCTAAGAAATCTTTGAAAAAAGATTCAACCTCTGCATTAGATCTGAAAGTTTTGTTGCTTAAAAAAGCGGCTAAATGCTTGAAAAAATGGTAGTCTGTGGGTGAAAGATCTGGAGAATAAGGAGGATGTGGTAAGTTCCGTATCCCAAGTCTGTGAGTTTCTGCAGTGTCATTCTCGCAACCTCAGGCTGCGCATTATCGTAGAGCAGGATTGGACCACGCCTATTCACTAATGCAGGTCTCAATTTTTGTAAATGATGATGCATTTCTTCGAGTTGATTGCAGTAAACCTCTGCCATGATGCTCTGATTAGCATCCAGAAAGCTGTAATGAATAACACCAATTGCACACCACCAAACAGTCAGCATAATCTTCTGTTGGTGAAACTTTGGCTTTGGAAAATGTTTGGGTGCTTCATCACAATCAAGCCATTGACCTGATCATTTCCGATTATCATAAAGGATCCACTTTTCGTCACAGGTGACTAGTCGGTCAAGAAATGGATCATTAATGTTTCGCAAAAAGAGCATCGAACACACTTCAAAACGTCGAGCTTGTTGATTTTCATTAAGCTCATGTGGGACCCATTTGTCGAGCTTTTTCACCTTGCCAATTTGTTTCAGATGGTCCGACACTGTTGAACTGCTGACACCAAGTTCCCGAGACATTTCCCTGACACTTTGCTATGGGTTTTGCTCAACAATGGCTCTCAAATTTTCATTGTCAAGATTAGATGGCCGTCCTCTACCTTCTTAATCTTTAAGGCTCTCATCACTACTACGAAATTTCTGAAACCACCTTCGTACTGTTCTATCACTTGTGATGCCTTCTCCCCATGCCCTATTGATATTTGCAGTTGTTTGAGAAGCATTGTTACCAAGCTTAAACTCATGCAGGAAAAGTAATCGTAAGTCTTCTTTTCTCATATTCCAAATTATGGGCTCATTCGCTCATAAAACGTTTTCTGAAAGAAAAAAAGTAAGAAATTATTAAAAAGCACATATAAATCAATAATCATGTTGATGTTTACTTGAACTTTAATAAAAATCCTATGATAAAATCCAATTTCAAAAGAGACTTCCTGAAATGGCCATTATTTTCCGGACAACCTAATACTTGAAGCGATTTCAAATAATCTAATTCGTAAAAAAAAAAAAAAAATCCAAGGGTTTAGTAATAGTTTTTAGTGTTGATCATTCATGTTGATATCAGTTTGCTCTCCCCTTTTTTGGGCTCTCATTCTCCCTCACACTTCGCGGGTTAAATCCAATGAATAACGTCAATCATGTAGTCGTAAAAGTCATTTGTTTTATAGAATTCCCGACAGAATTGTGGTTTCACATTTAAATTAGCATAATCTGAAAAGATTTGGCGTAAAGAAATGATTATTGCGTGTCACATGTTGTTTTCCATTTGGCATAATTCTAAAATATTAAAGTCTTAAAAACCAACAAATGTTAAATATACATTTTTCTCTCGTTTGAGTCACACAACCACTACTTTATTATATTTTAACAATACATATATCTCTCCCCAATATATATAGCGCTTCTCATTTGGGGGGTACCAAATTGGTCAAAGGGAAAATTATTAAATTGTACGCTCAACTGGCAAAGCATTTTTTTTCTTAGTCGAAAAGATTAAGGGAAGATAAATGATTGTTCCCTGCGCTGTATGGAAGGTATAAACTATCTGAATCTTCACCATTGTCTAAATTTCCAAAAATAAAAAAGATTTAAAAAATCCAAGCGATTTCAAATAATCTAATTCGTAAAAAAAAAAAAAAAAATCCAAGCGAGTTCAAATAATCTAATTCGTAAAAAAAAAAAAAATCCAAGCGATTTCAAATAATCTAATTCGTAAAAAAAAAAAAAAAAATCCAAGCGATTTCAAATAATCTAATTCGTAAAAAAAAAAAAAAAAAAAAAAAATAGCATAATCTGAAGAGATTTGGCGTAAAGAAATGATTATTGCGTATCACATGTTGGTTTCCATTTGGCATAATTCTAAGGATGTTCGCTAATCAGCGTTCTAATCCTCAATCGAATCATACCAAACTTACAAATTGTACTTGATGCCTAATACTGTTCAACATCTGCGGGGGGGGGGGGTTCTCAATGCATCCTTTAACGACTTGACAGTGTTCAAATCTGACTTCAAAATGAAATATGCGATATTTGTGTCACCTTAAACCCCTTTCTCACAGGGAAGACGTTGCGAGTCTATCGCTTCTCTTTCGACTGAGCTTCAATCTATTGTTCCTAACAGTATAGCTGTAACGTAGTCATTATATCAAAGAGGCAGAAAGTTGACACTTTCTTTTTCTTTCAACAACGCATATTTTTTAATGTTTAAACAGTTCCTTTCTCCATATCCAGCAGCATGCGAGTTTTGTCTCGGCTGTGACGTCATCCGCGTCTCTTGAACAGGTGCTTTTTCCGAACACAGGCCACGTCTCGAACACCACTTAGCCGAAAAAAGTTCTTTTGTTTCTACTGCGACGTCACCTCGCGCATCCGGCTTGGTCATTTGTATATGTTAGCTACTGCTGATACCAGCGTTACCATCTCTGTTACGTAACTACAACTGCTCTAAAATATTTCTTCTATTCTTTATCTATGCCAAAAATATGACATTAGAAAATGTTAGTTGTTGCTTTCAGTTTAAATAAGCTTTTTTCCGAACACCATTTTCTGGTTATTAACTCATACTTACGATAAAAAAGTAATATTGTCACCTGAACCTATTTGGGACCATGCATACAGGAAAACATGTAGATAGTTGAGCAGAAAGATACTTGTTCGCGTTACACTTACATTTTTGCATGTGAATTGATATATCTAGTCAGAAGGGATTATATTCGTTTTAAGTAGTTGAATGGGCTTTGTTACAGTTTCGATTACTGGTAAACCGCCTTAGTGAACGAGTATTCATTGTCGAAGCTGGTAACCGTGGCGTAAGGCTTGCGCACATTTCGACGTCTCTTCCTACGTGGCTCTATCAGTCGGTATTTATGGCTTAACCAACCAATCATAATCTTGTAAAAGAGGCAAGACCGGATGTAATCATATTCTTTACACCATAAATACACTCAGGGAACAGAAAAAAAAGGAAGATAGTTTCAACATGTAGTAATTTGTGAAAAAAAAGTAGAGTATTAAGCTTTTCAGTATCCGGGGATCTCCGCGGTGAAAAGGTGGGTTTTTGCTGCATGTGTTACGTTGTCCTACTGTATCAACATATGTAGTAGGGTAGTTCTTGAGTGTGTTTAGGTGTCACTAAATGTCCATGGGGTTCTTCGCTATCTGAATCATTGAATTTTATTTTTTCTGTAACGCTTCAGTTTAAAATAGAACCTTTTTGTAATGCTTCAGTTCAAAATAGGATTTTAAATCTTTCTGTAACTCTTCAGTTTAAAATAGAATTTTAATTTGTCTGTAATGCTTTAGGTTAAAATAATATTTTTTGTGATGATTCAGTTTAAAATATTTCTTTTGTAATGCTTCAGTTTAAAACATAATTTTTTTTTTAATGCTTCAGTTTCAAATAAATTTTTTGTAATGCTTTAGTTTAACAAAAGAATTTTATTTTTTTGTGGTGCTTCAGTTTAAAATAGAATTTTATTTTGTAACGCTCCAGTTCAAAATAGAATTTTATTTTATCTGTAATGTTTAAAATAGAATTTTATTTTATTTTTTTGTAACGCTCTAGTTTAAAATAGAATTTTATATTATCTGTAATGCTTTGGTTTTAAATAGAATTTTATTTTAATTGTAACGCTTTAGTTTAAAGATTAGACATACATAAAATATACTAGTGTCATTCGGAAAGTAATGCCTCCTAGTTTTATACTTCTCCCGAATAAATGAGAGCAAATTTCACATTGCATTCTTATAACTGAATCTATGAATTCATGGCCTGGAAGTTTCATCCCTCTGTTGCAGATATTGACGGTGTGAGACTCTAAGAAGGCAACTCCTGGCATTAACTTACGCCAGAAGCAGAGATGCGTCATTAAATTTCTGGAAAAAGTGCTAATGATAAAAAGGATAAATATGCGGTTTTAATCTACCAGTAAAATGAAAAGCTTAAGGTTATAATCACGGATTTAATTGAAAATGAATACGCAATAAATGGCCACGTAAATATGGATGAGGACTTGCAATTAAAGAAGTTAAAGTCTACTTTTACGGTTAAACGATTTTAGAATCGGAATTAGAATCAGTAATGGTATCGGGACCGGAAATTTAGAACTGATTTGGTAATTATGTAGGACTCGAAAAATATAATGAAATCGACCCATGACTAGTCATTATAATCTGATAATTGGTCTTTAACAAAATTTACAATTATTATATTGAATGTATGATTAACAGGCGATCTGTCCACCACTTGTTTTGTCGCAACTCTGATTTAAGTCGATCTGAAGCGATTGTTTTTAAATAAAAAACAACCATAAAAGTAAATAAAATGATTTTTTTTCATTATTTCCGACACTTCAAAGTTTTCAAATTTCTCATTTAAATTTTATTCAAAATAAGTGTCTTCTTAAAGTGTGCGACCATCTTTTTACTTTAAATTTCCCGCTAGAATCTAGAGCAAAACACACGTAGAACCATCGGAACAACACGTATATTTCTCTTCTCTTCTACTCCGAGGCATCACCTCCTCCTTAACAGCAAAATGAAGAAAAGAAAAAGAAATCACGCACCGGACATGATGAAACTATTTTTATTAGCGAAATATCGGACTTACAACATCAGCAACAAAAGTAAATAATTTTTTTTTTAAATTAAAATTTAATTAAACATTTTTAAAATAAAAATTATTTTCGATACTTCAAAGTTTTCAAAATCGTGTAATCGTAAAAATAGACTTTAACTTCTTTAATTGTAAAGTCCTCATTCATATTAAAAAAAGTTTTCAAATTTCTCAGTAAAATTTTATTCAAAATGAATGTCTTTTAAAAATGTGTGACCATTTTTTACTTTATATATTTTTTTTTTGTACGCAGCCACGCTTCTCTCAGGGAATAATTTGCCAAACTTACGTTTGTAAATTACATTTTAAGCGTTATAAGCGTAAATGTAATGGATGCATCTCAAGAATCTCATCTTTTTTATGCGAGGATTTCAATTTCCTGTTTGTGTTCTAAATTTATTTAAAGTTTATTCTGTCCATTTGTTTATTGTCTTACGGAAGTGAAGCTATTATCATACAAACTTTAATCGAATTAAATAAATCTAAATACATTAAAAAGTTGTCTTCTGTCTGAACTAAAGAATAAGAAAAAAACTTCACAGCCAATAAAAATATTGATCTAGGTATCATGTGTAGTATCTGTTCAGAGGCTACACCACATTATTTCTGTCTCTGATCAGTAAACGAAAAAACTTTCTACATTCGGCGAATACTTACATTTATTTAAAACCCTTAAACTTCTTGGCCATGTCAAGCGAGAAACCACTGGCCTGTCAAAGTTATGCTTTGGTTTTGGTTGTTTTGTTTTGTCTTTACAGCATATCAACCCTTTTCGAATTATTTAATGTCGAATCCACTAATTTTGGGGAAAAAAATGTTTACGTTTAAAGTTGTTTATATCTGAAAGTATTTATTCGTCGTGTTTGATTTGGTTGTTTTGTAAAGAGTTGGTTGGTTGGTTGATTTTGTTTTACATGCATATAAACCCTTTTCAGGTTATTTAATGCCGAATCCGGTGATTTTGAATAAAATTTTTTTAATAGAATATATTTGTTTTTTTGCAAGTCAGTTTCTATTTAGCCCATAGTTGGGACCCTAACAGGTACTACCACTCCGGGTCAGAGTGGACCTGGGAGCAATGGCAATTAAAGGGTGGCTCCACACTCCCCAAGTCTCGCAAGGTGGGGCCTCACGACCGGATATAGTTTAAGGTCATATCCAGGACCGTTTTGTAAAGAGAAAACGGGGAAAGAAAAAGGGGGGAAGGTGGGCTGTTGTTTTTAGTTTTGCAGAGCATAATAAAATTTTGCAAAAGGGAATAGAAAAACAAAAAAAAATCAATGTTAGGTGCATTTTATTTAAAGAAGCCAATATATTCAGACAGCCTGATCTGGTAGCACTAGAGTTATGCTTTGAGGATATGTCAGAAGGCAAAAGAGGCAGAGGAAAGCCAAGGGGGAAAGTGGAGAGAAAATCTGCTTGATTGGTTGGTTGTTTTTGTTTTACGGCATATCAACCTTTTTCAGGTTATTTAATACCGAATCTAGTTATTTTAAGGAACGATTTTTAATGGAGTATATTTGTTTTTTTTTGTTTTTTTTAAGTCGGATTCTATTTAACTCATAGTTCGGACCCTAACAGGTACTACCACTCCGGATCAGAGTGGATCTGGGAGCAATGGCAATTAAAGGGTGGCTCCACACTCCCCAAGGCTCGCAAGGTGGGGCCTCACCATCGGATATAGTTTTAGGTCATATCCAGGACGCTCAACAGTTGGGCGTCCATCAAACATCTTGCCCTGGATCGGAAGGGATGGCGAAAAATACGTCACGTGGTTTCGCAATCCACACCAAGCGGAAGATGCAACTCATGATTACATCGGACGCAATCAAGAGTACTCTTTCTTGAGGAGGAAGATTTTTCCGTGACTAAAATCAACTTTGCGTCTATTTTTGCCGTCGCAAGGCGGCAACAAACTGTGGATAATAATAAAGTGTATATTAATTTAATTAATTTGGAGTGCATTGAGGTTAGTATTATTTATTCATCTATTTATAGCGGACTATTATCCTCATCTTCTAGGCGTTGTTTCACAACGTTTCGGCCAACTATTTCACCTGACGAAGGCCGAAACGTCGTGAAACAACTAATAAAAAATGAGGATATTAGTCTGCAATAAATAAATGAATAAATAATAATAATCTCAATGTACATTCCAATTAATTAAATAATAGTCAGCAATAAATACATGATTAATAAAGTGTATTGTAAAGATGCATTTGTACATGTGTGTAGGAAACTAAACCAGAAGGATAACATACCTTTTCAAAAAAGCGTGTCAGATTCTTTTTTGAACTTTACTACAACACACCAACAGAAATGCAATTTCTGAGTTCAACGTGACAGACCAATGCGAAGAAAAAAAAAAGGTTAATCACCTATAGACGAGGATGACTCGAGGGTTCCTTTTTTATTTGCTACAACGAGATGTAGGGTAGGTTGCTAATCTTTTTACATGATTACTCCACTTAATATTGTTACTCCCATTATAATTACATGGTGCTAGCAAAGCATAAGGAGTATGCTGTAGTTTGCTTGAAGCATTGTGCGTAATGTAAAAAGAAGTTTTGTTTGAAGGCTATATCAATGCGCTTCGGAGGAAAAACCGCGGACACGAGTTATTATAATATTACATATTGTTGGGAATTATTGTAGCTAAATATAAATGATAATTAATATTCATCTCAACTCGTATCCTGGAAGTTGATTTGGCAGCCAATCTGTGACACTAACTTCCGGAAATAATGAACCAAATAAGCTTGTACACGCTCCTTTTTACGTTTTCGTCCTGAAGAAAAGATAACACTCTAAAAAATTGGGGACATCAACACCTACCATCTCGTACGACTCATTATGTTGGTAAATAAACATAATATAATTGAAAATTATTGAAAATTTCTTTTAATATTATCATTATTGTTTTATATGCTAACCCGTGTTCACGGTGTTTCCTAACAACCGCATTGATATAGCCTTCAAATACAAATCCATTAATTCGGACCTAAAATGCAAAAAAAAAAAAAAAAAAAAATTTTATAGCTTTTTCGTTTCCTTTTGAAACACCTAATCATGTTCTGTAAAGTAAAAAAACAACAATTTTCACCTACCAAACAATAAAATAAAAAAAAACATGAATAAATATTTGAAAATATAAGGAAATTGGAGCAGAAGACGTTTTTCCAAAATTACTAAGTTCGTCGTTTTAGACACGAAATAGGGTTGATATACCGTAAAAGAAAACAAGCAAACCAAACATGATGAATAAATATTTGAAAATATGAAAACCTAAAAACATTTTGCAAAATTATTGGAATCGACATTAAATAACCAGCAAAACAGCCAAACCAAACACCTTAATTACAAAATCAAAGACAATTTACTCTTCTACCTATCTGGATAAACTTATTTGTGTTTAAAATATTTTCCTAGTCTAAAACAAACAATTTGCACGTTTAAATTAAAACAAAAAAATGGCTTCCCATAAGTCCTACGTGAGGACTGCTCAATACCGAAAGCAAAAGAAAAATGCTAGTAAAATACATCAAATAATTGCCCATAATTGTGCGAAAGTCTAATTTTTTACTTGTGATTTGTTCGATTTTTTGGATTTGCCTAGTGCAAGGGGAACTTAGTACAATTTCTTAAATATTTTGCATGGCTCGACTAAGGACTGAACCCCGATCTCACGGCCAATTAGCGAACACCCAAACCTAAATAAAACCTAACCTAATAAATGCGTTAATTCCAATCACATTTGTAAGAACACAATATAGTGATCATGTGCAATCATTTCCAGAGAAATCTAATTCAATATTAAATTGATACCGGCGGTTTCAATTGATATGTGTAATACGACACAGCGTTTAGGTATTCAAAAATTTTTTTTTAATTTTCTTCCTTTGAAGATTGTAAGATGCGGCAACCACACCAGCTGCCAACATTGCCCTGCTTTTTATTGAAACCAACCGAGAGCTCTTTTTAGTATCCTCGTTGTTCCCTTAAGTGAAATTGTTTGGATCTCTTTTGCACTTGTTTCACCAGGAATATTAGTTAGGTAGGACTTCAGGTTCTTCTTCATAAGCCCTGTGGCACCTGTAATAACGGGTATGATTGATATCTCCCTAAGATTCCAGTTTCTTTTCATATCATACATGAGACCTTTATATTTGGTCTGTTTCTCCCTTTCAGCTTTGTTCAGACCTCTTTGTGTATGTGTTTATATATGTCTATGCTGAGGTTTCAATCCTGAAATAATCTATTTTTATGAGTTTTGGAACGTAGCGTCTAGGAGTGATAGTGGGTGATGTGGGCTATATTTAATGTAATTTAGTTTTATGCAACGGGGGAGAAAGAGGGAGAGTTCAGATATCTTCTATTTTTTTGTTAAACGCTGAAGATGTCAATGCAATGTCAATCTTCAAACGTAATCGTGTGCGATCAAGAGATGTAATAGCGCAATTTGTTGGCGCTACACATGCGATGCTTGGATGTTTGTCAAATTTAGATGTGACCGGCCAGTCGGGTCCCGAATCTAATCATATAAAACAATTGTTATTTCTACAAACACTGATGAGTCATTGGCGCATAAACAGCTGCCTGCAGATGACAAAAAAATGATAGAAAAAAACATCCTTTGCTAGTATTTGCATTAATCTATATGTCTAAAAAAAATGAGAATTTGTTTGTGTGTGTAAGAGCAATTCTCAACCTATATACTCAACAAACTTTTGATGTACATGCTAGAAATTTAGTATATAAGTATACAGATACGTGGAAAACTTGTAAATCGGTTTTCATCAGGAAAAGAGGGCTGCTAAGGAGTTTAAATAGGACAATTGGTAAGTGGACGCTATCGGATTTTTATGTTTGCTAACTGTTTCGCGACTGCGCATACACTAATCGTTTCTATGACAAATTCCTTATGTTTAATAGTTTGTAAAAGACTTCTAACGAACGTAGCAAGCTGACCTAATGATTGTTGTACTGAGCTCATTGCCTTAAGATTTTGGTTTCGATCTCAGATGGAGTATTATTTTTTCACTTACAAAAAGTGAACTGTTTAGAAAGATAACATAACACTCGCATACAAATATCTTAGTTTCTGCATGAATTAAGCTATAATCATTATGCGTATTTCATGACCGGCTAATACCGGGTGGCCTGCAAGTATTTATATAAAACCATGGAACTGCGTTAACAATTTGATTTTTATAAAAAATTATGATTTCTATAAAGAATTATGATTTCTATATAAATGAGCATTATAATTACTGGCGTTCTAATAAAATAAATCTAATATATAAACGACTACATGTCTGTCTGACTGTCTCCATATTTTCAAACTCTATCTCCTCCGAAACTCAAAGTCGCAGATTGGCGCTAAAGGTCGCAAATGATTGGATACGGACCACTTTTTATGGGTCTATATCCATTTAAATTATATATATATATATATATATATATATATATATATAAAATATATATATATTTATATATATATATATTTATATATATATTTATATATATATATATAAATATATATATATATTTATATATATATATTTATATATATATAAATATATATATAAATATATATATATATATATAAATATATATATATATATATATATATATATATATATATATATATATATATATATATATATATAGCGTGTCCGGGGGCGATGAAAAAAATCCAATAAAGTGCTCAATCGTGGATGTGAGAGCTGAAGATACAATATTTATTATCGCACACACACACACACACACACACACACACACACACACACACACACACACGCACGCGCACGCGCACGCGCACACGCTTTCTTCCTTCCATAATCTATTGGCGCCGGTTTTATAGTTACATTTTTTAAAAATTTTAATTCTGAAAATCTGAGTCTTAAACGCTCATTTAACGTTTTTTTTTTCCTTGTTTGTTCACTTTGCATTGGTTCAGTTTTCATTGTCGCCGACGAACTTACGCTGTTTTTTTTCCAACCTCTTATGGCTGATTCGGCGTAACGAAACCAATGGCACGACCTTGAAATATGTATATATAGCGTCATAATAAATATTGTATATATATATATATATATATATATATATATATATATATATATATATATATATATATATATATATATATATGTATGCACATAAAGTTATGAACTGTACATAGGGCCCGATCAAAGCCGGGTTGAACTGCTAGTGTATACTATATCTGCACAATGCATTTAGGATAATATAAAAAATATATTTATTATTTTGAAATTTAATACATATCTTTTATATTTTATATATTTTTAAACAAATAATTATTATAGAGATAGTACGAGTATTAGAATGTAAATATATTAAAATCTACTAATAGCAAAAAATTGAGTGATAAGTGGTGGAAAATATTCGACCGCATAATCATGTTCCCGTTGGATCACCGAAGTTTTTTTTTTTTTTACATGGGGGGGTCACCACTTATCAAGGCCCGAAGGTCACTCAGGGATAAGGGTTATTGCGTGTACAGTAATCAATGAGATAGTATTGTAGTAATTCGGGGTTTTGATAGAATGTCTTACTTAAGGGGGCAGTTTGTCAGGAGTTTGTTTATATTGGACTTGAAGACGTCCAAGTTGAAGTCAGGTGGGAAACAGGCAAGCGGCAGAGAGTTCCACTGGCGTGCAGTTCTAAGAAAGAAGCTTTGCTCATGGAATCTACGTTTGGATTTAGGCACAGATAAAGAGTTAAGGAACGTTGAGCCTGGTTAGTACTAAATGGATGACCATTTGGTGTTGTATGTGCTCTCCGCTTATCTCGGCATTGTTTCCAGTCGTCCTGGTCTTCTCCTTGCCACTGGACCCAAATAGTGTCGATTCAGGAGAGGTGTGGTTAGGGATTGCGCAACCTTTGCCTCACAATTACACGCGCAACTTTCCCTACAGGGGTTATCCTTTGTCTTTTGAGACTGGACGGAGGCATCGATCGATCGGATTCAATTAAACAATATACGAAAACGGTAATTTGTAAATAACACGTACATTGATTTAAAGAAAGGAACAGATGACACACGTAAGAAATAGTTTTCTAAATGACATTAAATGTGTTAGGCTAATTTATCTGGAGGCAAAACAAAACTAGATCACGTACCAAAACTATTTTTGTTCATGTGTTTTAAGGGAGGTGGTTTCTTTAAGGGAGGCGGTGTTTTAAGGGAGGTGGTGTTTGATTGACACTGCAGTGAAAGCCGTGATTTACTCTACAATTTTGTTTTAAAATCCCCTCAACAGTGTTCAACAGCTGATGATCCCTTCAAGAACATTGGCACTATTGTTTGTTCGTGTAACTAAAACGATTCCGCGATGCAAGAAATTTAATGACTTACTGACAAAATAATTTTCAATGTAGGACATTTTTTTTATATAGTTTTAAAGGTTTGAAAGAAACTTCCAATACACACACAGCCACACACACACATATATATATAGTCTGCGTATATATATAAACGTGTATATATATTCATATATTCAGGCAAACATTATTAAAAACAACAGAGATTCCTTGCTTAATGATTCTTTTTTTCATTTTTTCGATCTTTCGTAAGATTTTTTTAACTTTAAGATGGAAGGTATTTACAAATGTTCCATGGTTCACACGAGCGCTTTCGATCCTAATTTTTAATAGAGTTTTTATCACTCGTAAATGTATATCTTAATCGACTTTTCATTGACTCTTTTTATCATTCGTAACTATATATTTCACTTCTATTTTTAATATTTTATCACCGCCTGATGATGATTAAAGAAAGAATCGAAAGCGCTCGTACTAACCATGGGACATTTGTAAATACCTTCCATCTTGAAGTTAAAAAAATCTTACGAAAGATCGAAAAAAATGAAAAAAAGAATCATTAAGCAAAGTATCTCTGTTGTTTTTAATAATGTTTGCCTGAATGAAGGAATGCTGCCTAAATACACTAATATTTATATATATATGTGTGTATACATATGCATACATATATATGTGTGTATATATAACTATATATGTGTGTGTATACATATGTGTATATTTGTATAAATATGTGTGTATATATACGTGTATATATATATATATATATATATATACAAACATATTATTTTACACACACGCACCTCCACACACACACACACACATATATATATACATATATATATATAAGCATATTTATGGTTTTAAAAAGTTATTTACTATATAGTATAGGATTTACAGTGTTTTTTAATTAATTGTTTATAACTTTACCTTACAATACATACATATATATATATATGTATGTATATATATATATATATATATATATATATATATATATATATATATATTCATCCACATGCAGTACTGTTTCGATGTATCACAACTCATCAGTGTGGTAAGACATACACCTTTCCCCAGCCGTGGATCGAACTTACAACAGTCGCATTGACAGTCGGCAGCTCTCACCATCAGACCACATATTAGTGCTGGAAATCTATCTATCTATCTATCTATCTATCTATCTATATATATATATATATATATATATATATATATGTGTGTGTGTGTGTGTATGTGTGTGTGTGTGTGTGTTCGTATTTGTGTTTGTATTTGTGTTTGTGCGTTCGCCCTCATATCACGCTTCATTAATGTTTTGTTTGTTAAAGATATTTTATCTTTTCCCCTTCCCTGGACTTTCTCCCGAACCCCTAACTGTTCCCTTGATAGATGTTGTCTCATTTTATTCCAATGGATAGCGTGGGCGCCTGTATCCATTTAACGAAATTGCACCGGGATAGGCAGTAATTGCAACCGTGTCCGTTATGGACTTCCTGGGTTGTTGATGTTCTTCCATCGGGTGATGGGGGTTAAGTGGAGCTCTGTGGTTGGGGTCGAATACGGAGAGGCGTTTAATGGCATCCATTAGATAAGAAGACGCACAGCTTGGTCGACCCACTGGGACACAAGATAAAGGTGTTTGCCTTGCTTTTTAGTCTTTAATGCAAAGGCAACTCCCTCCTTTTTTACATTCTATCTTGATAGGAACGCGGAACCTGTTCTACTTTCCTCATTCCAGATGTTTCTTTCACCTGATTTTTTTTATTTGCTATCCGACTTCCGCTTTTCCTGGATCTACTTTACTTTCTCTGTGCTGGGAATTCCACGGTTGCTCCTTACATCAACATTATATTTTACGAAAAATAAAAATTAATTAAAATAAAAAAAAAACACTTTAGATACTAGCCTAAAGGCATCAACCGAATACATGTTACGTATCATTATCTAATAAACTTGTAAAAAATCAGTTATCGTCGCTTTCTTGTCTTCTTATCTTGTGCATTATTAACTCTATTATTATTATTATTATTATTATTATTATTATTATTATTATTATTATTATTATCTCCAAATGCAGCTGATGCCAGAAAGTTCTGGAGTGGGATTTGGTCTGTCGAAGGGCGATATAATAAGAAGGCTAGCTGGTTGGGAGAGGTCAGAGAAAGGCTATCAGGAAATTAGCAGATGAAGAACGTTGAGATAACCATCGATGATGTGAAGGCTAACATACGAAGGATAACAAATTGGAAGGCACCTGGTCCAGATGGAGTGCTGAGCTTCTGGTTCAAACAGTTCCAATGTCTTTATTCACTTATAGCTGCTGCCCTGCAAAGGGTTGTAGAGTCGGGAGATGTCCCTGATTGGCTTGTTAAGAGATGGGCGACACTAAGTTGGAAAGATCCTGCAAAGTGAACAGATGCCAGCAATTACAGACCAATTACATGTCAACCACTAATGTGGAAACTGTTAACTGGAATCTTTGCGGAAAAAAAAAATTTATGGACATCTTCTGAGTAATGTCTTTTCCCTGATGAACAAAAAGGATGTCGGAAAGGCTCGAGGGGCACCAAGAAGCAATTACTGATTGATAAGGCAGTAATGCAGGATGCAAAGAGGAAGAAGAGGAAGCTGAGTGCAGCATGGATCGATTACAGAAAGGCTTACGACATGGTTCCTCATTTAGGGATCCGTGAAACACTATTGATGATGAAGGTTGCTAGAAATGTGGTAAGGCTTTTGGAGACAAGTATGGCTCAATGGAAAACGGTGCTGACAGCAAACAGAGAGGAGATAGGGCAGGTTGGCATTAAACGTGAAATATTGCAAGGAGATTCGTTATTTCCACTGCTTTTTTGTAATGATTATGATGTTACTAAGCATAAATTTGTAGAGAGAGAAACGGGGGTATAACTTTGGATCTGGTGGAATACGCCTCCACCATCTACTGTTTATGGATGATTTGAAAATATTCGGTAGAAATGAAAAGGAAATGGAGAGACTGGTAGAGCTCGTAGATACATACTCAGAAGACATCGGGATGGGGTTTGGGATTAGTAAATGTGCGGTGCTGGTGAGGAAAGGGGGAGTAAAGGTTCATTCAGATGGAATAGTGCTGCCAAATGGAGAAATTGGGAGTGTTGGAGGGTGTAGGCATCATGAACAGAGAAATGAAGGAGAAAGTGAGTTTTATAAGAGTGAAACAAATTGCGAAGTCGAAATTGTATGGAGGAAACCTTATGAAAGCGGTGAATGCATACAATGTTTTGAGATACAGTGCGGGAATTTTAGAATGGTCTGACAAAGAGTTGCATGCCATGGATATCAAAACAAGAAACGTTTTAGCAATGTTTGGTATATTCCACATTCGAAGTAGCGTAGCGAGTCTGTATCAAAAGAGGCAAAACGGTGGGAGAGGATTGAAAAGTGTAAAAGATTGCGTTAGAACTGAGGAGATGTCGTTGAAGGAGCATGTGCTTAGAAGTGAGGAGTGGATGCTTAAGGTTGTGGCCAATGAATTGGAGGTATATGAGATCAAGGCTGATTATGTGAAACGTATGGATAGAGAAAGGGCAGACGAACTGGCTAGGAAGAAAATGCATGGAAGGTTCTTCCAGGATATAGCAGAAGTGGCTGATGAAAGATTATGGCAATGGCTTAGAGCTGGGTATCTGGCTAAGAGTACTGAAGCTTTTGTTTGTGCAGCACAAGAGCAGACATTAGGAACATGATTGTTCAAAAAGTGGTTCTAGGAGAGGAAGTTGCTGCAAAATGCCGGATTTGTGGTAAGACCTCAGAGTCAATTTCGCCCCTTGCAGCAGGGTGTAGTGGATTAGCCCAGAGAGAGTACCGCAAAAGACACGATCGCATGGGACTCCGGATATATTGGGAAGTGTGCAAGAAGGTTGGGGTGAAGTATGATGGAAAGTGGTTTGAGAAAGTGCCTGATGAAGTGAGAACAAGCGAGGATGGAAATATAGAGGTATAGTGGGACAAAAGTTTCATAACGACCAAGCAATTGGAACATAATCGTCCGGATTTGGTCGTCATTGACAAGGTCTCAAAAAACTGAAAAATTGTAAACTTCTCAGTATCTTGGGACAGGAATGTGAGAAGGAAGGAGAACGAGAAGTGAAGCAACTATGCTCCATTGGCCTTTTAGATAAGGCGTATACACGGGGTTAAAACACAAATAATTCCGAGTGTAGTAGGCACGCTAGGAGTTATATCAAACCGTCTGGAAGGACAATTGAAAAAACTACGAATACTCGATGTTTTAGGCGCCCTTCAGACTTCTGTTATCGTAGGTACCAATAACATCCTTAGGAAAACCCTTGATATTTAAGCTCCTGGTTTGGAGCCGGGATTGAGGGAAATCCTCTAGTAATGAATTCCATCCCTTTCCAGGGAGACATTTATAAACGAAATCAGAATTTTTCTTCTTCTTCTTCTTCTTCTTCTTCTTCTTCTTCTTCTTCTTCGTCTCCTCCTCCTCCTCTTCCTTCTTCTTCTTCTTCTTCTTCTTCTTCTTATTATTATTATTATTATTATTATTATTACGGTTTAATATATGTTTTTTATTCCATTTTCACCCCAAACAAGACCCAGTTAATATGTCACCTTCTCAGCTATATTAAAATAAACATTAAATAAACGAAAATTGAAAATTTTTTATTTCAAAATATAGCTGAGAAGACGGCCTTTGAACTGAAAAAATTGTTTGTAAATTTGGTCGCAAAATGAGTGAGCGGTGAAGTTTTTAAGCAATTCTAAATGGTTAAAAAACACACACTTTACCATATACTTGAATATAGTCGTATTTGAATGATAAACGATTTTGAATGTGTAACTATTGCCATTAAAACTTTTACTAAAAATTAGACTCGATGGCAACCTTCTATCTCATGCGACCAGAGTTTTGTTCATCTGATCTACTGCAGCATCTACTTTGGCTATACAGTCGGAATTGAACTTTCCTCTCCAGATGAACTACTGGACGGGTGATAAGGAGACCCAGGCTAACCGAATTTACAATACATATATACACAAAATAAAAACAAAATATATTTTAACAACAATATATATATATATATATATATATATATATATAAATGAAACTGGATGTGTGTGTGTCTGTGTGTGTGTACATTTCCCTATCAAACTACTTTGTCAATTTTCAGTCTACAGAATCGAGATTTGACATAAGCGGTATTGAGATTTGGAAAACATCCTTTTAATCAATTTTTCCCCAAAATTTGTCAATGGCTCAAAGTTCAACGATTTTTCATTTGAAAACACTACCACCCTCTCCACCAATTTTGGGCCTAAAGACTTGAAATCTTAGATGTAGCTTACTTGGACATGGATAAAACTTTATAATTGTATTTGAGCCCACAACAAGAAATGTTAGGGGTGAGGATTGAGGTTAAATTTAAACAAAATTGATCTTTGCGGTCTATACCGAATTACTCAGCCAATTTTTGTTTTAAACATTTGAAATTTTACAAAGAGTGTATTCAGACATAGGGCAAGCTTTTAAATTGGTTTATGGCCGAAACTTTGGCTTCCAAGGGGTCAAAGATTTGAACTATTCAGTCAATTTTGGATGTAGTTTACCTGGATATGAGTCAAACTTTTTAATATACATATACACATGAAGTTGAAACTAGTACATAAGGCCCGATCATGCTAATATATATATATATATATATATATATTTATATATACCTTGTCGATATTTTGATTACCTTAATATCATATTTCCACGCTAACGAAGTCTATAACAAATTGCAGTGTGACTACTCGATTGAAACACTGATAACACGTGATCAGAGATGCCCCTTTCTCTCCCGCAAGTTCAACATGAATCACTTGTCTGACGAGATACTCGGATATTTAGAAGGCGACGATTTTCAAGCGTACCGACGAGATTAAATCCGTATCGTAGGGCGAGTGCGAAGTCATCAATTATGTCCATCAATGCGTAACTATTCGAAGTTTGACAAACTTATCCAACTCACACACACACACACACACACACACACACACATACACACACAAACACATACCCGCGCGCACACACAAACACACATACCTTTATACGTTCAGGAAATTGCGTTATGAAATGAATTAATTCCGGGAGCAGTAGAATGATTCAACTATTTTTACAATAATATTTGTAACAGCGTTTGGAATGATGGTCAGCCCTACATGCTTGTCAAAGAAGTCTTCTTCTTCTTCTTCTTCTTCTTCTTCTTCTTCTTCTTCTTCTTCTTCTTCTTCTTCTAGTATCATAGCATGTTCATGTCGTAGATGAAATCATAGTTAGTGTTCTCCATAAACTTCCGATTCCTCTGAAGACATCGCTTTATTTTGAACTTGGCTAAAAAACATGGAGTGGGTTGCCATTACCTTCCCTAGCGCAGTGGCATCTGACTCGTCTGTTTGCACCTACCCGTTTTCCTTAGTTCATCCGCATAGCTGCATTCGAATAACGTAACTCTTAATACCATAGAACCGTTGATTTGCTAGAGAGTCGTCCTCCTCCATGGCCATCCAACGTCATCGGAGTTATCTTCTCCTAGATGCACGTCTTAACTAAGACTAGGGGTGAATCTCTCCCAGTGAATTAATGCCCATCGAGCTACCAACTTGGAAATTTCTTATGACTCGGCGTGGTACACCTAGCCTTCCTAAACAGTCACCCATCTGGAACTGGCCAGGCTCATCGTTGCTTAACTTCGGTGATCCAGCGCGAACCGGTGTGTCAACTGCTTCAAATAAGAGTCATTTATTTGTAAATTTGTGGCATTTTCCTCTTGTTCATCGCCTATTTTCTTCCTCTTCTTCTTATTATTATTTTTATTGTTATCTTCTTTCTCTTTTAACTCTACCTCATGCTTTCTTTTTCTTTTTATTTTTGTCTGTTTTATTTCTTTCCCCTCTTCTTTTTCTTCTTTTTCTTTCTCATGTCGCTGAATTTTCTTTTTTTTCTCTGCTTCTTCTTCTTCTTCATTTGTATCGTCAGCTAAATTATATTCCACTTGTTCTGCTGTATTAAACAGTTCCTTTTTATTCTGCCTCCGTGTTTGACAAGGGAACCACAACTTATCAAGTGCACCCTGTTTAAAGAGTTTGGATTTATAGGATGTTGACAAAATCACATCAGACCCATTGATGATAATTGGAATCGACGACGCGCATCTGTTGAAAACTGTTATTCGTCATGGAAACAAAGCCTCTGTTATATTTGAAACTTGATAAACTAGACATATTCTTCTCCTGCGCTTACTGTAATCGTTTGCAGTGATTGCTGGCAGTTCTAAATGCGACTTCAGTTTAAAAACATCCATTACGTTAAAACAATTAAAGTAGCGGGTTTGTGTGCAATGTCAGCAGCACATTCAGCCGGCTGTTCTTAAATATTATATAACTGTCTATGCCGGCGGTTGACTAATAGTTAAGTCGGATGCTATAGAAGATACATCTTTTTAAAACATTGAGCGTAGGGGTATTTCCGATATGAATGTTCGGAAACTATCTCAATCAGCCATCTAGTATCGATACATCATCTAAAGGAGAGGAATATTTTAGGTTTTGTTGATGGTATGCCCCACGAAAGGTATATATGGTCTCGATTCAAAGAATAACTTGTTAAGTTGCCGTTCTGATGAGTGTCGTAGGCGAAGAAAAGTGTTTCATACGTACTTCCGACGTCTCTCCCCTAGGTGGATCAACCAGTCGGTATTTACGGCTTAACCAGCCAATGACAGCCTTGCAATGAGGAATGACCCGGATGTACACATATATATGTACAATATAAATACGATAGTGTGTTATTTATCGTTTACATCCGACTCGGTTAATCGTTATGGATTTCTATTTTTTCTAACAAATAATTTTACTGAGATTTCTTCATAAGTTTCGATTTCGGTTTCGATTATAGCTGATGGCACTAAAGTCATTTATTTTTTATAGATAATTTTACTAAGAATCTATATATAATACGATAATGTGTGTCTTCTTTTGTGTGTCACGCTAAGATCCGGGTCGTTTAATTGTTATGTTCTATTTTTTGTCATAAATAATTTTACCAAAAATTCTTCATAAGTTTTGGTTTCGGTTTCGATTATTGCTGAAGGAACTCAAGTTATATATATATATATATATATATATATATTCTTAAGTTTTTATTTCAGTTTCGATTCAAGCTAATGCACCCGACTCATATGGATATATTTTTTTTCTTGAAATCGCAACATTTTAACATATAAAATCGATAGAACATTACCTCTATGATAATATATACGAAATCTGCAAGAATTAAAATATCATATTTAAGCGTACTTTAGGACTGGGCTTTCGTGCTAGCTTAGATAAATACTTTTTGCAGTTAAAAAAAACGCTACTATAATATCAGAGCATCTCCATTTACACTTAACATCTACATAATGCCAACATTAATATATTACATATGAATGAGTCCTCTGTAGAATTTCCACAGGTCCCGCTAATCTATATATGAATTCGATAGCGAGTGTGTTATTTATTTATTTTTTGTGTCATGCTTACATCCGTCGTTTAATTTTTATGAACGCCCCTTTCTTGTGATATATAATATTACCAAGAATTCTCCACAAAAAAATAAATGACTTGATTGCCATCAGCTATAATAGAAACCGAAAGTTCTGGTTTAGATTTCGACTATATCTGATGCCACTCAAACAATTCAGTTATATAAATAATTTTACCAAGAATTCTTCATATGTTTTTGTTTGGTTTCGATTATAACTAACGGCATTCCAGTTATCTATTTTTTTTTTAATAAATAATTTTATCAAGAATTCTTCAGAAGTTTCGGTTTCGTGTTCCATTACGTCTGAATAAACTTAACGTAATAAATATATATATTTATATATACATATACATTTTTCATAAATTTTTATTCCGGTTTCGATTCAAGCTGATGCACCTAAGTCATACGGATATTTTTATTTTATATTTTTGAAATCACAACTTTATAATATCTAAACATCGATAGAACATTAACTCTATAATAGTATATACGAAATTTGCAAGAATTAACATATTATATTTAAGCGTACTTTACGACTGTGCTACGCTGGGCGCCCCTGCTAGCTTAAATAAATACTTTTGCAGGCCTTTTTGGTCAAGATCAAAGTGTAGTATCTGTTCTTCAAATGCTGCACTTCCATTTCT
Source organism: Euprymna scolopes (assembly GCF_053919585.1). Lineage (NCBI taxonomy): Eukaryota > Metazoa > Mollusca > Cephalopoda > Sepiida > Sepiolidae > Euprymna > Euprymna scolopes. Next base: position 52,498,340 of record NC_136522.1, on the reverse strand, counting down.
TGTTCTCTTTCGGTGGAGGATCAGTCCTTCACGACTGAGACAATTTTTTATTTTTGTACCTTTTCTCCACGTTAAAAAACGACCCTGGTGTCTAACTCTGTCCCGTGGGGAGGCATTGTAAATAGGTACAATAATATCAGAGCGTCTCTACTTACGCTGAAAATCTACAGAATGTTAAAAGCAATATGTCTATTATATAAATCTCACATGTCTGTTTAAATATATGTATGTATGTATGCATTATGAACGTCGACAGAGGCGGTATCATTTTAAAAGTCGATCCTTTGGACGACAAATTTGCTAAAACATTAATACCTTCACCCTCAACTTGGCACTTTTCTACAAGGAAGGGCTGCTTTTTTCGCCGATATTTTCGAAAGTCATCCCCTCTTTTCGATTGACTAGTTTTAATTTAAACCTTCGCCACTTCCCGTTTGATGATAGCTGCAACGGCAAAGAGGTAACGCTTTTTTTTTGTGAACGTTTGCGTACGGGTTCGAGTCTGTTTGCCTGCCTACTACCACTTTTTTTTTTGTTCAACACACACCTCCAAACAACCGGGCAACGGGCTCCCAAGCTGGTATTTTTATAAATAATTTTATCAAGAATTCTTCATAAGTTTCGGTTTCGGTTTCGATTATAGCTTATGCCACTCCAGTTACCTATGTTTTTAATAAATGGTTTTATCAAGAATTCTTCATAAGTTTCGGTTTCCACTATGTCTAGAGAAACTCAAGTTACACACACACACACACACACACACACACACACACACACACACACACACACACACACACACATATATATGAGTGTGTGTGTGTATGTGTGCGTGTGTGTGCGTTTCGGTTTCGATTCTAGCTGATGCACCTAAGTTATATTGATATGTTTGCTTTATGTTTTAAGTCCTAACTTTATAACATATAAACATCGATAGAACATTAACTCTATAATAATATATACGAAATCTAAAAGAATTAAAATATCATAATTTAGCGTAATTTACGATCGGGCCACGCCATGCGTCCCTGCTAGTTTATATAAATATTTTTGCAATTTTAACAAAAGAGTTGCAGTCCGTCTCTACTTACGCTGAACATCTACAACATCAATATATTACATATGAATGAGTACCTTGTGGAATTTCCACAGGTCCCGGTAGTATTTATTACATCAGTTGTACTTCCTTTTATCTTTGTTGCAACATTCGTATAATTAGCAGATCATAGTTGAGACAAAATTGAGAATGAACACAGATCAGATCAGAGCACTTTATTATTCAAAGATCTAGAAGCCGTGCAAATTGTTCGTTTTCATCGGGCATTCGGATGGGTTTGTTGACAAACTGCATCGCGTCATAAGTAAACGGGAGATTATAAGAAAAATTTACTTTGTCATCTGTTTTGTTTGTAGTGGTCCAACAGTTTACTACTTTTACTCTGTTCTCTAGATTTTTTATTCTGTTTTAGGATTCGACATTATATTATTTTTCATTCGTGTTGCCGTCCTTTTTGTCTTTTTTTAATGTTTTTTTAGTTTTACTTTTCTTTCTTTTTCAGTTTTTATCGCCCACCTCACGTTTCTTTTGCTGTAGTTTTTTTCTCGTATTTATTTTCGTCGTCGTCCTCCTCCTCTTTCTCCACATTGTCCCCCTCCTTCCTTTTCTTCTTTTTCTTCTTCATTTGTTATCCTCCTCCCTCTTCATGCTTTTATTCTCTTCCTTCTTCTTCTTATTCTACTACAGTTCCTCGCTTCTACTTCTACTTCTGTCATTTATTTTTCGTTTTCCTTCCTCTCTCGAGTAAAGTTGTGTAAAATTTAAGATCACTAATTTCTCATTCAAACATATTTTATTTTCCCAATCTCAAAACCTATTGGTGTTTGTAGCGTCGCCTTTGTTTGTTTTTCTTTAATTTCATTTCCTATTCCTCTCATTTAATCTGTTTTTTTTTGATGACTACTTCTTCTTTTCACTCCCCGTCCTCCTCATCTTCTTCTTCTTCTTCTTCTTCTTCTTCTTCTTCTTCTTCTTCCCTACTTTCATTTTCTTTTTCATTTATTCACGTTCTTCTCCCATTTATCTATATACCTCGTCCTCTTATTTAATTTTCTCCTCCTCCCCTTCGTCGTCGTCCTCCTCCTTTTCTTCTTCTTCTTCTTCTTCTTCTTCTTCTTCTTCTTCTTCTTTTCGCAATGCATATTTTCTGACATTCACTCTCCCTTCGCCCTTAACCTCACGCTTTTCCTCATCCTCATCAGTCATTATTCTTCTTAGCAATTTTGTAAATGTCGTAATAAAAGGGATGGGGGCAAAGTACCGGACCGGGGTGGGGCCGACAAATCGACACAGCTGTTTCGGCACCAGCCACTGTATGCTTATCCCCACTTTCGTTCGGCCAAATCTCCCTTCCTTCTCCCCTTTCTCTGTGTCTCTATATGCACATATATATATATATATATATATATATATATATATATATATATATATATATATATATATATATATATATCTATTGTATATATATATGTATATATATAATACATATACATATATATATATCAAATGTATATATATAGGAATATATACGAATAATGCATATATATATATACATAATATATATGTATATATGTGTTATATATTCGTTTTTGTCATAAAGGAGATTTTGTCAAGGAGATTCGTGTACGTGATCGTCTAGTTTCTAATGGTTTTATTTTTGATGTCTTCGTGAGTGTGTGCTTGTGTACATGTATTTCTTAACATACCTTTATTCATGTGTCGTCAGTTGTTCCTCTGGTTTTCATTGTCTCTTGGAGGGGAGCTGGCCTGTTGGATGAAGAATTCACTCCAAGACGATGAAATGGTTTTATAGTTTTTATTCACCTTCCAAAGGTCGACACAGAATGGAGGTGAACCTTGCTTGTTTGATGATACACGTCAGCGTCCTCCCCAGCCCAGGGGGGGACAGCTGAAAAGCCGTCTGTCTTATTCAACACCCAAAACCCAACTGCCAAGAAAGAATCAGCTAACCTCATCACATGATACCACGTCATCTGGTCAGCTGACCCTTCTTTTGCAAACGTGTCCACTGTCCACGTTATTCACCTCTCTCTCTCTCTCTCTCTCCCTCTCCCTCTCTCTTTCTCTATTCTCTAATAGAGACACACAGAGAGAAAATAGAAAGAGTAAGAAAGCCAGAGAGGAGGGGAGAGATGCTCTTTAACATTCCTCCACCCCTTTTTTATCAAAATGTATGGCAAGCCATACATTTTTAATAACTAACTAACTAAAAAAAATAATTATGTCCGAAGTACATCTTTATTTTTTCACTTTCCGGACTCACCCCTTTTCCAAGAAAGATCAGGCACCAGTACTCTTCTACAACACTATCAACCCTTCTGCTGCTTCTCAAAAGTCCCTCCTAGACATTAACTTGCTTCCAAGTTAGACAAAGATACAGCTTTGCAGATATACATCTTGTCTAGGCGGTCGCATTGTTGGATATTTTCCACTGACTCTGCTCTTTATTTGGACCACTTGGCCAAACAAATGGAGACTCCATTTTCGATCACTTTTTCGAAATGGGGCCAGCATATCGCAATTACGACCAGAACGTCGGATGCTCCATGTTGGTGGTAGCTTTATCGCATGGGGACTCGAACCCCAGACCCTCAGATTAAAAGTCTGATGCTCTACCGACCCAACCATCCCACTCGCGTTCTCGACTTTCAGCATAGGCCTAAGTCCCAGTTTTTTTCCTTTACTGTAATGCCCTGACGTCTTTCTCTGAGTGGTCCTATTACTGGAGCTTTGTTCTATTCAATCTACTACTTCGGGACTTCACAAAGCTCTTCTACTAACTCCCTTGGTTGGTCTAAGTCAAGATACGCCTTCACACTGATTCACTCGGAGCCTGTTTGAGTTCCTGGAACCCGACAAGATACGGAATCATCACTCCCTAACTAATGCGCCATCGATTTCTAACTAAGTAGTTTTCCCTTTGTGATTTTTCCGCATTCCCAGCAAGTCCCAAGATTCCAACCCAGATATCCCTCACACATTCCTCTAAAAAAATAAAAAAATAATAAGGCTCTATCTTGTCCCTTACGTAATCTGCATCTTTCCCTTTCTTCTATCTCCCCGTGATTAGGCTTGGTACCGACTGTCCAGTCGCTCCGTACCCTGAGGAATTATCGCGACCTCGCACGCCAGACTTTTGTTGGACAAGACTTATTGCCGTTGCTTGGGCCTACGTGGCATCTTCCAACTCACTGGAACCACTAGTATTGTTTTAACAGGGTTCTCATTACTCTAAAATAGTATTTCCCCTGCCAAATTTTCTAATTTGTGACAATACCGTGGCTTATAAAAAAAAATAAAACAACAGAAAAAAACTGCTTTCTACAGCCTAATCGCCTTGTAATTCTCATGAAAAAAAATGCAACTACGCGCTAAACGTCCCTAAAATATAACTAAACCAACCAAATCTATTCCAAAATAATTTAATTTAATAATACCAATTAAATTCACCCAGCATGTTTTTTTTTTAAATTTTGGTACCTTTAATTCACAATATGGTAACATTTTATTTTCCTAAGTACTTGCATACATATTTCATTCATCTTCTCTTGAGCGATTCGTAACATAATGGCCACGTCAGCCATTGCACCCCCTCTGCCCCTTACACCATGTCAGAGGGCATTTCATTTGCTCCCTGAAGTTGATTACAACTAGATCCGCTCACGCTGGACAGAATACATTCCGTTCACTGCTATGTCAGAAAAAACTTTCTTTTTTTTTTTTCCAAAGTCGGTAAGCGCAACCTGCCTTGAAGACACATAGCTTCACGGAAAACATCGGATTTCCACACATGAAGTACTCAAACTTGCTCCATGTTGATTCTACTCGAAATCAACAGAAATCACGATAAAAAAAAAATAAAATTCGAATCATTTCCCGAGAATAATGAAATTAATAACTACCCATGTAATTCAACACCTCTCCAAAATTCTAACATGCTTGCCACAGAAATTAAATTCCATTCACGCCCCACTTTTTTCTTTCATTTCTTCATATAGTTTATTTAACCCTATATTTATCCTCTTTTTTTTTTTTCTACCTTACTTATGTGGTCAAAACGTCACTCATGTCGAATAGAACTTTTATTCTACTTTTCGAAAATTGAAATTAATACCGACTGAACCTTTGACTCTTCCGAAACTTTTTTTTTTTTTTTTAAATCATTTATTACACTGTTTAAATCTTATTTCTTTCTCCCTATTTTATTATTACTATTTAATTAATTAAAAACACATTTTTTCTTTTATTAATCCTTCTTTCCATAGACCCCACAAGCAAGATTCCACCTCCCCATTCTGTGAAAAAAAAAATACATGTCACAGAGTAAGAAAATCCTGCACAATACCATTTTAGAACACATCAATTACATAAAAATAATAAATTAAAAAAATACAAAAATATCCTATAAGCAATCACAAAGTCCCATCTTAGCAATAACAAAAATCCAAACAACAAATTTTTGTCCACGTCAGCAAGTAGGTCGGCTGCATAGTGCATCATCTTTTACCATTCCACAGAATTCAAAATTAAAGAAAAACCACAGTCGTTTACAAAAAAATACCTAGACATTTACAATTAAAATACAGTCGTTTCTAAAATAAAATAAAACGACTCACTTATAAAGTCTCAGACAACTCGATGGAACTAAAATTGTCCATGTAAGAAAAAAAAAAAAATTCCTAAGAAATAAAATCGTTCAATTAGTGAAAAAAAAAAGGAAAAAAAAAAAATCACATTTCAGAACCTATCCATTGTTTTTCATCAAAAGTACATATTGTTTTTCATTAAAAGTTACATTTAGTTCACAATTTAAAAATGACACGAAATATTCATAACACATATGTTTGATTGACATGTTTATCTTTGTGGTAAGGCTCGTTTCTTTTTGGTTTTCTCACTGGCCGTTGTTAAAAATTTACAAAATAAGGTCATTTTTCGTTTTCCCTTCTAATTTTGACATTAAGTGATATTTTTCTTCGTTCATAACGAGTTAATTCCCAATACGATAAATATTTTTTTTTTAACTATTTTCTATATATAAAGTTTTACATCTGTGTGTCTGTATGTCTTCCTTTTCTTTCTTCGTGAAAAGGTTGTACGTGTGTATTGCTTTTCTTTTTTTTTTTCTTTTTTTTTTTTTTCTTAATTATTTTTCTAATTCGCCTAGTGTTTTAATGGACCCTACGTTGTGTGTGTGTTGATTTCTATTTTTTTTTTTTACTGTTCTTTCTTTTTCTTTTTTTTTTCCATACATTTTATTGTTTTTTCTTGTCCTTTTTTTTTCTTTTTTTTTTTTTTTTAGTCTATTTCTTTTTTCTTGACACTAAATCTCCATGCTTCCACATTGTATTTTCTTAAACACAGGTTCGATTATCGCATCGGTGATGCGACTTAGTCACGAGCACCAAAACGAATATGTTATATATTCGTTTTTGTCATAAAGGAGATTTTGTCAAGGAGATTCGTGTACGTGATCGTCTAGTTTCTAATGGTTTTATTTTTGATGTCTTCGTGAGTGTGTGCTTGTGTACATGTATTTCTTAACATACCTTTATTCATGTGTCGTCAGTTGTTCCTCTGGTTTTCATTGTCTCTTGGAGGGGAGCTGGCCTGTTGGATGAAGAATTCACTCCAAGACGATGAAATGGTTTTATAGTTTTTATTCACCTTCCAAAGGTCGACACAGAATGGAGGTGAACCTTGCTTGTTTGATGATACACGTCAGCGTCCTCCCCAGCCCAGGGGGGGGACAGCTGAAAAGCCGTCTGTCTTATTCAACACCCAAAACCCAACTGCCAAGAAAGAATCAGCTAACCTCATCACATGATACCACGTCATCTGGTCAGCTGACCCTTCTTTTGCAAACGTGTCCACTGTCCACGTTATTCACCTCTCTCTCTCTCTCTCTCTCCCTCTCCCTCTCTCTTTCTCTATTCTCTAATAGAGACACACAGAGAGAAAATAGAAAGAGTAAGAAAGCCAGAGAGGAGGGGAGAGATGCTCTTTAACATATGTACACACATAATATATATATATATATATATATACATAATATATATATATATATATATATATATATATATATATATATATATATATATTATTTGTGTCTCCTTGATGCCGCCTCTCTCATCACCTCTCTTTTTTTTCTTCTCCCTCTGATCACAAAATTTATGAAGATCGGGGTGAAGTGGGGCGTTGATGCCTTCAGTGGTTACGATGACACGTGATGCTATGCAATTCTCTCTTCTACAAAATCCCCTCCCCTCGCGTCCCTCATTTCCTAACGGCCTTTCCTTCCAACCGCCCTCCATCCCAATCCCGATTCTCCCTGTCATCCGTTATTTGTAAAAAATGACTCTATTTCTTGGATTTTAGTTGTCTTTCTCACTTTTTCAAAACTCACTGCTGTTTGCAGCTTCGCCTCATGCAACTTGTTCCATCAATCCCTTTCCTGTCAAAAAGAAAAAGAAAATTAGATTTAAAAAAAAAACAAAAAAAAACAATTTTTGTATTTTGCTCTGCACTTTGGAGCCTTTTACCAACGGAAACCGCGTTTATGTTAAAAAAATTACAATCGAAAATGATGTAATATATATATATATATATATATATATATATATATATATATATATATATATGTGTGTGTGTGTGTGTGTGTGTGTGTGTGGAGAGAGAGAGAGAATAGAATGGAGGTGGAAGGACTTGAATACTCAACGTTTCGCCCGATTTTGCCGGCTTTTTCAAGAAGAATGGATATTGAATAAGCCCGCATAAATCGGGCAAAACGTTGAGTATTCAGGTCCTTCCACCTCCATTCTATATCACATCGTCATAATCCAGCTCAACAATCATATATATATATACAAGCAAAAGTACCCGTCGTTGACTGGGTTCAAAAACAGCCTACAGAAAATGGACTCTGATTTATTAATGTATGATAGGTTATGAGAAAGAAGGGTTGTAAAGAGATAGCTTCGAATTCGGGGGTATCAAAACCAAAGCAGAATATGATGAAAGTAAAAATAAAATAGATAAACCCCATAATTTATTATACCATACCTGTTCACACTGAAACACTTATCACAATATTCTGTGGATCTATATTAAAAAACCTTGTTAAACTTTGTGACATATTTCCATTCTATGGAGGTCAGGCGCGAACGAACACCCCATAATTTTATTAAAATTGGATTTTCCGTAACCACAACAAAGGAAGATGATTATCGCATGCCTTTCTAGCTATGGATTCCCCTTCCTGCCTTCCCTTCAAAAAAAAAAAAAAATGCTCCAGTGCCAAAAGTGTGCTTATTCATAAAGTCTGAAGAAATGCTGGTTTTAAAAATTTTCAAACGACATAATGCTTTAAATTGTCGAACTGGACATGGAAACAATTGTAACGTAAATTGAAATACACTTTTTGTTGCCACCAACACCTTGTTTTGAAGTCTTGTTTTTGCTTGCACATTATATTAATGCTCAATTATAAAATTTGATAATTTTGTAGCTTACTCTTTAAGTCAACCATTTTGGCTTAAAACTCATTGGTATATGAAAATTTACTGAATTTCACGAACTCAGTATAATTACATATAAGTCTCTATATATATATATATATATATATATATATATATATATATATATATATATATATATATATATATATATATATATTAGTGTTGGGACGATTAATCGGAATCAGAAAATTCAGAACTTTTAGAATATCAGTATCGGTATCGGAATCGGTGTCAGAATTGTGCATACTTTCCGATGCCGAAAACGATTCTTTTAATTATCTTATTTTATTTGATTATGTTTAAACAATATCTTCCACTGTTGTTAATAATAATAAAATAATAATTATTTATTGATTTTATATTATCAGTAACGCTAAATTTTATAGATCACCCCTCGATACAAGTGTAATTTTTACGTTTGACAAAAAAGAAAAAAATTGACACGTGTCTCTAACGGCAATCGAGAAAAATATAAACTTTATAATTAAATATTTAGACATTTATGAATAATCGAAATCGAGAAGTATTCTGAAGATATGAGAGGCGTGCAATAAGTAATGCCCCTGATCCACTTCCCATAGCAGTAGAGCAACGAAACTCGGCACAGTTATTAATCTTTCTCTACATAGGAATCGCTCAGTCTTTCTCCACATAGGAACTGCATTGTTTGATGCAGCTCTGGAGACCGTTTTTGTAGAACACCTCAGGTTGGTCCTCCAACATCGGCGTGACTTCAGAAATCAAGGCCGCATCATCTGGGAAACGCTTTCCTTTCAAAAACAATTTCATGGGTGGAAAGAGGTCAATGGAAGAGGGTGCTAGGTCAGGATAGTTGGGAGGATGGGGGAGGATTGGTAACCGCACGCCCGTGCTTCTGATCTGGCGACATGCGAGTTGTGTACCGGAGCGTCGTCCTGCAGGAGGAGAGTACCTTTGCTGATCTTGCCCCACCTCTTGATTTTGATAGCTTCCCTTAATTTCGTCAAAAGTGAAGCATAATAGGCTCCTTTAATTGTGGTACCCTTTGCCAGGAAATCTATCATCACTACTCCATCCTGGTCCCAGAAGACTGTGAGCATCACCTTGCCAGCGGAGGGCTGCACCCTTGCCTTATTTGGAGGTGGTGAGTCCAAGTGCTCCCATTGCATTGACTGGGCTTTGGTCCCTGGATCATAGTAATGGACCCAGGTTTCATTCTGTGTAATCAATCTTTTGAAAAACTTTTACTCATTTTCTTGGCACATCTCCAAATTCATCCTGAAGCACTCGACGTGTTCTCGCTTCTGAAATGGTGTGAGCAACCTGGAAATCAATCTGGCAGACACCTTATGCATATGCAAATGGTCATGAATGATAGTTTCCACAGACCCTGTACTAATCTTGACATCTTGGACTATTTGGCGAATAGTAATGCACCGATGTTCCAAAATGGCAGCCTCAACTTGACGGACAGATGCCTCATCAATGGCAGAAGGGGGGGGGCGATCAGGTCTGGGGGCTGTTTTTACAGACTTCCGGCCATGTTTGAATTCACGATGCCAGCGTTTTACAAGGTCATATGATGGGGCATTATCACCATAAGTTTCTTTCATTTCATCAAAAGTCTCCTGTGGTTTGCGTCCTTTCAAATACAAAAACCCGACTGCTCGACATTTAATAGGCTCCATTTCACACCTGACTCAGTTCAAACACCTGTAAAACAGAAACCACAATTATTTCAGAGCTGTAATTTGCCACATAACCCGTAGAGATATGAATCATTGCACCTTCAAAATTTCAGCTGGATATAACAAATGGAAGCGGGTCGCGGACATTACTTATTGCACGCCCCTCGTAGCATCTCTCGTTTCGTCAGCCATGACTCGGTAGATGTCACAGATAATTAGTAATTTTATTTTGAGTGCCGCCCGCATATATATATATATATATATATATATATATATATATATATATATATATATATATATATACATATATATATATATTATTTAATAATTATTATAGTAATTTAAGCTATTTAATAATTATTGCAGTAAATAATAATGTCAACCCATTTAAGAAACTTGTTTCTCATTGTTGAACACTTTCAGTTGTAATAAAGTCTGTCAAGTTAGCTAATCGGCACAGATCGTTATATAATGATAAGATCTCTCTGACTGACACTAAAAGCATTTAATAAGAATAAATGTTTAATTTCAACTTGTATACCTCGCGGTTTACGGTAGCCTAGCAGTTCGAGTCCTTGCTAATGAAAGCAGACATTTGTCGCCGGGTTCGAATCTCTCGACTGGCGTTAATCGTAATACCCTGCACTGATGATTCCCGAAAGGATGAAACACTAGTGTCTGTAGTTATTTAATAATTATATATATATATATATATATATATATATATATATATATATATATATTGTGTAAAGAAAGTTGTTAGTTGAGACAGATCATTGGTACCGTCGGTTTCAAGCCCGATAATTAGGCCCGTTTAAGGTATCCTTATCAAGCTCTCTTCAGCCAATATTCGTCTATCTTATAACCGGAAGTGTGAAGCATATATACCTCGCGAATTCACGTTCAAATCTCGTTTTGTTTATATATATATATATATATATATATATATATATATATATATATATATATATATATATATATATATATATATATATATTCATTGACGTTGCCTGATCATAAAATAAACTTTAATATCATGTTTTAATTCATGCAAATTTCTTATTTAATATTATAAAACCAATTCTCTATTGAATATTACATTGTACCCAATAGAGAGTAGTGATTTCAAAAGTAAAAAGTTAATAAATAAAATTAAGAATTATCTGTCCTCAACTAGAATCGAAACCAAAACACATAGTTCTCCAACATTATTCGTTGCTATCTGTGCCACGTCCGTACGTGTATAAAGACTTAAAACATTGCGTTGTTAAAGGTATACATATATTTGCCCATGCATAGAAGTAATACGTTTAGTCAACTTACGACTACTGGGTTTTTTGTTGTTGTTGTTTTTGCAATTTTGACATCTTAACAGCTATTTTACCGGTTATACATAAAATCGAGTTTGTTCCAAAAATCTAAGTTTTAAATCTGAAGACCAGAAATTGGCAGAGTAATTTAGTAGAGACCTTTCCGCACACATAAAGACAAGGTGACTATACATATGTATGTATACTCCTCTTTCATCCGGCGTTTACCGGTCGTAAAATGCGCTTAAAATTATATTTTAATTAATGCAGATTTTGTATTTATTATTATAGAGCCAATTCTGTCAGCCTGTGGAACTCTGTTTCGTTGGTGTGCGTTCCACCTGACTACAGTATGGTCGTTTTCAAGTCCAATGTAAACAAATTCTTGTTGAGCCCCTCTAAATAATCCATTTCCACCTCATTTCCACTACTAACTATTAATACGCTGTTGTCTCAGTGACCAGCGTTATCTTTGAGTGGCTTTCGGGCCTTCATAAATCGTGATTCCTGTGTAAAAAAATAAAATAAAATAAAATAACCGTGTTGACTCGGAAACGGCGTGTTTTTTTTTTGTATACAGAAAAGAGGATCTCTTTCTCTCACGAGATTGTTAATTCTCAAACAGCACTACCAACCAAAGATTTCCTAAAAGAATTTCGTTGGGAAATTTTGTTCAATCTTGCAAATTCTTCTGATCTACTATCCTCGGATTTTCACTATTTTCGAGGATTAGATAAACATTTTATGGAGGATTACATAAACATTGTACGGCATAATCACGTTGACCCACCGGATGTTAAGCAACGTTGAACCTGGTCAGTACTAAATGGGTGACCGTTTTAGTCTTCTGGGTGCCGCATATGTTCTCCGCTTATCTCGGTATTGTTTACAGTCGTCCTGGACGTCTCCTTGTCACTGTGCCGATTCAGGAGATGTGTGGTTAGGGATTGAACAATCCTTGCGCCATAATTACACATGAAGCTGCCCCTATGGGGGGTATCTTTTACAATATTTTTTGCACTATAATGGGGTATGATCCCGCACAGTCGGGAGATTCTATTTATAAACGATGTTGCTAGGAACTGACACTTCGAATTAATTCACGTTCTGCTACCAACCGATCAGAAACCAGAATTGCTCCATAAATATTAAACATTTTCTGTAGCAATTTCGCATATGTTTTCTTTGTGTTATCACGGGAAGAATCTTTTGCACTGTGGATTCCAATAGGGGAGCTGCCTACTGCGAACCAGTCACCTCCCAGTACTTGTGTAGAACAACGAACCATCGGGAACTGTTCTGTCTACTGCGAACCAGTCACCTCCCAGGATTTGTGTAGAACAACGAACCATCGGAAACTGTTCTGTCTACTGCGAACCAGTCACCTCCCAGGACTTGTGTCGAACAACGAACCATCGGAAACTGTTCTGTCTACTGCAAACCAGTCACCTCCCAGGATTTGTGTAGAACAACGAACCATCGGAAACTTTTCTGTCTACTGCGAACCAGTCACCTCCCAGGATTTGTGTAGAACAACGAACCATCGGAAACTTTTCTGTCTACTGCAAACCAGTGACCTCCCAGGACTTGTGTAGAACAACGAACCATCGGAAACTGTTCTGAAACTAAACATGGCTTACACTTCTAGAGTATCCTTTGTCTTTCGAGACTGGATGGAGACATTGCTCGAAATAAATATTTGAATGGTCTTAATATAACAAATTAGATCTAAATTTCACATCAACAGCTAAGAAATCTTACAAGCTAGACATTTATGATATCGTTGACAGTATGAAATCAGTTTAAAGAGAGCAAAGATTGCTATTATTTCTGAATCAAGATTTTCATAAACGCCGTTTTACAATTTTAAGATGTAATTTTAAATCAGCAAAAACTTTTGCAAAGACCTAATACTATACCAGCTTTATAAATTGCGGAAGAAACTTAATATTCTTAACCACTTTACTAACTCAAATTCTGACATGGAAAGACAAAAATTAATGAAATATTAGAATATCTATGTGTTGAATCTCAGGGGAGTTATATATGAAAGACGAATTATGCCTCATACCTTACTGTCCGGAGGTCCATTGTCTTCCTGCTGTTGGGCGTTGTAATGAATGCCTACCATACTGACAATAAGACGATTTAGACATATCTGAATTTTCTTCTTTGTGAAACGCAGGACAACGATTGTATATTTTATGAATATGGATTTATTTCGGATGTCTCAGTGTTTCAGGAGTCTGCTAGGTGTCTACATGTTTTGTTTGTCTAGCCTCGCTTTCCTACCGTTTTAGAGCACGCCCGCACACCTTGCTGACAAAACCCAAACTCTCTGCTTTAATCTTTTTGACCTGTCAGTTTCGGTAACGTAGCCGATTATAGGGCACGTCTCCTTAACATGACCTCCGGTCACCAATCTAAATGTGGCGTGAACAGTGTAACCTATCAATTGTTGTTTTGAATTTCTAAATTCTTATGTTTATAGCTAATTTCAGATAAATCTATAAACATATCACTTAACTATTTACATAATTAACTTTCAGCTAAACTTATGTGACCAAAACAATAGTTCTATTCTTAGCCTAGCAAGGCCACTGCTGTTGTCCACTTGTCACTTGATATATATATATATATATATATATATATATATATATATATATAGAGAGAGAGAGAGAGAGAGAGAGGTAACGAGAGGTAACGACCTCGAAACACGCGTGTACGTAGATCACTGTTTTAAAAATAATAAATAAATAAAAATGTTATATACGTCCAAACAAATTAAAAAGGGCGAATTTCTAAGTAAATAAAAAAATGAGCTTCGAGGCGGAGCCAATATTAACCGTATGTATCGCTTGAAAAAACAACAATAACAAATCTCGCTCTCTCTCTCTCTCTCTCTCTATATATATATATATATATATATATATATATATATATATATATATATATATATATATATATGTGTGTGTGTGTGTGTGTGTGTGTGTATCTGTCTCTGCTCTATCGTTATTTTCATAGCCAGTGCTCGTCTGAACTTTAATGCATTATCCCTTCCTTGCAAAACTCTCACAAAATACTCATCTCGCTACAACCAATATCAACAAGTTCACCCACTTTCTATCTGTGCCTAAATCTAAACGCAACTTCCATGAACAAAGTTTCTTTTCTCGAACTGCCCGCCTATGGAATTCTGTTCCGCTGGCCTGATTTTCAGCCGACTACAATATGGTCTTTTTCAAGCCCAATGTAAACAAGTTCTTGTTGAGCTGCCCCTCTCAATAATCAGTTTGTACCTCATTTCTACACCTAACTTTTGCTAAGGATGTGGCTTCTTCTAGTACTCAGATGAAACCATTAGAAGTAGAGAGGGGAAACGAGAAAGCAAATATAATTTTAAATAAAAACTTAAAATTAATCTAAGGAATTCATTTAGAAAATTAAACAATTCTATAATATAACGTGCGTATTTTTTTCATAAAACATTGTAATAATACTTTATCTTTGAAACTACGCAATTCGATAAATTATATCAATATTGTATTAATGTATTAGCATAAATAACGAGTATGCACATTACCGAAGTGTTGTAGGGACATACACACCCTAAGATGGACTTATCCATTAGCCATATAAGCAGCAAATATAGATAGCTCAATGAGAGCTATCCTGATGTCGTACAGAGACAACTCCCCACGGACTTACTAATCTTCCTGTATCACTAAACCTGTTCTGGATATAAATGTTCTTCGTATTCTCACAAGGCGTCGTGTTTTCCTACTTTTACGTTTCCCGACTCCACTACAATGGCTACAAGGATGTAAAAACAAATGTTTTTTTTTTTTTAAAAAGTATTCACGCGCAAAAACTTCAACTGTTAAGCTGTACGGAATAGTCAATTGCAAACTCTCAAAAGTTCAACGACGAAAAATTGCAGCATAAAAATAAAAGTCTTCACTTAAATTTATCAAAGAAATTGTAAGTAGAATTTTTTTTTCGTGCTTGCTGTAAAAGAAAGAAAAAAAAAACAATCTTGATTCAATTTGCCGTAGAACGGGTCAGCGCAATTGTTTATGCAAATTACATATGAACTTTATGTTAAAGATCTTTTTTTTCTGTTTCGGAAATTTCGGGAAATGAATTCTTGTTTTATGACAAACTGGTTATTGTGACCGACTAGTTGTTTATTTGAAATATACCGAGAGAGGAAAAGGAAAAGAGACAGTGTGAAAAAGGCAAATATTATTTTTACGGGCTGGAAAGCAATGTTTTGTTTTGATGACTTAAAAAAAAGTTCTTTCTTTTTTTTTTTTTTTCGTCCAACACATTTTTTTTTTGCAACGGTATGCACGCACACTGAAAGGAAATGATACCTTCTATTATTTTTTTTTTACCAGTCAATTTTTTAAAGCATTTTTAAATATAAAGACTCTTTTCGGTTGGTTAAACTTTTGCTCGCTAGAGGAGTGAAGAAAATACTGCTCGCATAACGATATCTATTATTGGAAACTGGAACCCGGAACAATATTTTTTAAAACCGTAACTTTGCTGAACACAAATCCACTTGCATATTTTACATTGTATGTGTTATATCGTATATTTTCCATTGCATGCAATATTGTATATTTTATATTGTATTCTATATTTCATGTTGTATATTGCATGGTGTATGTAGTATATTGCACTATTTTTTTTTCTCTACGCTAAAACAAAAATCTGCCCCATTTCTGAACTATTGGCATATCAGAGACAAAGAACACGTGTCAACGAGAAAATATGTGTATGCAAAATTAATCTATAATTTTGCACTTCTACTGAAGAGTATACCAGTCCATCAATTAGAAAAGTTTTCCCTTGCTGTGACTTCCATTTAAGTTACAAATACCGTTAAAAAATAAAAAAAACCTTTTTCTCCTCGAGAAAATAAAATAAAGAGACACAATGGAAGATGTGAAAGAGACGATAACCCGTCTAATTGAATTTCAAATGGACCAGCAAAGAAAAACTGACGATAGACTTAAGCAGGCAGAAGAAAGAATGATCCAAATGCAAAAGAGCTGATGACAGACGTTTTGCATTGCAAACAGAGCAGAAAGAGAGAACTGAAGCACTACTCCAGGTTTTAATGAATAAGAATCAAGCTAGTGAGAGCGATACAGCGTTTTCCCGGAGTGCAGTACTAAGTACAATAAATAATTTCACCTACTATCCCGAAGATCAAGCATTTGAAACGTATTTCAGACGGAATGAAGATATGTACAATATCGACTGTGGAAATTGGGCAGACCAAAAAAAAAAGCCCGTTTGTTACTCAGCAAATTAGGTGCTACGGAACACGACAAATTCGTCGACTACATCTTGCCGCAAAAGACTAGCGATCTGATATTTACGGAAACCGTTAAACGACTAACTGAACTATTTAGTTCGAAATCGTCGCTGTTCCATAGACGGTGGACATGCTTGAACCTTACAAAAAAAAAACAAAAAAACGATATGGACTACTTGACTTTCGCCTCGATTGTTAACAAATGCTGTGACGATTTTAAATTGTCAGAATTGAGTGCCGATGATTTCAAGTGTCTCATATTCGTCCAGGGGTTAATTTCGGCAAGAGACTCTGAGATCTGTCCATGAGTTTTTCAAAACTGGAAAGTGAACCAGGCTTAACTGCACAAAAGCTGGTGGAAGATTGCCAAAGAGTCATTAGTATCAAGAAGGACTCAAAGAACATCGAAGAAGCTGCTATTGCACACATAAAGAACATACATAGAAGAACTAAGGGGTACTCTCCAAAAAACAAAATGAAAACTAGACGCTATCTTCCACTTAAGCACGAAAGACAAAGTACCCAGAAGACTTCAACCTCTTGTTTTCGCCGCGGAAAATTGCATTGGTCAAAGGATTGCCTTTTCTCATACCAAAGAATGTTTTAATTGCAAAAAACTAGGACACAAAAGCTCACACTGCAAATGTCAGAAGAAAAGTAAAATTCAGATTCAAAAGACAAGCATGAATAGGAAAGACGAAAATAACAGTCGAAAATACGTGCTAGTTAGAATTTTAAACAAGGCCGTTAAATTACAGTTAGACTCAGGGTCGGACTGATCGATAATAAATTTACGAACGGGGAGAAATTTAAATAGGCCGACTATGCATAAAACGGGCAAGTCAGCAAAAACGGTAAATGGAGAAAAAATAAATTTTGAATGAGAACTAACTACAAATGTCACTTTTAATGGTACAACGAAAAAAACTTAAATTATTTGTGCTCAAGAACACAGAAAATTTTTTGGGACCGACTGGTTTCAGGAATTTAATCTGTGGGATGTACCGATCAACACCTTTTGCCAAAAAGTAGAATCGTTTTCTACAGAAAAACAAGAACTTAAAGTGGATCTAAAAAAGCTTTTTTCAACGGGCCTGGGTAAATGGAGGATAAGCAACAGCCAAATTTGAACTGAAACCCAATGCCGAACCAGTTTTTAGAAAAAAAAGGAAGTACCATTCGCTTCGCTAGAAAAAAATTAACGAGGAACTTGACAGACTAGTCAAAACCGGCATCTTATCAGAAGTGGAATTCAGCACAATGGGCAGCTCCTACCGTGTACGTCAAAAAGAAATCGAAGGAAATCCGCGTTTGCGCTGACTTTTCGACTGGGCTAAACGCAAAACTGAACAGAGGTAAGATATTCTCTAAGATCGATCTCAGTGAGACTTATCTTCAGATTCCGGTTGAGGAAAATAGCTCAAAGCTACTTTGCATAAACAGCCACAGGGGTTTATACAAATTTGAAAGACTAGCATTTGGAGTTAAGGTCGCTTCGACGATTTTTCAAGAAATAATGGATACTATGCTAGACGGACTCGATTTCGCAACTGCATACTTGGACGATATAATTATCATCAGCAAATCCAAGGAACAACATAGAGAGCACATACTAAAAGTATTTTCACAGATACAGGATTTCGGTTTAAAAGTTAAGGAAGGAAAGTGCGAATGTTTCCTAGACGAAATAAAATACCTAGGATACATAATTGACAAAGAGAGAAGGAGACCAGATCCTAACAGGACAACTGCAATAAAGAACATGCCAACTTCCGGGTACGTCACCGAACTAAAAGCTTTCTAGGACTGGCCAACTATTACCAGTCATTTATTCCCAACATGCATAATCTTCGGGCTCCACTTAACAAACCTTTGAAGAAAGACAGTACGTGGAAATGGACACCTGAATGCAAGGAGGTATTCAACAAAATAAAAACTGCACATTACAATCCGGAATTAGGTATCATAGTTGCCAGCGACGCAAGCTGTCATGGCATAGGCGATTGCATACTACACAGAATGCCGGATGGAAGCAAGACACCAGTGGCACATGCGTCACGCACGTTATTACCTTCGGAAAAAAAACATTACTCGCAGATCGAGAAGGAAGCCATCGCAATAATATTCGCAGTAACAAAGTACCATTGTTATTTGCATGGAAGATTTTTTAAGTTTGCAAACTGACCATAAACCGCTCCGAACTATCTTCGGATCGACGAAAGATCTTACTTAACTATAACTTTAAGTTACAATACCTACCCTCACAAAATATTGGTCATGCTGACGGATTGTTAAGGCTAATTCCAAGTCCAAGTGAACCACTAGAAGACATTATGATCGCTTCTTTAAAAAACGACAACGAGATCAAGAATCTGATGTTTACCGTGATTAAAGAACTGCCAGTTACCCTACAGGAAATAAAATACGAATCCCAAGAAGACGAATTCATTTGCTCCAGAAATCAGAAAAACATGGAAAAACATCGACAGATAGCGGGCATTTTCTCCTTGTGTGACAACGTACTAGTATATAGGGAAAGGGTGGTTATACCCAAGACTTTACAGAAATGAGTACTAAGAGATTTTCACGAAGGACATCAAGGGAAGAATAGGATGAAAAGCCTTATGCGGAGTTATGTACAGTGGCCCAATATGGATTTAGACATCTTAAATTTGGTGGATTCTTGCAAGGGTTGTTCTTTACCAGCTAAAACACCACCAATCACCTACAAACCATGGCCGAGAATACATGTGGATTTCGCAGGACCAGTGGAGGATGTCTACTACTTGATTGTAGTAGATAGCTATTCAAAATGGCCAGAAGTACTAAGGTGCAAGAGACCCTCCATGAACTTTTTGCCTGATTTGGCGTTGTCGATTGCTTAGTCAGCGACAACGGGACACAGTTCACATAAACTGATTTTAAGGAATTCTGCGACAGTTTTCAAATAAAAAACATTATACCTCCGTATCACCAAGTTCAAATAGACAGGCAGAACGTTTCGTAGACAATTTCAAAAGAGCATTAAAGAAAGCTTCGGGAACACCTACATATAAGGCCTTACAACAGTTCTTACACCGAACCCGAATACCCCTGAAGCAACGTCTCCTGCAGAGACCATGATTGCACGAAAATACGACCAGTATTCGAAAGACTACTGCCAAAACAAGCAAATTCAGGTAGGACACTTACCGTTCCCACAAAAAGTATACGGAAACAATACGATGGCAAAGACAAGCTTCAAGTCGAGGAAGAAGCTAGCGATACGTTATATATGTTCGATATCGAGCCTCCCCAAGTAAACTTAGAACAGCGCCGATCGACAAGGAAGAGAAAGGTTACTGAACCCCTAATCATCGATCCAAAAAGGAAGAAATATTAAGGGGTTTTTTTCCGGAACAAAAAGCATGGAATGGGGGGGGGGTTGAGGACATACAAACCCTAAAAATCACTAAGATGGACTCATCCATTAGCCATATGAGCAGCAAGTTTAGACCGCTCAATGAGAGCTATCCGGATGTCGTATAGAGACGACTCCCGACGGACTTACTAGTCTTCCTGTATCCCTGTTCTGGATATAAATGTTCTTCATATTCTCACCCGTCGTCGTGTTTTCCTGCTTTCACCTTTCCGGACTCCACTACAATAATAATAATGATAATAATAATATTAATAATCATATTTATAATAATAGTAATAATGATAATAATATAATAATGATAATAATATTAATGATAGTAATAATATTAATATTAATGATAATAGTAATAATAATGATAATGATAATAATAATAATATTAATAATAATATTAATATTAATAATAATAATGATAATAATAATAATATTAATAATAATAATAATGATATTAAATATAATAATAATGATAATAATATTAATAATGATAGTAATAATAATAATTATAATAATTATAATAATAATAATGCTAATAATAATGATAATAATAATATCAATATTAATAATGGTAATAATAATGGTAATAATAATAATGATAATAAATATAATAATATTAATAATGATAATAATAATATGAATAATAATATTAATAATAATGATAATAGTAATAATAATAATTATAATAATAATGATAATAATAATATTAATAATAATAATAATGATAATAATAATATTAATAATAATAATGATAATAATATTGATAATAATAATGATAATAATAATGATAATAATATAATAATAAATAATAATAATAATAAAAATAAATAGTAATAATAATAGTAATAATAATAGTAATAATAATAGTAATAATAATAGTAATAATAATGATGATAATAATAATGATAATAATGATAATAAATAATAGCAATATGATTAATAATAATAATAATACAGCGAAACGATAAATTGTCGCCTTAGAAAAGAAAACATGAACTTTAAAACCTGTCTTCTCTTCATAATTGGAAAATTTCATTTTGTTTTAAATTTTCAAACTTTTGCACATATTTTCCTTCACTAAAACACAAATATAAAGTTTCGCATGGGTTCGAATACACTATACATTAAGTTTCATCTCTATGAATTAAAAACTGACAGAGCAAATTTTTTAAACATATATATATATATACACGCATACAGAAATATATATAGAAATATGTTTGTATTTACTACAACGTGTTACGCAAATATTACGCATAAATATAATTACACGTATTTACTAAATATAATCATCACATGAGGAAACCGAAAAAACAAAAAATTAATTAAAATGAATGTTTAAAAGAATATACAAATTAGATCTTTTGCAGATGAATGCAATTCCACGATCCATATATAACAAAGTTGTATTTTCTTTTTTGGATAAATAAAAAGAGGGGTTTTGATATGAATATCAACGCACAAAAACCACAAATTTATGGGACTTCAGTGGAACCCCGGGATACGGCATTAAAAATTAGTAACAACATATAGTGCAGGTTATAATACACATGTATATAATCAAATAACATTGTAAATAACACCGTAGGGCGAGGAAAATACCGCAAACATGGTCCAAAAAACATCGTATTTAACATCGTAATCTGAGAACGTATCCTAGAGACAGGATCTTAGATATCTTATATATATATATATATATATATATATATATATATATATATATAAGCTGAACGTCTGTGTGTGTGTCTGGTCACGAATAGGCTCCTTAGCGATGGTATAATAAAATTGTGGGATCTGCGTTCGCGCCTGGGTTCCATAGAATGAACATAGGCACAAACTTTAATAAAGATTTTTCATATCTATATGTGTAAGTATACTCTGATAATTATGTTTCAGTTTGAAGAAATATAGTATAATAAAATTATGGGGTGTTCGTTCGCACCTGACCTCCATAGAATGAAAATATGTCACAAAGTTTAACAAGGTTTTTTATATGGATCCACAGAATATTGTGATAAGTGTTTCAGTGTGAACAGGTATGGTATAATAAATTATGGGGTTTATCTATTTTATTTTTACTTTCATCATATTCTGTTGTTGTTTTGATACCTCCAAATTCGAAGCTCTCTTTACAATCCTTCCTTTTCATAATCTATCATACTTTCATAAATCAGAGTCCATTTTCTGTAGGCTGTTTTTGAACCCAGTCAACGACGGGTACTTTAGCCGCACTGATGAGCTGTGAAACAGCGAAACAGTACTGTATGTGGATGACTATAGTGCTCCTCACCTTGAGTTGAGCATATTGAGAAGTGAAAAACGAATTACCATTAGCATATAAGCGACGCTCTTTGTGTAAACAAATCGAGCGGACGTATTTCGGACGATATCAAAACATCGTTAAACTCACTACTCGTTCAAGCAGCCGCCAATAGCGTAATGGTTAGAAGCCTTGACTGCCGTATAAACGGTCGGGTTTCAATCCTGGCTTGAGGTAGTTGCCTGTCTAGCCGCACTGATGAGCTGCAAAACAGTACTGTATGTGGATGACTATATATATATATATATATATATATATATATATATATATATATATATATATGTGTGTGTGTGTGTGTGTGTGGCTGTGTGTTTATTACACACGCATTTTAACTCTGCACAAGGGAAACAACAACTTTTATTATGCAAGACAGATATGTACAGTAGGCATTAGCACTCCTAAATTAACAATTATAAATGAAACACGTAACAACACTAATTAATAATCAAACATTATAATAATTTAAGACACTACTTAACACTTATCACAACCACAAGAAAACTGTCTAAAAACCTCGACTGTGTGACTGACGTCCAAACCCAATTTCCGGTAGTCGACACACAGAAAGTGTACGTCCGTTCTAGCAGATGTTCGCACTTCTTTTTTTTTACTCTGACGAAGAGATAGTATAAAAATTCTTAAAATTCACACATCTATCATATTGTTCGATGCACAATGTTGGTAAATAAATATATTATAACTTAAAATTATTTAAATTGGTGTAATATTATCATTAGTCTTTTACTGCATATATATATATATATATATATATATATATATATATATATAAAGGAGATTAGAACAATAGTCTAAAGAGCTGAGTGTATTTCAATGTAACAGTGAAATTACTAGTTTAATTAAAATACAGGAAAGAGAAAGTGCTCGTTGTAATTTAGATATATAATAAGCTCGATAGGTAAATATCCTAGAGCTAATTCAATATTAAGTAATGTGATTGATAATTTAAAATTTAAAAATCAAATTATAATTAAATTAAAAATCCGTTTCATAAGAAGGAACAACAACAAAATCAATTATCTGTACGATCGTTTCGGAAAACAATGCTTTTTATTGTGGTAGACATTAAGTTACGTACAATAATTACATATAGATTTTTAATAAGCAAGGTCTCCTCGTCAGCAAATTTTGAAGGGTTTTAATTAAATTTAAAAGACACTATAAATAAACCTAGCATTAAAAGTAAGGCAGATGTATCTAAAAAAAATTGAAATAAAAGGTCTGGATTTAAAATTTATAAGAAAATTAATATGGGTTAGAGATAGAAAAGAAATAGAGTAAAATATAGATTTGAATTTAAATTATAGGTTTGCTTTAAGTACAACATTACAAATATATGCATGCATATATATGAAAAAATAGACATACGTATATACATATACATAGATATACAGGTATATACATAAAAATATATAGAGAAATTTACCTTTTAATTTTTCGCCTTTTGAAATCAGGAACTATGGTTAAAATACTCATTTAGATGTTTGCTATAGCTTTTTACCTTATTGAATGATGAATTTTAAAAGGGGGGGACGCTCGTGCAATAAATCATTTCAGACCTTTTATTTCAATTTTTTTCAGATACATCTGCCTTACTTTTAATGCTAGGTTTATTTATGGTGTCTTTTAAATTTAATAAAAACCCTTCAAAATTTGCTGACGAGGAGACCTTGCTTATTAAAAATCTATATGTAATTATTGTACGTAACTTGATGTCTACCACAATAAAAAGCATTGTTTTCCGAAACGATCGTACAGATAATTGATTTTGTTGTTGTTCCTTCTTATGAAACGGATTTTTAATTTAATTATAATTTGATTTTTAAATTTTAAATTATCAATCACATTACTTAATATATATATATATATATATATATATATATATATATATATAATATATATATATATATTATATATATATATACAGGGCGACCCCCAAAAAACTAATTAGGCCCCGTTTCCTAGTGTTTTGTCCGAACGAAATTTAACAGTGTATTCTTTGTCCCAGCTTCCACTGGGGCCTTGGTGTACTCACGGTCGTAAAATAAGGGCAATCGGTGAATAAATAATGGAGATATTACGTTTTGTTGGGTCACCCTGTATATGTGTATGTGTGTGTGTGTGGACGCGTGTGGGCGTGTGTGTGTGCATATGTATACATATATTTATATATATATAGTTTTTTTTTTTTTAATATTTTCACTCCAAACAAGGCACATTGCCACTCTAATGTAAGGGGCTACTACCAAGGACATAAGCTCCTATGTAGGCAGTTGGGCGGCAAGATGTCGGTTCACGTTACACTTGAACTCCTGCATGTCAGTACAGTTAAGGGAAGCAGGACCCCGGAAGGGAATTCCAAAGTCTAGCTGTTCTGGGGAAGAAACTACTGGAGTAGAAAGCTCTCTTATATCTAGGGCTCTCTATTGTGTATCGATGGGATTTAGCTGCTTGTTGGGTGTGTCGGGGGTATTTACATCGAGGGGGTACTAGTGCTTGCAGTTCGGCCGAGTATTCACCATTAACATACTTGTAGAACAGGCATGCAACATTTCGTCAATAGGGACAGAGG
Source organism: Euprymna scolopes (assembly GCF_053919585.1). Classification (NCBI taxonomy): domain Eukaryota; kingdom Metazoa; phylum Mollusca; class Cephalopoda; order Sepiida; family Sepiolidae; genus Euprymna; species Euprymna scolopes. Next base: position 52,473,120 of record NC_136522.1, on the reverse strand, counting down.
CTGAAGCTTAGATAGCAGCTCAGTGCCTATCAGGTTGGCGACTCTCTTTTGAGGAGTCTAGACTAGGAGCGAGAGACTAGTAGGAGATGTGTATATGCATTATTATTTTTTCATGTATTGGGTATTAAGAAAGTATAATTTGCGAATGAAAGGATCCAACAGCAAGAACTAAATGAGGGAAGAGAGTAGGCAACCGTTGCATAGAAACCGAGAAACCAAGAACGACTTCGAAAGTCTATTACAACAGCAGGAGCAGATATACTCGTGGTTTGTGATTTTGAATATGTTTTATTTTGTAACGTCATCGCTGATTGGTTGTAGTAGTCACATGTCTTTCTGGCTTGCCAAATCAAACACTGTTTCTCTGGTGAGCTGAGCACGTGACAAAGTGCATAAAGGTAGCCACGGTAACTCTCTCTCTCTTTCTTTCTCCCTTTCTCTCATTGTTCCTAGCTCTCAGACGGAAGACATCTCCACGTGACATGGACAAATCCCAAAGTACTCTCTTGGGACGCCACACAACTTACCCGGGCCTTCGGGCACGCGGTTCAACTAAGGCCTGACTACAAACTATCTAGCATGGCTACCGCCGCAACTCTTATCAACAAGTACCTATTTACAATGCCTCCCCACGGGAAAAAGTTAGACACCAAGGTCGTTTGTTAACGTGGAGAAAAGGTACAAAAATAAAAATTGTCTCAGTCGTAAAGCATTTCTCCTCCACTGAAAGAGAACGAGAAATGGAAGTGTCGCATCTGAAGAAAACATACTACACTTTGATCTTGGCCAAAAGGCCCAAAACTCTAATCTTACTACAGCGCTGTATCAAATACTGTTTACTACCGTTATAAACATACCTTCACATCTATCTGCTCACACCGCAAATAGGGGGTACAAGTTGGCCACATAATTATGAAACTTTTCATAATGGAGTTAAGTAAAGCGCCTCTTTAAATGTTAGAATGAGACTCTCGTCTTGTCTTTCTAAATTACATTTTGGCAACATGTATTCTTCATTCTGGTGACCCCGACGTGATAGTGAACATGCACTTTTCGTCGACACTTATTCTACATTTTGGTGACCCCGGAATACGCACCCTTCGACGGCTTTGTGGTTATTTTCGTTTTTCTTAACCCTTTTAAAAAAAAAATCTTACAGCACACTTCATATTGCCGTAATATGTTTCCTTTCATACAATACAAAAAAAAAGGAACAAACAAAAAATAAAATAAAACAATTGCATTTTAACTAAATACCAATCACTTAAAAATGAAACATTTTTCAATAACCAGAAACACTTTTTCTTAGAAAAGCAAAAACTATTTTTCGAACGGGCATTTGTCATGCACAAGTAAAAGTGAAAACACATTTTTAACCGAACACGTTGTCACTGAAAATGATCAGAGACGTTAAAATCGGATAAGTTTTGGCAAAACAAAAGTAAAAACGCGTTTTAACCGAATATTCGTCCTTGAAAAACAAAAGATAACGTTTTCGCAATCCGGAACAATTTTCATAAAACACACACACACACACACACACACACACACACACACACACACACACACACACACACACACACACACACACACAAACAAACAAACATTTTCAACCGGACACATCACAAAAAACGTACATTTGTATACATTCACTGAAAATCCTAAAGAAAAACGTTCAACCGGATACATTTAGCCGAAACAAACATATCAAAGAAAAAATGATTTTTTTTTATTTTTGCATCGAAATATTTTTAACTGAAAAAACAACCGCTCCAAATTATAAAAAACAAAAAATAGTGTAAAAAAAAAGAGTGAACGCGTTTTCGTGTATGAAAACACTCTAATACCTGAACTTTACTTGTTTTCCAGCTCTGTTTTTCTGTTACAACTTTCTTCCAGAGAATATTAAAAAAAAAACAAACAAACAAAACAAAAAAAAAAACAAACAAATGCGTCAACTAGACACCATTAAACGCACGCGGTTTACATATCCTCTGGGACAAGAATCATCTCCCTCGACAACTGACCGACATTAAATAAGGGAAAGTCTTTTCACAGAGAAGCAACATATTTCCACCGAACATTCGAATCAAGACAAATCCGTAACTGGTTACAAGCAATACAGTATGTTGGCTTTGGAGACATGCCAGTGTTATAATTTTTACTATTCTGTGTACATGCTTATCGTCTATTCCATATATTAAATGTTCCATTATGTGAACTATTAATCCGTTACTGTATAGTGCTTTAGATTTGTTTTTCCGATTTCCTTGCACCATGCATATGCGTGTCACATTGAAACGTTTTCAAGTTTATATTATTTCATTAGAATTCATTATTGAGATGAGTATTATTTATTAGTTTTTAATTTTTATTTTTATTTATTGCGGACTATTATCCTCATCTTTTTCTTGGTGTTTTCACGAAGTTTCTGCCAACTGTTCCTCTGGCCTTCGTCAGGTGGTAATCGCGACAGATAAGAGCTATGAATCTCCTGGCTGCATTCGCTGCAGTTGCTGCCTTCTGTAGTTGTTGCCGTCTTGGCCAAAACGTGGTGATACGAAACAGCTGCGGAAGGCAGTCGTTGCAGTGGGTGTGGTCGGGAGATTCAGAGTTCCTTACCACCTGACGAGGGCCAGAGGAGTGGTTGGCCGAGGCGTCTTGAAATAGCTGGGAAAAGATGAGGATAATAGTTTTCAAGTTTGTTTTTTAAACGAACAATATTTACATATTTTGTACACATATTTTGTTTGGCATTTTCAACTCTCCAACACTAACGTTCTGTACACTCAATAACCCTCATCCCCGAGTGGCTTCCGGGCCTTGATAAGTGGTGACTACCTTGTAAAAAAAAAACCTTCACGTAGGGGCGACTCGAAACATCTATTTTTCACAAAAAAACAACTAACCGGAGTTATTCCGGAATTAACATTACTGATGTTCGACAAGGAACGGCTACCTTACGACTTCAAATTCCACTGAAATAGTTCAAATTGAAAGAAATTGTGCATAACAATTCTACGAAACAAATTTGAACCCGGTTATAGCAACAAATCTCCTGTTGAAATTAAAGCGGGTTTTTACAAAACTACTGTCACAGACCGGCAAATTCAAAATCCTGGCTACTTCAAATTTTCAAACGACGAAATACTAATTCTAACATACAAACTTACCAATGGTTATGAACATACACTCACACAAATAGAATCGTTCTTTAATTTGGAAACACTATTTTTTTTGGAGCGGGGGGGGGTTCTACCGAAACCAATTCAGGCAGGGAGGTGTCTGTAGCAGCAGGAGCAGATATACTCGCGGCTTATTATTTTGAATTTTTTTTGTAACATTATCGTTGATTAGTTATAGCAGTCAACTATCGTTCTGGTTTGCCCAATTGATGCCATCTCTCCCGGGAGCTTTACACGTCACGGAGTGCATAAAAGTTAAACCACGGCAACTTAAAAATAAGACCGTAATCCTTTACACGTATTAGTCAACAAAGCCGTCTAATTGCTTCATATTGGCATTGGAAGATATGGTTTTGACAAACTCCAAAAACCAATGGGCCCTGTCGGGGGGGGGCATTAGAATACGCCGACTGCCCCCCCCCTGCAGAGGGTAAAAGTCCCTTAATGGGGGTCCTGGATATGACCTTAAACTATATCCAGTGGTGAGGCCCCAGCTTGTGGGATTTGGGAAGTGTGGAGCCACCCTTTAATTACCATTGCTCCCAGGTCCACTCTGACCCGGAGTGGTAGTACCTGTTAGGGTCCCAACTATGGGTTAAATAGAAACTGATTTGAAAACAACAAATATATTCTATTAAAAATTTTTTTCTTCAAAATCTTTGGATTCGGCATTAAATAACCCGAAAAGAGTTGATATGCCGTAAAACAAAAACAACCAACCATCAAAAAACAATGATACGCAGTGAAGTTATTTTGAAAAATATTGAAGAAACGTTTTGACATTCGCGGCAAACAATAAATATAAGAACATATATAATAATTACATATTTACTTTCACATAGATTTTCTGATAGGAAACTCTAAAAAATCATCAGAAATGACCCATGAACTAGAATCTTTTTCTCCCTGCTGAAAAATATGCCAACGAGACGACTGAATGGTGCAAAGTAGACATGTTCTCACATGCAAATATTATAGCAAGCATCACTCCTCCTGGTGGTTTATTCCAATTGGAAGCTACCATTGCACAAAGGCAGCATTCCGATGGTTCATCTGCCACAAGTCAAATGCAGTGTGGAACGATAAACTTGTAAGAGTAAAGACGACATGATTTCATTTCCGTTTGATGAAAACCGGCTTTCTTCTTTTTTTGTTGCAGACCACCTACTAGTTGACCAGTTGTGTACAAATCCCTAAAGTGATAGGAGCCTTGTATCATTTTTGAAAGTGATACAACGTTAAACGAGCGAGATCAGAAATGCGCCACTGTAGAACTCTTGCTGTTTGCCGATTCAAATTATGACAACGTGGCCATTGCTAGCAGTTTTAAAAGGCATCTCTAGATTGGCACGAATAACAGAGGGTGTCCCGGCTGATAAAAACAAGGTTTCCGGCTACGGTTATGGTATTTCAAGTGAGAGCCAAATCATGCCTCTCACATCGTCGAAGTCGGCTTGAAAGTCAACCCTAAAATATACTTGGATATACTAAAGAGTGTGGTTATCTTCTGGTGCAATCAAGTGGCCGCTGGCAGACTCTGGATGTGGCAACAGGAGTCGCCGCTGGCCCATAGGTCCAAAGAAACCCAAGTTGGCTTCAGAAGGAGTTCTACGACGTGTACCCTTCTCTCACTGCCCCCCTCTTCCTTCTCCTCGTACTGGACTTCTCATTTAGTCATACATTGAAAACATCACCAACATGTACTAACACAATAGAAAACCCAGCATGATTGCCGCCATCCACCGAATATTCGCCGAGCTCCCACTGGCGCTTGTGAAAAAGGCATGTTCCAAGTTCCGGACCCGTATCGAGGCGGTTATTAAGACTGAAGGCGGCTACATTGAATAGATGTCAGCTCTACTACACAATCAAGTTACCTGTATTTTTTTAAAAATAAAAGTCACAAAATAAAGCTGCAGTTTTGTTTTATTTAGAGCGACAACTTTATCATTACATCCTGCACAAATAGGCAACACTTTATAGGAGGTAGTAATAGCTGCAAGGGTTAAATAGCCCCTGCGTTTTCTTAGTCGCCATTTAAAAAAAAAACTATTATGTGTACAAACTCCAAAAGCGATAGGAACAGTCTATCCTGTTTGAAAATGACACAATGTTCAATGAGCGAGATCAGTGAAGCGCCGCTGTACAACTCATGCTCTCTACTGAGCCGAGTGATGACAACAGACTTACTGCCAATTAACCTGAATCTATTATTTTCATAAAAACATAATTTATTTTTTTATATAAAACATATCTAAAAACACTGCCACACATATAAAATACGTTTGTGTAAAATTTGCAAAAGATAGGCTCAGCCGTTTCGGAATCTATGAGGAAACAACAGCTACAAAACATACACATGCACACAATGTGACTTTTATATAATAGTAGATATATATCAAAAAGGGATAATAATGGTATCTTTACTTTCACCTGGATTTTTCTTTAAGTGTGTGGATCTGCGTTTGCTTAGTCGCCATTTTCTATGTTTTCCAAACTAATGGAACCTTTGCTATAAAAATTAAGCATACTTAATTACTACGCTGTATTTTGTGAGTACTCAATACTATGTGACCCTCATTGTTAGGTATAAGACAAGGCGTGAAACCACTAAATTAAAGGAGATAACAAGAACAAAAGGTTGTTATCAAAAAGACAGAAAGTGCCTATGGATCTTAGTCGGTAAAATCCCTTCAAAACGTATTGTGGTTATATGAGAAAATAAATCTGTGTACGCATTACAAATGTTTCTTTTCTGTGTCCTATGTTATACATTAGTACATTAGGGGTCATTTCGAGTTAAAAGTTTATTTACTGCACCCATCTGAACTAGAGAAAATCATGATTAAAATGTCTGGTCTTCTGAAAGAAAGTGCTCAATACTGTTGTAGAGCAAATATGAGGAAGCTACTGACGGCAAAAAACAAAAACAAAAAAAAACAGCCGGGTAGCTGAAATAATAATGTAACTTAACGGAAAGATACGGTAATAAAAAATAAAACGTGTGTGTATATATATATATATATATATATATATATATATATATATATATATATATATAGTAAAATCCCTTCAGAGCGTATTGTGGTTCTATGAGAAAATAAAGCTGTGTACGCATTATAAATGTTTCGTTTCTGTGGAAAATAAAGCTGTGTACGCATTATAAATAAATAAAGAAAACGCATTATACATAAATAAAGCTGTGTACGCATTATAAATGTTTCGTTTCTGTGGAAAATAAAGCTGTGTACGCATTATAAATAAATAAAGAAAACGCATTATAAATAAATAAAGCTGTGTACGCATTATAAATGTTTCTTTTCTGTGTCCTATGTTATACATTTGTAGATTAGGGGTCATTTCGTGTTAAAAGTTTATTTACTGCACGCATCTGAACAAGAGAACATCATGATTAAAATGTGTATGCCTCGTGTCAATAGCTAATGAAGACTATAAAGTATGTCCGACGCTTCATCAACTATTGACACGAGGCATACGCATTTTAATCATGATTTTCTTTTGTTCAGATGGGGTGCAGTAAATATACTTTTAACTCGAAATGACCCCTAATGTACTAATGTATAACATAAAAAAACAGAAAAGAAACATTTATAATGCGTACACAGATTTATTTTCTCATATAACCTTAATACGTTTTGAAGGGATTTTACCCCTTAGTCTTGAAAAGACCAATGTTATAGGTAGGAAGAAAACAGTCAGCAGGAAGAGAAATAAGCTTCTGGAATAAGAAATAATATTACAATGAACAAAAAAAAAAAACAGCGAATTGATGAAAACCACGAGACCATCGAGTCAAACGATCTGGAACAAAACAAAAAGCAGGAAATAGATCAAGCAATTTTGACGGCTATAATATTATTTATAGAAAAAACGGAGACTAGCAACATCACGTCTATGCAAGAGAGTTATTAGAGAAAAAGAAAGAAAGAGTGGAGCCGTTTGAATGACATGTTTCTGCACCTTATGAGGAACCCTCAGATAGAACAGATATTCACTAGCCTAAATATGACAATACTCCATACCTGGTCTGATAGTAACTATGTCGAGATATAGAAAAGCCACAGGCGTGAGGAAATATTAGTTGACCGCCTCCATCCATCCAGCGTGGCCGTAGCCGAGATTGAACTCACTACACGAATTTGTAGTGTAATTCAAATCTTCTTGGTGCTGAATACTTGATGCTTCCCCAGGGCTATCAAGGGTATTTTTTTTATCGTGACTCCATCAGCAGATGGGGTGCCTACCACAGCTTAAGAGAATCCCATCTACTCTCGAGAGAAGGATAGACCGCGCCAGTTTCTCAATCTGGTATTTTACCTTGTACATACAGCGCTCGACTTCCTAACATCGCTTTACTTCGGTGATCTGGCGAGAACCGGTGTGTCAACGTGATTGTGCTGTATCTTATTTTTATTATATTGTATTATGCTGTATCTTATTTATATTATACTGTATTATATTTTTTATTAAATTATATTGTATTATATTTGACAATTTTGACAACAATACTTCATAATTGGTCTGATAATAACTCTGTAGAGATATAGACGAACCACAGTCGTGAAAAATTATTAAAAGCGATAGTGAGAACCGGCCTTTCAAAAATTAGAAAGATCAATGTGTCTAATATTTAAACTTTCAGAAAGAACCGATCTGAAAGAAATACCAAAAAGTTTCAAAGTTGATTTCTCTTCAAGAGCGAAGCCATCCATGAGAATTTCAGGAACAAAAGGGATACGTCTACAATTGAAAGACATATATATATTGTGTAAACAAAGAATATAATGATCCTTATTGCAGTGAGAAATAAAAGAGGTTAGAAAAAGAAAACGTACAAACATAATAAATATGTAAATTGTTCTTACATTGAATTTGTCTCTAAAGACACAGGTCGCCTCAATTTAGATGGCTGGGGCGTAAAATATATGTAAACAATAAATTTAAGTGAATTACTCAAAACATTAACGTTGGGAGGTAAACCATATACGAACGTACATTAATACTAAATCCAAATAACTCTAAATGCATAACTAAACAAACTATATTAAAAAAAAAACTAGGATAAATAAACTCTGTGCCAGCAAGGACACTTTCGACACCGACAACATATGTAAAAACACTGATGGATAAGGTTTGCACCGAAAAGCTGAAATACATTGGACACAGAACTAATAACAAACTTAGAAACTGAGGCCGGAAAAAATCTGGTTTAATTAACCATATTTCTAATTACCCAAAGTCAACATTGGTCATACATTCTTTATAGTTAGAAGCAGACATTTAAACATTAACAATCCTCGGCAGAAAATATTTAATATAAAACTGTCTAAATAAGCTATTCATTTACCGATGACATAAGACAATACAATCAACTAGTAGGGCCCCTGGAAATTCCACAGAAATAGAAATATTATTAATTAGTAAATAGGTTTTGATAAAGCTTATTGTTTTTGGATAGCGCCCAAACCTCAACAACATGCAGTAAGTTTATTAACATTTCTATGAATATAGGTTCAATTGCATTTCGAATATAAAATTGACCCAAATAAAATAAATTAAAAGTATTAATAATTACACAGAAAGTAATATCATGCTACATTGTTTGACATAAATAATCACATTGTAAAAGACAGTCAAATTTATTATTTCATCTCATCATAATTTTCTTTTTTTGCCCTGTTTCTTTCGAATGTTCCCCTTTTTTATGTAACGTTTCGCCGATGTCTTTCTTCAGTGAAAGAACAGCTACATGTCCAAATTACAATGAGTTCCATTTCCTACACCATTATAACAATGATCATATATTATTATAACGATATCCGAAAACAGGGCTGCATCAAAGAGAGGTCAGCCTTATAGCTTCGTCCAGGGTTGTCATATTAAACGTTTTAGAACAAAATTTAGCAAGTTTGGCCTTTTTCTTTAAAGTAGTTTGGCCTTCAAAAATTGTATTTGGCTTTTTTTCTAACGTAACGTACGGACTGAGAAAAGAACAAGCAGAGTATTAGAAAACATAACTATACAAATACACTCGATAAGAAACCTAACTGTCAAGTCAACGTGAACTCATTCTAAAATATAACTGCAATGTAGAATGAATTGTGTGCAATTTAAAACAATTAATTCAGAATGGAACAGTAATATCACTAAAGTTTACATTAATGATATATTGGATCCCAGCCTAGTTTGAGAGGTAAAACTTAGCTTTTACATTGAAATACGTGTAAATATATACAAATGCAATGTTTTAACAATTTGAAATCAACATGAGGCGTTATTGATGACCTTCCGTGTCATTTTGTAGATATACGACATAATCACCGTTAGATCATCAAAGTTAAGCAACGTTGAAACTGGTCAGTACTAAAATGGATGACCATTTGGGAATTCCAGATGCTGTAGGTGCCTTCTGTTTATCTCGGCATTTCGTCCAGCGAGTCTGGGGCCTCTCCCTATCACTGGACCAAAGCAGTGCCGATTTAGGAAGTATGGTTAGGATTGCGCAACCATTGCATCACGATTACACGCGCAGTTACCCTTACAGGGGTACCCATTGTCTCTTGAGATTGAACGGAGGTATTTTGAAGAAATTTAAATTCAATGTGAATATCTTACCAGATTGCATCATAATTTAGATTATAACAATCAGAAAGTGCATTATTAATAGTATTAGTGTTATTGATTAAGGAATGATATGGGATTTTAACATAAAATTCTGAATATATTTGAATTTTATTTGTTTAGAACATAAGGTAAACCCTTTCTACTGCCTAAGTACGATTTTCATTTCTGTATTACTAACAGGGACACCCAACGTAATCCGGCCATAAAATACGCTTAAATATATTATTTTAAGTCAGCCAGATTTCTTAGATATTATTATAGAGTCAATTTTCTATCTATACTCTTATATTATGATATAAAAGAATCCATAGAAAATTGACTATATATATATATATGTGTGTGTGTGTGTGTGTGTGTGTGTGTATGTATATATATGTATATATATATGTATATGTTTCAAACGCTGATCTGTTGCATTTGGATTTTTCGTCTGATTTCTATGTATATGTAGTTGTAAAGAAATGTGTGAAGATAGTCATCATTGTCTGCCCTAGGAACGTGAGTTTTTGTATAGAAACATTTTATTTAAAAAAAAGTCCAAGCGTTGAATTATCGCAACCGCCGCTTACCATTGATTTCTCGCTAGCAGCAGCCATTGGTTTCCACTGAAATTTTAGTGACAATAAGCCTCCCCAAGGTTCCAGTTCTCTTCACACTTGTCAAGCGGAGGTCTGGTAAGTGCTCTCTCCTCGGTTTTTTCGATCCTCCTTGATTCTTCTTGGTTGTTTGGCATCATTTTGGGAGGCGGGGCGGTAATTGGGTAATGGGATGGGATAGTGGACGGGATAGAGAACTTATAGATATGCATCTTCAATGCTCTTGGTTCCATGTAACACTTCTTCGTTGGACTTTGTTCTCGTCTGATTCCTACGTCCATTCCTTTGTAAAATTGCACAAACTCTTCAACGAGTGATTCTGTTCTACAAATTGTAGATTTTTTAAAAATTAATTTTTTTTAAATGTCAAACTTATTGAATTGTACCCATCATCTTCATCCTGATTATTGAGGATATATTACTTTTGCAACGCCTCCTTCATATGTATTTTACATGTATGTGTATTTGTACGTGTGTGCATGCATATGTAAGTACATGCCTCTATGTGTGCCTCTATGTGTGTATGTTTGCATGTGTGTGTACATGCATATATATGTTTGCGTGCATTTTGTGTGTATGCATGTCTGTGTGCATGCATGTTTATTTCCATGTATATGTAGGGTGGAGAGAGCTCCCGTAAGCCGTGGTGAAGGCAACCCTCTAGGAGAAGCACATCTCTGAATTAAAAAAAAAACATAAAGCGGGAGACCAGTACCTGCATTAAGCTGGTCTGCAGTTTAACTTGTTGCTGGCTATCTTGTTATTGCTTGTTGCTGGATCTCAACATTTTGAACCGAGAGAGAGAGAGAGAGAGAGAGAGAGAGAGAGAGAGAGAGAGAGAGAGAGAGAGAGAGAGAGAGAGAGAGAAAGAGAGAGATTTAGCTGTCATACAAAGCAAATACTCTGTAACATCATCTTTGTATAGATACTCCATCAGGCATTTGTCTAAAAAGAAATAGTTCTATAACAATGGAAAAGTTGTGACGTGTGTAGGCTTGAAATGCTGGAAGCATATAATAATTGATCTGCCATCATTATATGTATCTGTGTGTATGTATGTATGCATGTATGTATATGTGTATGCATGTTTATATATGTACATGTGTATGTATATGAATATATATCTATGTGTATATGTATGCATATATCTATGTATATATGTTTATGTGTGTTTGTATGTATATATATATATTTGTGTGTGTATGTATGTATATGCATGTGTATATATGCATATGTGTATGTATGTGTATAAATGCATATATGTGTATGCATATGTAGTTAAATGTATGTGTATGTATATGTGCATATATGTGTACGTATTTGTATGTGTATATGTATGTATATGTGTGTTTGTATTGGTATATGCGTGCGTACATATGTGTATGTATTTGTGTATGTATGCATGTGTGTATGTATGTGTATTATGTATGATGTATATATGTATATATGTGTGCTCAGCCTTTTAGACTTTATACGACCGGTCGCCACAGTCGATTAAAAATTTCTTGGGGAGACTAAAAGTCGTAAATCACTTTCCCGCCAGTCGATAAAATTTCTTTAAATAAAGAAACAGGAAAAACTCATTTATTTTACGACCCTCAAATATGCGGTTACTTAGAATGACCTATGTCTCATCATTTGTGAATTCTTTCGTCTCTAGCTGTGAGACCGTTGGAACAACGTATTGAAAAAAAAGTGGTCACACTAAAGGTCAAAAAGAGGTCAAATTTACACATTCGACGTGTAGTCAAATTGTCGCCTTCATTTAGCTCTCTGATTTTGAAATAAATTTGGAAAAAATTCTTCGACGCTACGACTACATGCACTTCATGCTTACAAAAGTAAAGACGAACATTTGAAAGAGGAATAAAACGCATCGTTCCGTCGAGCATCCGAAGAAATGATTCTTATTTCTATGGAACAATAATATGAATAATGCTATATAAAGAAACTGGTGTTGTATTTTAACGTTTTGTTGAATATTTACTGAAATGTTTGTAGTAATAAAATAGTTGATTTACAAGAGCTAAACAAATATTTTCTTGTTAGATTATACACACGGTAATTTCTTGAATTGTTGTAAAATTATTTACTATTATTGACTGAAACAAAGTCGGACGAGCAAAAATATTTTGGGGCGAGTAAATTTTTTTTTTTTTTCAAATCTCAAAGGCTGTGTGTGTATGTTTATGAGTATATGTGTGTGTATGTGTGTGTGCATTTATGCATATATTTGTATGTATAGCAATGATCGTCTTCAGTGTCATATCTGCTTGAGCGTGTGAATTCGTCGGTAGGAATAAAAAAAACTATGTGTCTGAGAGAGTGGCACTCGTCTGACAAGACGTTGCGATCATCATATATATATGTATTTATATATGTATATATATGTATATATAAATGTGTGTATATATATGTATATATAAATGTATATATATATGTATATATAGATATAGATATACATATACATATATATACATAAAATATAAAATTAAATAAGTTTTTTTTTATTGTTTTGGCTTGCAATAAGCCACAAATAAAACAGAACAACGGAATAGAGTTTAAACAATGTATTACTAGAACAACAACGTAAAAAGGTTACAACTGAAAAGAGTAGTAAACGTCACCGAGCAGGCGAGGGTCGCACTGGTGTTTAATCCACACCTTGGTATCAAAAGGTCTCTAGTTTATATAATGGATAGAACAGTCCATTTGGAGGGTGATTCCCCCACAACTTTTATATAGATTTAAAGGTTAAAAAATTACCAAGACTCTCTCTCTTTCATATATATATATATATATATATATATATATATATATATATATATATATATATATATATATATGCATGTATATATTTGTGTATGTATGTATAATATGGTACTTAAACCAAATTTATATCTATAATTTTACTCTATTTTATTTCTATCTCTAACCCACATTAATTTTCTTATCAAGTTTAAATCCATACCTTTATTTTCTTATCAAGTTTAAATCCATACCTTTATTTTAGGTACATCTTCCTTATTTTAATGCTAGGTTTATTTATAGTGTCTTTTACATTTAATAAAAACCTTTCCCAATATTTGCTGATGAGGAAACCTTGTTTGATAAAAAACTATATGTAATAATTATTGTCCGTAACTTGATGTCTGCCACAATAAAAACACTGTTTTCCGAAACGATCGTACAAATAATTGATTTTGTTGTTTGTTCCTCCTTATGAAACGGATTTTTAATTTAATTATAATTTGATTTTAAAATTATCAATCACATTACTAAATATTAAATTAGCTCTAGGATATTTACCTATTGAGCTTATTATATATCTTAATTACAACGAGCACTTTTTCTTTCCCTGTATTTTAATTAAACTAGTAATTTTACTATTACATTAAAATACACTCTGCTCTTTAGACTATTGTTCTAATCTCCTTTAAATTATATATATATATATATATATATATATATATATATATATATATATATATATATATATGTGCAGTAGCGTCCAAAAGTAAAGGAACGGTCGATTATTTTCTTTTACAAAATGGAGAAACTGTCCCCTAAGTGCGTTTAAAGTACAGTAAATTTGAAGGGGTTAGTATAATGAAATAGGGCATGATATCTTCAAAAGGAACTGCCCCCTTTGTGAGGATTCATGGAAAATCAAATGCCGGAATGTACAGAAAATTGATTAGAGAACATGTGGTTCCTAATAAGCTCAGATACCCGACCTGAAGCCAATTGAAAATATTTGGGAATTTATTGGTGATAAGATCACAGAAAACCCCGCAAAATCTTGATGATTTATGGGAATGTGTAAGAAAATCCTGGAATAATATCTCCTCTATAACATTTGAAGGATTAGTTCTGTCTTGCAGCAAAAGATGCCATAGTGTGATTTCAGGGCTTTTCACGAAATACTAAAAGGATTCTTTGTTCTATAACTTTTACTAGAAGCCATTTAAATGCAAATGATCGACCGTTCCTTAACTTTTGGATGCTACTGTATATATATATATATATATATATATATATATATATATACATATATATATATATATATATATATATATATATATATATATATATATATATATATATATATATGATGAGAATAATAGTAATAGCATTCCGACAAAATAGAGAAATAAAAAAAGGAACAAACCGAGTTATATGTTCATCAACGTTTTGTCATTATTCATTATTCATTATTCATCCAGAGGAAGTCTCGAAATAAAAACGAGACCTTGATAAACACATAACTCGGTTTGTTCCTTTTTTCTTTTCCTTTCTCTCTCTCTCTTCTCTCTCTCTCTCTCTCTCTCTCTCTCTCTCTCTCTCTCTCTATATATATATATATATATATATATATATATATATATATATATATACATCTTTCCAGTTAAGGAAAAAAAAAACATTAAGTAATTTACGTGCGGATTTTTAACCTACACAGTACGTCATGCAAAAAAAAAAAAAAAAAAAGAAAAAAAAACGAAAGAAAAGCAAAAAAACACACACTATCAACTTATCCACAGTAAAATTTTCACAGCACAATGTTCTATCATTGTTGCTAACTGTCGACATGGAAAAAATGTCCTTATCGATGATCGATAAATTAAAATAACGGATTCGATTATAGATTGTCGGTAATTATCGAGCGTATACTGAGACAAAGTTTAACTAAGATCACTCCCAGACTTATACACTGAAGTTCTGTAAATTTTAAAGAAAATCTGTTCATCCATTTCGGAATCTATAAGGAAAGAACCCCCTACACACAGACGAAGTTGCATTTATATAATTGTAGAGATTAGCAGGAAGACCCGAGATTGAATAAGAATCAACGAATGTGTCACACCTTCAATGCTTTATTGTCACCGAAATCGGTGAACTCGTTCATTTTTTTCAATGAAATACGTTCATTGGCCGCTCTAGTCTGGGAGCACGGGCGAGACATTGAATTCCTGACAAAAGTGCATTGAGTATTGTGTAGAAAAATAAATTCAGGATCACATCGGTTGCTGGTAAAAATATTAACACTCCTATATTTGTAGCTCATTGTTTGTTAAAACTTATGTTAAATATTACCACTTGCATCTTTGTTGCTCTTAATTTTTTAAATTTTTTTTGTAATGAGGCGTTTCTTTTGGAACGGCCCTCGAAGATAAGTTTTGGTAAGTTCAATACAAATCTATCTTTTTTTTTTAATTCGTCGGTAAAGAAAGGAAAACAAGATTAAAAAAAAAAATACCTCTTCATCTGCAAGTTAGAAAAAAATCGCAGTTGTTGAAAATCAAGCCGGTTCCTTTAAAGAAGGAGACATTCAAACACATATTTTTCTCAAGAAAGCAAAACAATATTACGAAACGGCACTATTTGTTACTAACAGGGTGACCCGACGTTGCCCGGGATTGAATGATTATCTACGAATATTTCACACTCCGATATTTTTATTGTCATCAAAATCGGTGAAATTGCCCATTTTTCAATCAAATCGATTGATCGACTGCTCTAGTTGGGGACCCATCGCGGTTCACAGGAAAAAAGTCTTCACATGCCTCCCCACACATAGAGTCTTTAATACAGAGAACCTACTGTTGATTTTATAAATTATTTTTGTATAATGATTGAATTAAAGTTTCTAAGCAAATGTTACGTGCCATGGATAAGTTTGTGCTCTAAATGGAAACACTCATTTCGGACTCGTCTACGTCTTAGCAAAAAAAAAAAAAAAATCTACTGTTGATTTTATGCGCTGGGCCCTTCTACTTTTGTGGTGATAAAACTTCTCACATGCACTTGTGATGTTAAGCTATATAAGGGTGTTAACTTTGATGAAAATCGTACTGTTCCTTCTTTAATTGGATTATTAAAATTATCGATTTCCGATCCTTATCCTAGGCATTCCGATACAAAACTTATCTAAGTTCTTATATTTGTGTATAATTTTAATAAAATAGGTCCCTGGGTTCTGGAGCGCATAGAGAATAACTTACACACAACACACATACACACAAAGTACATCTATAATATAAATCTCACATGTCTGTTTAAGTGTATGTATGTAAATATGTATGTATGTATGTATGTATGTATGTATGTATGTATGTCTTTTGTACGACATAATGAAGTTGACACATCGGTTCTTGTCAGATCAGCGAAATTAAGCAACGTTGAGCCTGGCTAGTTCTAGACGGGTCACCATTTGGGAATTCTAGGTGATGTATGTGCTTTCCGGTTATCTCGGCATTTGTTACCGGTCATCCTGAACCTCCACCTGCCACTGGTATTCAACAATGTCGACTCAGGAGAGATGTGGTTGGAGATTGCGCAACTCTTGCCACAAACTTTCACGCGCAGGCACCCTTACAGTGGGTATCCATAGTCTGTCGAGACTGAAGGAAGCCTTTAATGTATGTCTGCTGAAAACTTTTTTCAGACGCGTCGGAACGTGACGAAGCGGTATCGTTTTAAAACCTCGCACTTTCGGACGACAAATAGAGGCAGTTGTCTACAAGGAGGAGGTCGTTTTTTTTTTTCGCAGACGTTTTCGAAAGTCATCCACTCTTTTCGATTGACTAGCCTTAATTTTGACGTTCGTCGCTTCCGGTGTTTTGCGATGGACACAACAGCAAAGACGTCAGGTTTTTTTTTTCACGTTCTTTTCCTCCTTCGCGGTACAGGTTCGAGCCTGCCTGCTTACTACCACTTTTTATTTTGCTCAGCACACACCTCCGAACACCCGGACAACGCCGGGCACCCAGGCTAATTTTATATATAAGCGGAAAGATAATTTTGCACTTTTACTAAAAAAATCATTGCAAATTACAAATATGGTTCTCGTATGGCCCACCACTGCTTCAAGCAAATAAGAAACATTTAGGTTTATGTACGAGTTATCAGCGTGAAACATATACTCAAGGTAGATCTACATTCTATAAATGTCTAATGGCTAATAAAGCTGTAACAGACGTATTTTATGCTGCAGGGTGGTCCTTTGAATTATCAAATGTACACATGAGCAAAATGAAATATCCCGGGAGACATATTTATTTGCAAGAAAAAAAATATATATTAGTTCAGTGCAAAAGTTCTTGCCGATTTTAAACTTCATCTTGAAAATGAAAATCTGTTTGTTTCTGAAACTCTTTATTTATAATAAGAACTACTTATGCTCTCTGTAAATTGATTCCATCTGTCAACCAACTTATACATGCCTCGCTTGTGCTTCTTTTAAAAAACTGTGATGTAAAATATTAATCTAACTTATGTTCAATATCCACTCGTGATGTCAACTGTAAGACAATACAAGTGAAGCATACATGGTTCCCCCGTGAGTACACAGTGAATGAGGCATACAAATGACTAAGTTCAGCATTGCCCCCTCCCCATTTAGCCCTAAAAGTCCCCAGGGGAGGTAAATCCTGGTGAAAATGAACAAACGGTGCAGTTTTAGGCATTAACATATGTAAAGTTGAGTTCTAAACCATGCAAAATAAAAATAGAAATGACTAAGTCCATCATTTGCCTACCCCCATTTAGCCCCAAAAGTCCCCAATTTAAATTTGAGTTCAGCACCATGCAAAACTGCTAAATAGATATACACAGACAATTTTGGGAAAATATGGTAAAATAGGCTCAAAATAGAGTGTCTGTATTAGCCCTAGAAGAGCCCCTGGCACACATAAGTGTTATCGTGAAGTGTAGACAAACAAAATTATATAGAAATCAGTAAGTTACAACTTTTCAGAAAGGTTTATAAAAATCAACAGCATCATTTTTTTTTAATAAGCACAAAATTGTAAATTTTAGCCATTTTAACCCGAAAGACACCCCTGAGGGGGGGCAACCAGAGTTTTCCCGGAAAATCCATTCAGTTACGTTTTTTACTCATATCATGTTTAATGTTTGTGCAAAATTTCAAAAAATTCTCTAGCGTAGTTATTGAGAAAAGTGCGGACAGATGAATAGAGGAACGGACATGGGTGAATTTACAGGTCCATCCTCCTTTTGTCGGGGGACCAATAATAGTTTTTAATCCTCGAAACAAGTGATAATCCGAGGGTATAAAGTCAGGAGAATATGGATCATCGGGACAGATTTCCCAACCAAATATCCCTAGAAGATCTTTGATCCATAGTGCTGTGTGATGACGAATATTATGTTAATCTATGACAATCTAAATGGTTTTGTAATATTCTAAATACATAATAATCCGTGGGTGCAACGGCAGAAGAATATGCAGTAGGGGTCAAAATTTCCCAACTAAATTCTCCTTGTAGGTAACGCTGTGTGAGGAAGAGCATTATGATCATAGAAGAAAAAGGTCGATTCCGGGCCAACATAGATGAGAACATTGCAAAAAAATATGAATTATGCTTTTTTTTTACATAGGAATCACCACTTATCAAGACCCAAACGCCATTCGAGGATAAAAGGTTGAAGAGTGTACAGTAGTCATTAGCACAATATCATAGTACTCGTTAGTAGTGTAAATTTGGTAAATTGGATTACTCAAGGGGAACGGCTAATCAAGAACTTGTTTAACTTGGACTTGAAGACGATCATATTGTAGACAGTTGGAAAGCAGGCAAATGGAAGAGAGTTTCACATGTATGCAGTTCTAAGAAAGAAACTTTGTTCATGAAATCTGTGAAAGTTTGGCAACGGGGGACCATAGATTAAAGCTTAGACGAACACTTGCCGTGAAAATTACGATAAAGCGGAGAGAAGCTCGCAACGTCCATTCTGAGAGAAAGAGGTTACAGGGAAGAGAAAAGGGCATCACCCTACTAGGATACGAAGTCTATTTCGAACTCTGTCAAGGCATGATAAACTTTCAAGCAGCTCTTGCTTTAATAATCTGAAAGAAAATCTATAAATTAATCATGCTGGTATGTTTACCGGATATGAACAATACGTGAACGTGAACAATATGCATAAAATGTATTATAATATTTAAAAAGCATCTCTTGAACCGAAACGAGAGAACAACATATCGAGAGACGCATAAATCAGGTTTATCAAAAAACGAGATTTTGATCCGCTGAATGAACAATGCTTATTAGATTTTTCTTCTTCGTACACTGAGCTTGGAAAAATAGTATATTAGTGTGAAATAGTATATTAAACTTAATTGAGCACGAAACCAATGGTACAAGTATAGTTTCGGCTGGAAACAATCAAATAACTGTGGAGCTGAATGTAATAGTCAAACAAGCAAACGCCCACGTGTGTGTGCCTTGTGTGCCTGTACGACTTAACTTCAGGTAGGATCTGAGAGAAAGAGAGAGAGTGCGAGAGAGTGAGAGAGATTAAAGGTGTGGCCGTGGCTTTATAAGGGGTGGTCTCGTGGAATCGCACGAGATTACACCGCCCACTGCACACATAAGCAAATGAAATGCAGCCAGTGTTTAGTCGCGTGTAATCGAATCTATAAGTCACTCCGTCGGTCGGTCGGTCGGTCGGTCTGTCCGTAAGACTTTTGTGCTTGACCTTTTTGGTTAAGATCAAAGGTCTGTTGTTAATAGATGCTGTTCTTAGCTTTTTAAACATTACTTGGCTTTTTGGCAAGAACAAAGTATAGTATCTGTTCCGGCAGATACTGCACTTAAGATAATTTGTACCAGTCAATGGAGGGGAAACCCTCTATACTGGGACAATTATTATTTTTGGTAACCAGAGTGACCCCTTTTAGGGGAGCTGGTTTTTACCTCTCATTAAAAATGGCCTTGTGCCTAATTTGCTCAGTGGGGGAGACAAATAAATACCATCTGTTCCGGCAGATACTGCAAGCAAAGATCATATGTGGGGGAGACCCCACATATAAGACCTTGGTCGGTGTAGGGGCAACCCTTCATACCAACTGTTACTATCCAGCTCCCTTTCTCCCCGGGGAGTTGGTCCCCATTTCCCCTTCACTCCTCACATTAAAAATCGGCCTTGTGCCTTATTTGCTCGGTGGGGGAGCAAATAAATACCCTTTTCTTGGCCTTTTGGCAAGATCAAAGTGTAGTGTCTGTTCCGGCAGATACTGCAAGCAAAGACCATATGTGGGGGCAACCCCACATATTAGACCTTGGTCAATGGAGGGGCAACCCTTCATACCAATTGTCACTATCCAGCTCTCCTACTCCCCGGGGAGTTGGTCCCCATTTCCCCTTCACTCCTCACATTAAAAATCGACCTTGTGCCTAATTGCTCAGTGGGTGAGCAAATAAATACCTCAAAGTGTAGTATCTGTTCCGTCAGATACTGCAAGCAAAGACCATATGTGTGGGAAACCCCACATATAAGACCTTGGTCAATGTAGGGGCAACCCTTCATATCAATTGCCACTATCCAGTTCCCATTTCCCATCCATCGGGAGCTGGTCCCCTTTTCCCTCCCCGCTCCACCTCACTCCACATTAAAAAACGGCCTTGTGCCTAATTTTGTCAGTGAGGAAGCAGATAAATACATCAAAGTGTAGTATCTGTTCCGACAGATACTGCAAGCAAAGACCCTATGTGGGGCGACCCACAGATAAGACCTTGGTCGATGTAGGGGCAACCCTTTATATCAATTGTCACTATCCAGCTCCCCTACTCCCCGGGGGGTTGGTACTCATTTCCCCTTCAATCCTCACATTAAAAATCGGCCTTGTGCCTAATTTGCTCGGTGGGGGGGGAATAAATACCTGGTCTTTTGGCAAGATCAAAGTGTAGTGTCTGTTCCGGCAGATACTGCAAGCAAAGACCCTATGTGGGGGCGACCCACAGATAAGACCTTGGTGAATGTAGGGGCAACCCTTCATACCAATTGTCACTATCCAGCTCCCCTACTCCCCGGGGAGTTGGTCCCCATTTCCCCTTCACTCCTCACATTAAAAATCGACCTTGTGCCTAGTTTGCTCAGTGGGGGAGCAAATTATTACCCTTTTCTTGGCCTTTTGGCCAAGATCAAAGTGTAGTATCTGTTCTTACTACATGCTGTACTTATTGGGATATAAAGTGGGGGATCACTTTTCTGTATTAATTTAATGTAAAATGATACCCCACTTTACAACCAGTCAGTCTCAAAGCCATTCCCCAGATCATTCCAGTTGTTTTTTAAGGATTCCAATTATTTTTTTAAGCATTCAAGTCATTCTTAAGGTCATTCAATTAATCCTTAAGTTTATTAAAGTCATTCTAAGTCATTTACTTTTTATTTATTTAAGTCATTTCAGCCCATTTTTCGGTCATTTTTGTTTATCTTTAAGAATTTCATGCCAATCCTACATTCACGCATACATTCATTACACGAGAGCACGCGACTAATGGTTATCGGCCTTGTTTTTAATTTAAAAAAACCTGTTGGGAGAGACGAGTGCTGGAATTTAAGAGTGATAATTGAAAAGAGGAGGAAATAGAGTGACGAATTCTATCTGTTAACGGTATTCCCCCCCCCTAAAAAAAAAACACCAGCCCATTTAACTACGATATCAAATCTCTATTATAAATGCAGAGTATCCACATGTCTGCAATTTTAAGAATAATTGTTCTTAAACAAGTCTGTAAAAACATATAAAAAAGATATACCTAATTGACTTGTTTCGTTTATAAATGAAATTATTTCGGTTTTGTTGATAAAATTTTATTTTTCTATAAAAAAATCCTTCTTTTTCTTTATATAGAAAAAGTACGATTGCTGAATGTTATTCTTTTGATTACTCTCGTATTTTGGGGACACAATTAAGAAATAAAGATTAAAAAGGAACGAAATTTAAATTTTCATTCCAATTTTTTACAACAACCGCAAAACAGAGCATTCACCGCAAGTTTTACCCACAATTGTATTTAAATTGTAAATGTTAAAATTTAATACTTGTAATAAACCACGTATTTGTGTAATAAACCTAGTTTTCTGTGATTTTTTTAAATTTAAAGTTTGCACCCTTTTCAAATACACTGTATATTTAAAAGGCGACGCGTGTGTTTTTGCCCATGTAAACATATCTACCTCTTATCAGCTTTCTATTTAGCAAATTACTAAAATCATTTTGCCGATAAAGTTCTCTCTCTTTAGACGGAAAAATCCTGTGATTTAGTCGACTTCCGTTAAGTTAATGTTAAATTCGAACCTCCCATCCGTCAATCAATCCCGTCCAACTAACGGTTTTCGTTAAGAAGCAGATTATGCCCACTCTTAGATGCAGAATTTAGTCGACGACGTAGCAAAGACCCAGAGAAATATTAAGGTTTGCATATGCAATATAAGATACCCTGTAAATGATTAATTTTAGATGTGACGTTCGTGTTTATAGACTTGTAGAAAAATCTCATGTTGGACGTTTATTAAATTATGTTTTTCATTTAAGGTAGAATTGATCGATCACTTTGCCAGCCAGATTAATCAGAAGAAGAAGAAATAACATACTTTATTAATAGTTTCTGCCCTTTCAACGAATCTTGCAGCGACATCTGAAATTACTCCGTGAATGTTATAAAATTTTTATCGATATATTAACTCGCTGTCACTCACATCTTAATTTTATATTCGCATCCCGTGCAAACACACCCCACACGCCTTCATTTTCTGCTATTAATAATTTCTTCATAATTAATGTGAAAAATCGGGTTGGAAACCTAATAGGTGATGACCTTCCCTGTAACCTCTTTCCCACAGAAGAGACGTTGCGAATCTATCCCTGCTCTATCGTAATTTTCATGAACAGTGCTCGTCTGAGTTTCAATCAATTATCCGCCTTGCCAAACTTTCAGAAAAAGCACTCGTCATCTACCACCACTATCATCAATTTCTCTCACCCGTTATCTGTACCTATATCTAAAAGCAAATTCCATGAACAAAGTTTCTTTCCTAGAACTGCCCGCTGGCCTGCTTTTAAGCTGATTACAATGTGGTAGTCTTCAAGTCTAATGTAAATAAGTTCTTGTTTAATCGAGCCCTTTAAATAATCAAATTCTACCCAACTTTCACCACTAACGATCACTACGCTTTTGTCCTGATGATCACCGTATACTTATTAACACTTATCCTCGAGTGGGATCCAGGCTTTGATTAGTGATGACTTCCTTGTAAAAACAATATTGATACAAAATCAACTTGATGTTGGCAAGCATTAATTTCTACATCCTAACTGTATCTTCAATAAAATTTGTACAGCTATGAGAAAATAACAAAGATGTCCCTTAGAAAAAAAAAAAAAAAAAAGAAGCTCTCTTAAGATTGAATATCTTCGTGTAGTTTAGGATATTTTCAGGATAGCAAAAAAACAAACAAAAAAAACAAAAAAACAACAACAACAAAATAAATGAAACATAACAAAATCCCATCCCTATCAACCAGTGACACGTTTGTAGGTATCTGAGGAAATCGCTCCAAACAAGACATAAAACTACTGGATATAACACAAAAAATACAATACTATATCAAGGTAAAAAAAAAAATACAATAAGTTTCTTTTTTTTTTTTTTTACATAGGCATCACCACATTATCAAGGCCCAGAGGCCACTCAAGGAGAAGGGTTAAAGAGTGTACAGTAGAAATTGGTCAATATAGTAATCATTAGTAATGAAAATTTGGTAAATTTGATAACTTATATGGAACGGCTCATCAAGAACTTATTAACTTTAGACTTGAACACAACCATATTGTAGTCAGCCGGAAAGCAGGAAAACGGAAGACAATTTCACAGGCGTGCAGTTCTAAGAAAGAAGCTTTGTTCCTGGAATCTACGTTTAGGTTTAGGCACAGATAAAGAGTGGGGGAAATTATTGATAGTGTTTACAGCTAGACGAGTGTTTCTTGTGAAAGTTTGGCGAGGGGGGGACCATAGATTGAAGCTCAGTTGAACACTTTCCATGAAAATAACGAGAAAGCAGAGACAAACTCGCACCATCTCTTCTGTGAGATAGAGGTTGCAAGGAGGAGAAAAGGACATCTCCTACGAGGCTACGAAGTCTATTTTGAACTCTATCAAGGCAGGACAAGTCCTTTCTAGCAGCTCCTGCCCAGATGTGGCAACAGTATTCCATCCTTGGACGTACCTGGCTCTTATATAGATAGAGAATAGCATCAGCAGTGAGATATCTACCGGATCGATAGAAAGATCCCACCATTTTTCCAGCGGCCTTGGCAACAGATTTGATATACGTGTTCCATTTAAGATCAGGAGTAATGGTCAAGCCCAGAAGCTTGTCAAAACTTGAGGCCTCCTGAAGACGAGAGCCATTCATTTCAATTGATGACAAATGTGGATTAGAATGTTGATGATGTAAAGAGAGAAGCTTGGTTTTAGATGCATTAAAAGTAACCAACCACTCCTTTCCCCATTGTACTACGTGCTCAAGATCAGAGGAGAGAGAATTGGAGAGAACTTGGTCGTTTACTGTCTTAGATGTGGTACCATAAATGGTAGTATCGTCAGCATAAATGTCTACAAATGATGTAAGGATATGATTTGGAAGATCATTAATGTAGATCAGGAAAAGAGTTGGGCCCAGGATGGATCCCTGAGGGACACCGGCATTAATACTGTGAGCTTCTGATTTTTGCCCCTCAACTTTCAATGTCAAGCATTAATTTCTACATCCTAACTGTGTCTTCGATAAAATTTGCACAGCCATGAGAAAATAACAAAGATGCTCCTTAGAAAATAACATATCTTAACATTGAATATCTTCGTGTAGTTTAGGATATTTACAGGATAGCAAAAAACAACAACAAAAAAACATAACAAAAAAAAAAAAAAAACAACCCTAGCAAGCAGTCAATTCCTGTGATACGTTTGTAGGTATCTGAAGAAATCGATACGACATAAAACTACTTGATATAACACTAGAAATGCAATAAGTACATAACAAGCATACCCGGTGAACCAAGTGCAAGTGAAATACAAACGATTGCACTGGAAGGGACGACTAGAATCCTGAAAAGATCACTTGGTTGTACTCATTAAAATAGGGGTAAATGTCAGACATCTGGTTGGATGTCCCATCCCCTAGAAGAAAAATTTTAAGAAAAATGAAAAAAAACAAAAAAAAAAAACAACAAGTTAGAAAAGCATTTCATCCAAGGCATGAAAATTCTTAAATAAAATGTTTTTACTATAGGCTTTGAAAATAAAGGTATAAGATTCAATTTGAAATTTATTTATCTTTAAAGTGCACTTTTATAAATTTTACAAATAAGGTATAAAAATTTAATTTATATTGAATAAAAAAATACCTTGGATTTATTTTATGCGATGCACATTCTGTTGTACTTTAAAAAAATCATTGACAATTTTATATTTATATCATTAATTTCTAGATGAAAAATAATGTTTTTAAAGTACATTACATAAAATAAATCCAAGGTAATTTTTTATTTAATTTAAATAAAACTTAAGTTAAAACATACTTATCAAAGTATTCTTATAAAAGAAACACTTGTAAACGTTTTTTTTTAATTTTTAATTTTTTTATTTCCATACTTTGTGGACCAGACGCGAACGCAGACCCAACAATTTTAATGAACCACCGTTCTGCAGGATCAAATATATACATTCCTGTGTCTCGATATATCTTCTATCATTATATGTAATCAGTTTGTTTAAAATAGTCAACCACATAAGAGCCTATTCGTGATCACACACACACACAAACACACACACACACATACACACAGAGACATTCAGCTTTATAGTATATATATATATATATATATATATATAAGGTAAAATTAAAAGCCAAGAACAATGCGAGATTTTTTTTATATAGAGTAAAATTAACTGAAAACAAAAGAAATAAATTTCTTTTTTTTGTTGTTTGTTTTTTCTTTTTCACATAAATTTTAAGTCTAAACAACAGTAATTTTTTTTCTGTTGTATTCAATGGTGTTATAAATCTCAATATATTTCAGACCTATTAGTCCTTTTTCAAGAGAAGACAGCGGAAGAGTGTTCAAAATTGGAAAAGCAGCCGCAGAGTTTGCCACGTGATACCGCGAAAAATAGAACAAAAAATGACGTTAGGAGAACGTTAAAATAAATCAGTTGGTTTTTGAAATACTTGTTGCGTTTGTGAATCAAGGGAGATGAATATTCAAGCAAGGGTTTTTTTTTTTGTAATTGAAATCTCAGAAGATAGAGATTTCGCCCGTTTCATATGGGCTTTTTCAAGTCTAAAATTGATCAATGACTCATTGATCATTATCACTCTTGAAAAAGCCATGATTTAACCGACGAAACGTCGAGCTTTTAGATCTTCTGACTTTTATATATATATATATATACATATATATATATATATACACACACACACACACACACACACACATATATATATATATATATATATATATATATATATATATATATATATATATTGTGATTGCGAACTAATACTTTGGAAAGACTACAAGATGCGATAGATCTCTTTAACTCCTTACTACCAGGAATTTCCCTTTCAAGATTTAAGATTAATTTTTTATTTAATATCCTTTTTTTTGCCTCAATGTTCCATTCCCTTATTTTATGTATCTAAATTTAAAAAAAAAAAAATATTTTTCTATGTTTATTGCTTTTAGCAAATAAGGTGCAAACCAATAAAAACATTTGTTAGTATTTTTCGTCTGAGGAGAAGATAGGCATCGAAAACTCCTTGCTTAAGGAAATAGATTAATTCAATTGGATTCTTTGTTTTCAAACAATAACACATTCTGTATTTGAATGTGAACTTTTTCAAATCATTGAATTTAAATACTTAAGTTTTGATTTATTTGCTTCTATCTTGTATATTGAGTAATTTTATTTGGCTTTTATAAAATATTACATCTAATATATTTTGTAAGATTTGGATTTGCATACCAGTAGATGTATTTTATTTCATGTTATTATTTTTATTATTCTATTTTATTATTCTAGAAGTGTGTCTATATATATATATATATATATATATATATATATATATATATATATATATATATATAAATTTGAGGTTGCTATGGTAACCAGTGAAATGTAACGAGGTTGCTATGGTAACCAGTGAAATGTAACGAGGTTAATACAAAAGTGCCCAATATCGAAGTCGAGCGGGTTACATTTTCAATTTGCCTTTACATAAGCAGTAATGTGTTACTACACAACCATGAGGATGTTTCGGTCTTCTAGTATTTAGTAACTAGAGACCTCTTCAGAAAACAACGCTTATATCCAAAAGCGGAATTCCGCGTTTGAATAAAAGCGTTGTTGCATAAAATGGTCTCTATTTACTAAATACTACCAGACCGAAACATGTTCATGACTGTGTAGCGATAAATTACTGCTTATGTAATGATAAATTGAAAGTGTGTATATATATATATATATATATATATATATATATATATATATATATATATATATATATAAAGTGTATATGTGTTAGGTGTGTCAGAAACTGACCTTACGAATGCGTGAAAAATATTGAATACATCGATCCCCTATCTTTCCAATCTTATAACTACTCAAAAAATGTAATTCAAACCCTATTTTTTTTTAATTAAAGGAGCAACGACCAAGGTTTCATTAAAAAACAAAAAACAAAAAAAACAAAAAAACAACGTGGTTAAAAAAAAAGGTTTTAAATTCCGGACTTTACAGATAAATTTCTAAAAAAACACTTCTTTTTTGTTTTAAATTTGAATATATTATTTATTGATTTTTTATCTTCAATTTGTGATATATAAAACTTTGATGAGTAAATTAATAATTTACTTTTTAATAGACATTTCAAAATGGGAACGTGAATTTAAAAAAGACGTTTGTCTAAAACATTATATTTGGTTTATTGGAAACAGCATAAATTTTAACATTGACCCTGAAAATATCGTATTGAATCAATAAAAAAAATTTGATAGATTTTTAAGTTTAAAAATTGAAAAAACCTTAACTCGTAAAATTCAATTGATTTCATTACTGTTTTTTTAAAACTAAAAAGTAATATTTCTATTACTTTTTAAACAACTTTAATAGTTTATTTTGGAAGTATAATCCATAAAGAAAATTAAAAAAACCCACCTTTAAAAGAGAAATTACGTGTTTTTTATATTTTATTCGCAGTTTCGTGTTAGGAGTATCAAAAATTCCCCCCAAATTCTGATACACCTATTTGTGTGTATGTCAATGATACAATCTTAAACTTCTTAATTCTACATTTGGACTCTTGGACCACAGTTACTAGGCGTAATGGCCAGAATCCGGGTTATATTTTGTTTATTTTCTTGTATTTTTAAATTTATTAATTCATTCGTTTAAGATAATCAAAATCCTCGCGTCCATCATTCCATAACGAAATTAGCAAGCTTTTAAGAACCTCTATTCTCTGCGACCTCCGTTCTTACCATTACATTTCTCTCCATCCTAAACCACCCCGATTCCCGTTACCCGTACCCTCGCCACCGACCGTCCGTACCCCGACAGTACCCTGTCATTCCATTCCGCCCCCTCATATTTCCTCTCCTCATTCATTCGCTAATTCCCGTCTTCGCTACAGACTCCTCCACTTGCTACCATCTCTCCATTAAAAAGCAGCAAAACTTTTTCCTCGTTCTGTTTCTGGAGCCGTCGAACCAGCAACCACCCCCGACAATCCACTTACCTCCCCTCCCCCACAATGACGACGCCCCAGACGCTCCCGATGCTTTCCTCCACCCTCCCTCAGCTCCATGACCAGCAATTCTATCTCGATGCTCTGGTTTCACCGTCATCGACGCCACCGTCAACACTGTCCTCAATTTTTTTTTTCTCTCTTTCAAATCCCACAACCCGTTTCCAACCACAAAAAATACTTAGTCGTCTTTCGTCTTTGTTTTTTATACCCCCCCCCACTCCATCATTAGATCTTCGGCTCTGTACACAATACTATTTCAATGAATGATTCCACGAAGCAGAGCGCACCATTCATGTTCTGAGACTCTTACTAAAAGTTATTCACTTGTCGGTAAAAAAAAAAAAAAAAAAAAATTAAAACAATTTACGTTGAGGGCGGCTACTCTGAATTTATAACCGTAAGCCGCCACCATGTTATTCTACCACTGAACCTAGTCATTCATTCATTCACGAACTTCCTTCGATCTTGAGAGATAATAGACACGCTTAACCGATGAAACCAAATTGTTCCCCCTCTTTTTTACGTTCTTGGCGTCTGGGCCAAGATCAAAGTGTAGTATCTGCTTTATTATTATTATTGTTGTTATCCTTTTTGTATTTACAAGTAAATAAAAAATGTTTTTAAAAATTGGGTTTAAGTAGGACCCCAACCCCCATGCTTCCGTTCAGTCTTGAAAGACAAAGGATACCCCTAAGGGGCAGTAGCGCATGTATTTGTGAGTCAGTGGTTGCGCAATTTACACCACACCTGTCCTAAATCGGCACTGTTTGAGTCCAGTGGCAAGGAGAAGACCAGGACTACTCGAAACAATGCCGAGATAAGCGGAGAGCACATACAGCACCTGAAAATCCCAAATAGTCACCCATTTAGTATTGACCAGGTTCAATGTTGCTTAACTTCGGTGATCCAGCGGGAACCGGTGTTTCAACGTGGTTATACCGCATCCCCCCATACACATTACGAAAAGGGTAAACACGGTAAAAAGATGCTAGTTAAAAGAAATCTTTTTTGTTCAGGTTCCAAAGGGACGAGATGGACCAACAAACCTTACCAGCTCCCCCTTTTTGAGTTGGCCTTGTGCCTAAATTTTTTGTTCATTTGTTTTTTTAATTGCAGTCTATTATTGAGATGAGTATTATTTATTAATTTAGTTTATTTCTGACTATTATTCTCATCTTTTCTTAGATGTTGTTTTTCAAGATCTATATAGATAAAACAGTTCATGTATGTATGTGTGTTTGTCTATGTGTAAATATTTAACCGATAAACTCTCAAACATAACACTAAAATGAACAAGAAATAGTAATCATACACCAAGGTTGGTTTATAATGAGTAAAATCTTTGTTTGAATTGATGAATAATGCGTACAAATATATATATCGGCAAGTTGAAACGCAAAATGCTTATTTCAATTTGGCGACATACGGCACAATCACGTTGACACACCGGTTCTCGCCAAATCACCGAAGTTAAACAACGTTACGCCTGGTCAATACCAGATAGGTGACCATTTGGGAAGGCGAGGCGCTGTATGTATCGCAAGTTAAAAAAATACCAGGTTGAGAAACTGGCGCGGTCTACTCTTCTCCCGAGGGTAGATGGGACTCTCTTAAGCCATGGTAGGGATGCCTCGTGATGTCGTCACGATAAAAAATATTCTTGATAACCCTGGTGAAGCATCAAGTATTCAACTACCGACAAGACTTGGATTAAACTACAAACTTGTGTAGTGAGTTCAATCTCGGCCGCACTGGCTGGCGACATATTTTAATTTTTTTTCTTGCGCATGCTCAAATTCAATTATTTTCTTCAAATCGTTTAATATTAAATATTTATTGCCTATGTTTTTATAGGGATATCGAATGTGAACGCAGCTGGAGCGCTAAATGTTTGGATGTTGATCTAGCTGGTGGCACACAAATCATTTTTTTTTTAAACTTTGGAAATCAGTATGATATATTAGGTACAATATAATAGTCAATCGAAAATTGGCTCTGTAATAATAAATACGAAGTCTGCATGGATTAAAATATCATATTTAAGCGTATTTTACGGCTCGGCAAAGCCGGACGAACCCCCGCTAGTGTATAATAAATTATTTGTTAAAATTGTTAGATATTTTGAAATTTTTATAAGAATAAAACTTGTTAAGAATTAATAAATATTCATTTATTCATGTTTTGTGATAGGTGTGCCGCGGGAATTTAAAGTGCTCAATAGAGTGCCGCCAAAATAAGCTTCGTAACCATAACAAACTAACAATACTTAGATGGTCATTTTTTTTTTATTTGAAAGTCTTCTGCCTCGTACTTCTTTTTTCTCACAGAACAGACGTATCATTATTTTAATGGAAAGTCCTCGGTTTAAAAAAAAAACATTCGCAGCCGTCCCTCGTCTAGCTACAACGACTGTCACCATTTTCCATTATTTTCTATCTAAAATCAGGCCAGAATTCTGTGCGCCAAGTTCTTTTCCTAGAAGTATATGTCCGTGGAATATAGTAGCGCAGGTCTGCGACCATGGCTGTTTTGTAGTCTGATGTAAAAAAGTTCTTGTTGGGGTGTTCTTTTAAATATTCAAACACTACACAAGTTCCAACATTACTTATAAACACGGCGTTGCTTCACCGGCTACATGACACTAATGAAACGTTATCCTCTAGTAGCTTCTGTGCCTTTATAAGCGGTGATCCGCCCAGATAATAAAAAAGTATGCTGCTGTTTCTGTAGAGTTCCTGGAGGTTCACTCTTTCAAGCTTTGTTTTCTCTCTTTGCAAAAGGTGTTAGTTTATAGTTAATAGTTTAAAACGGGGCTGACTAGGTATAGTTTTTGTAAACTAGAGTGCGCTTCCCATAAATCGTGTACTCTTCTATCTCACTTACTGACCCTTGTCTCATATCATCTGCCGTAGGATCGAAATAAATAAGGCCAATGCAACCCGTTGTAAGAGTAGCTACGCAAGTAAGTTGTGAACTAAGTGTTGCGTAATCCACGACCCCACTTCCTCTGTATCGGTACTGCTTGATTCCATTGGTAAAGAGAAGTTCAGGACGAATAAAAACAATGCCAAGATTAGCATAGAGCACGTACAGTAGTCTGTCTTCCCAATTAGTCACCTATATAAATATTGACCAGGCTAACAGTTGCTTAACTGCGGTGATCTTGCGCTAACCGAACTGTGAACGTGATTATGAAATGATTATTAGGAAAACAGAAACAACGTTTTTAACTTCAGTTCAGACGATTTCAAACACTAAAAAATTGAACACTTAAAAAAAAATTAAGATCAAATAAATTGATATTTAATATTTGTTTTTGACGCCAAAATATAATTAAACAGTTTTTATTATCTTTTTCACAAGGCGGTTACCCTTACCCAAACCCTACCTTAAACTTAACCCTAAGCCTAACCCTAACCCTAAACTAAACCAAAACTTTTAATAAACTAATCCTAATTTACTTTTATTGCCTTTGGTAACTGTAATTATTCGTTTTTATTATTCCTTTTTTATTTTTCTGTTTGTAATTTTTGACAAACACATATTCATGACTTAATCTATTTAGAATTAAATTGTCGTCCGCTTTTTCCCGGCATCTGATTGGCTAGATGCCTAAGCGTATGCTTGTCATTTACAGAAATTGTATAAAACAAAAGAAACAAAAAGTCAGGAATGACCGTAGCTCTACCAAAACCGTCTCAATGTACTACTACTACTACTACTACTACTACTACTACTACTACTACTACTACTACTAATAATAATAATTATTATAATAACAACAATAATAACAACAATAATAACAACAACAATAATAATAATAATAATAATAATAATAATAATAATAATAATAATAATAATAATAATTAATAGTAGGAGCACTAGGGACAATTCCGAAAAACTTCGAAAAAAGAATGTCAGAAATTGGAATCAGAGGAATAAATGCAAAAGTACAAGGACTAACGATAATGAAAACGACTGAAATATTAAGGAAAACCCTTGAGTGCGGAGAATAATACAAGAATACAATATAAAGAATAAGCGTTACAGGGAATGAAGAACACCGAAACCGCATATTTACAAGTTCTACACCCCCATCATGCACTCTCCTCATTTTCATCACCGATCCCCCCCCCCAAAAAAAAAATGATACCAAAGGGCCGGGAAGGGTCAATAAGGACTGAAAGACCGAGGAGCGAGCGCCAACCAGACCTCGGCTGGACAAGTGCAAAGAGAACTGGGACCTTGGGGAGGCTGAGTGCCACTCAAATTCCAGCATAAACTAATGGCCACTACCAGCGAGAAATGAATGGTAAGCGGCTGTTGCGATGATGCAACTTCATTTGCAAATGCTATCGAAGGAGGTGGAGAGGTCTGGACGTCTGGGGAGACTTGTTGTCACTCAGCTTCTAGAGAATACCACAGGTCTCCAATCAGATCGTTTGTTGACGTGTGAAAGCTCCATGTGAGCCAATAATAATAATAATATTAATAATAATAATAATAATAATAATAATAATAATAATAATAATAATAATAATAATAATGATGATAATAATAAAGCATAGTCGGATCATTCTATCGATCCAGTAGATATCTCACTGCTGGCGCAATTCTCTATCTATATAAGAGCCAGATACGTCCAAGTATGGAGTACTGTTGCCACATATGGACAGGAGCTGCTAGAAAAGACTTCTCCTGCCTTGATAGGGTTCAAAATAGACTTCGTGGCCTGGTGGGAGGTGTCCTTTTCTCTTCGCTGCAACATCTATCTCACAGAAGAGATGTTGCGAGTTTGTCTCTGCTTTCTCGTTATTTTCATGGAAAGTGTTCGATTGAGCTTCAATCTATGCCCCCTCCCTCGCCAAACTTTCACAAGAAACACTCGTCTAGCTGAAAACACTATCAATAATTCCTTTCATCTTTATCTGTGCCTAAACCTAAACATAGATTCCATGATCAAAGCTTCTTTCTTAGAACTGCACGCCTGTGGAATGGTCTTCCGTTTTCCCGCTTTCCAGCTGTCTATAATATGGTTGTCTTCAAGTCCAACGTGAACAAGTTTCTGATGAGCCGTTCCACTTAAGTTAACAAATTTACCGAACTTCCATTAGTATCGATTACTATATTGTCCTTTTGACTGCTGTACACTCTTTACTCCTTATCATTGAGTGGCCTATCGGCCTTGATAAGTGGTGACGCCTATGTAAAAAAAGAACAAGAAAAAAAAGCAAAGTTGACTAATAACACTACGGCCCGATCAATGGAATGACCGACCCGCGTGTTACGTAAATGTCCTGGAAAAGGTACCAAACTGAGACACGATGGCCTGGTCAATACGATTGGTCAGAGTTGAAGAGTACAAACATACCTTAGGTTTCTGGGTGTGGCTAGCTGCTTCCTTCTCTCAGGATTACGAATCTGGCTGAACTATTTTCCAGTTTGCTGGCACCGTCTCGATATTTAAGGCAGACATAACAACGCACAACACAGTTTGTAACATATATGTGAAAGAATATCATCTATTTATTAATTTTACAAAAAATATTACAATATATTACAACAAAAACAATTTACAAATCATAACAATCAACTTCAACAATTAACTCTTTAAAACTAACTATTTAGCTAACTCTTTACAAAAATCCTGGGGGAGGAGATCTTCCTTTTACAGGAGCCAAAAAAGGATGCATCCTTAACTGTCAGATTGGAAAGAGAAAGAGTTCTGGTAACTATGCATTATGTCCCCCTTGTTTTCTATATCGCTCCGCTTACGGCCAAATCACCTCCTGAGGACCACGACGGCTTGTGGTACTAGAAATAGTGCCACAGACTGAGTTGGTAAAAATGAAACTTCAGGGCCATTTGGAGCGAGATACTAAGGCACTAAAATGTCAGAACACATGTAATTTTCTGTCTAATAATCACTTGAAAAGAGTAACAGAAGATCTTATATTTGCTGCGCGGAAGCAGGTACTAAATACTAATGCAATCAATGCACTCATCTTTGAGAAGGGCTGTTCTGATAAGTGCAGGCTGTGTGGCATAACTCTTGAAACAGTGTTACACATTGTTAGTGCATGTTCCACACTTGTTACAAAGGGAGTACTAACATCGCCATGACAAAATAAGTGAAAATCTTCATTGGAGTTTGTGCCAAAAGTTTGGATTCCAAGTGATTGACAAGTGGTTCCAACATCACAGAGAAGTGGTAGTGAAAAATGGGGATGTTAAGATTCTATGGGATTTCATGTGACCGGATATTGTAGTTATGAACTGGATTTATTTGCTCCCCCACTTAGCAAATTAGACACAAGGCCGTTTTTTAATGTGGAGAGAGAGAGAGAGAGAGCGAGAGAGAAAGAGAGAGAGAGAAAGGAGTGGAAAAGGGGACCAGCTCCCGAGAGGTGGGAAATGGGAGCTGGATAGTGAAGTCTATTTGACCTATAGGGTTGCCCCTACATGGACCAAAAGATTGCCACAAGGACAAGGGTCTTTGATTGCAGCATTTGCCGGAAGAGATAATACACTCTGAGATATTAAACTTTTTATTCACAGGAAAAAATACAATTGGGAAACAAATTTAGGCACAAGGCCAAATCATACACTTTGATCTTGGCTCGAAAGCCACCGGGTAGGTATTTATTTGCTCCCCCACCGAGCAAATTAGGCACAAGGCCGATTTTTAATGTGAGGAGTGAAGGAGAAATGGGGACCAACTCCCCAGGGAGTAGGGGAGCTGGATAGTGACAATTGGTATGAAGGGTTGCCCCTACATTGACCAAGGTCTTATATGTGGGCTTTCCCCCACATATGGTCTTTGCTTGCAGTATCTGCCGGAACAGATACTACACTTTGATCTTGATATATAATTTATTTCGTGAAAATGAAAATCACAATCAAAATAATTCAATGTAAAATTAAAATAAATTAAAAGCAAAATTCAAATTTACAAAACAAATTTAGGCGCAAGCCCCTTTAAGATCTAGGTGGGGGAGTGTTGCAGGGTCTTTGTTACTACAGTGAAAATGGAGTCTTTGGCGACTTTACTCATGACTGGCAACATTTACCACAATACCTCATTCACTCTGTGGACTCTAAACTTACTAATGAAAACCCCATCGCTTTTTCAAAAAAGAATATATTTACAATTATTCTGTGTGTGTGTGTGTGTGTGTGTGTGTGTGTGTGTAAAATTATCATGGCCCGAAGGCCACCGGGTATTGTAGTCGTGAACAAAAAGACCAATCAGTGCCAAATGATTGATGTGGCATGCACAAACGACATCAACTTGGCAGGCTAAAGAATGAAAACTACGGAACTATCAGAAACTGAGGGTGGAGATCGCTAGGTTGTGGAATAAGAAAACTTCTATCGTGCCAATCACCATAAGTAACCTTGGCTCAATTTCATTTGATCTTGAGAAACAGCTGAACTCCCTCGAAATTTAGTACAACATCACCGTACTCCAGAAGTCAGTTCTGCTTCGCACAGCAAATATCCTACGCCAGGTGCTTTCCATCTAATTGACTCTTTGACTATGCTCACTCGCTTTTAGTGTAAAAGCGCGCTTTTGAGTAAAATAATTAAAAAAACGCTGTAAAATATTACAACACTGTGAAGTTAACGATCATAATAATAATAATAATAATAATAATAATAATAATAATAATAATATTAATAATAATAAAAATAATAATGATATTATTATTATTATTTTTAATAATAATAATAATGTGCAAATTATAATAATAATAATAATATTAATAATAATAAAAATAATAATGATATTATTATTATTATTATTATTATTAATAATAATAATAATAATAATAATAATAATAATAATAATAATAATAATAATAATAATAATAATGTGCAAATAATCGGTTAAGAATATAACATCTGATTTAGTGACCTTAGAATGCGGGGGATAGAATGATCCGTCACTCTTCGAAACATATGGAAGTAATATGGAAGTTAATGTATTCAGTATTAATTTTGTTTATATTTGTAATTTTCTTTGTTTTATTGATAAGTTCAGAATTTTAGCACGCATTTTGACTTGAATTATTTAAAAAAAAAGTTTCTTCCGATAATCACATTGTTTAATATTGAAATATAAATCTGTGCTTCATGCAGAGATGTCTGCGCTGGCCAGGGCACGACGTTAGCATGCAGGATGGCCGAATTCCTAAAGGCATCCTGTATGGCGAGCTCTCAGCCGGCAGCAGACCGACCGGTAGACCACTCCTCAGATTTAAGGATGTGTGCAAAAGGGACTTAAAATCCGTCAACACCAACCCTGTTGACTTCGAATCCTATGCTGCAGGAAGTGACTCCTGGAGAGTCAAAGTCAAGAAGTGTGTCCGGCTGAGCGAGGAGAGAACAGAAATAAAGAGTGGGAGGGGAAGAGAGGCAGACGCAAAAAGACAGCATCAACAGCAGCATCGGCAAAGCATGACAAAGGATATCCCTGCGGGAAGTGCAACAGAATCTGCTGCTCCCGCATCGGTCTGCTGAGTCACAGCAACAGTTGGCACCACTCATGACAACCTTCAGGCGCGATTCTCCATCGTTTATCTAGACGGAAGGGCCCCAACAAGATTCATGCATAAATGTGCAAGCTATTAGCGAGGAAAGTAACATATCTGCTTCAGCGACCTTAGAATGCTGGGATAGAATATTTTTTTTTACAAAGGCATAATCACTTATCAAGGCCTGAGACCCCTCGAGGATAATGGTTAAGAGTATACAGTAGACAATTGGACAGTATAATAATCGTTAGCAATGGAAATTCGGTAAATTTGTTAAGTTAAGTGGAACGGCTTATCAAGAACTTGTTTGCGTTGGACTTGAAGACAACCATATTGTAGTCAGCTGGAAAGCAGGAAAGCGGAAGACAATTCCACAGGTGTGCAGTTCTAAGAAAGAAGCTTTGTTCGTGGAATCTACGTTTAGGTTTAGGAACAGATAAAGAGTGGGGGGATTATTGATAGTGTTTTCAGCTAGACGAGTGTTTCTTGTGAAAGTTTGGCGAGAGGGGGACCATAGATTGAAGCTCAGTCGAACACTTTTCATGAAAATAACGATAAAGCACAGACAAACTCGCAACATCTCTTCTGTGAGATAGAGGTTGCAGGGAAGAGAAAAGCACATCTCCTACGAGGCTACGAAGTCTATGTTGAACTTTATCAAGGCAGGACAAGTCCTTTCTAGAAGCTCCTGCCCATATGTGGCAACAGTACTCCATCTTCAGGCGTAGAAGATCTACGAAATCCGGACACAAAAAATATGGAGACCGAGATCTATGAAACAGCAGAACTTAACGAAAATAAATTAGCTGAAGTAGAAAACAGCAGTCAACTTTTGAACGAGGAAAAAACAAAGCTTCCATCCTTACGGGAATCAAGAGTGAAAGAAATTTAAAACTGACACAGAGAAAGTGAACAAGCTCCTCCAATACATCCCAACAGATACCATTACAGACCTAAACAATTTAATTTATGTAGTTGCCAAGACAGTAAGTATGAAATAATAAACTAGAAAAAATAACGGGGAAAGAGAATGGACCCACAAAACTCGGATAGAAACTGAGCCTGGAAATCCAAATCAACAAACTGTAAAAGAAGTCAAAGCGATAAACAAGATGAAAAAAAAAGTAGAAATTTGAACAGCGGGGAGAGGTTAACAAAAAAACAAAACAAAAAAACAAAAAACAAAAACAAAAACAAACAAACAAAAAAAAAACCCCAGGAAAAATTGAAGGAAAGAATACCAGCGAAAGAAGGGAAATTAAGACAATATGATAAAGAATATGAACGGAGGTAAAAAAAAAACACGAAAAAAAGCAACCGGCCCCAACAGAAACAAAACGCTACAAGAGCCAGATATAGGAAAAGCAACAGGATAATTAATAAAAATTGGCCGAGAGACATAATGGAAGAGTCACACCAAATCGAAGAAGGGTTAGGGGAAGAACTCAGCAAGAAAACACTTAAGACAACCCTCCGAAAAATGGAAAACTGAAGAACACCAGACCATGACGGAATACATGCGTACTCGTTTAAAAAAAACAAACTAATTCACACCTTAAATGTTTTTACGAAGCTATTGAGCCAGAATGGATGACCAAAGGTAGATCACTACTGGTGCAAAAAAAACTCTGAAAAAGGAAACTACTAGTAGCTACCGGGTAAAGACATGTTTACCTACAATGTGGAAAATAATCACAGCACAACTGAAGGAACAAATTTATCATTTCCTTCATAATCGCGGACTACTCCCAGAGGAACAGAAAGGATGACAAAAAGGTAAAAAAGGAACACATAACCTATTATACACAGGCCAACGTGTCCTGAAAGAGATGAAAAGTAGAAAAAAACTTAGCCATGGCATGTATAGACTATAAGAAAACGTATGAACGGACCCCCGTGAGCATGGTTTATAGAATGCCTAAGAGTGTATGAAATACCAGGTAAGATAATCAATTCGATAGAAAATGCAATGAGAACATCGAGTCTTGAACTGATGGACAAAACATAACTGTCATTTAAATACAAAGATGGATCTTCCAAGGTCATTGCCTATCACCACTACTGTTTAATATAGCTATGATGTCCCTGAACAATATACTATGAAAATGCTAAGCCGGACACAAGTTAACAAATACAGAAAAAGAATGAATCAATTAATGTACACGAGTGACCTGCAACTGTTTGTAAAACCAAAAACAACTAGATACGCTAATAAACACAACCAAAATCATTATCCAGGATATTTGAATGGAATTCGTATAGAAAGGTGCGCACTGCTGACCATGAGGAGGGAAAACTGGAAGCAATAGAAGGTATGGTACTACCCAATCAAACAGGGATGAGGACACTAGGCGAACATGCTAGCT
The DNA here is from genome assembly GCF_053919585.1 of Euprymna scolopes. Taxonomy (NCBI): domain Eukaryota; kingdom Metazoa; phylum Mollusca; class Cephalopoda; order Sepiida; family Sepiolidae; genus Euprymna; species Euprymna scolopes. Next base: position 52,433,167 of record NC_136522.1, on the reverse strand, counting down.
ACAAATACTGGAAGCAGACACAATCAATGCAACATAAATGAAAGAGAAAATTGGAAACGAATACCTCAGAAGAACAAGAACACTCGTCGAAACTAAACTATATAGTAGCAACCTAATTAAAGGAATAAACACGTGGGCAGTGTCACTAGTTAGATACTCTGAACCGTTTATAAACTGAACCAAAGGAAAACTAAGAAATTTCGACCAGAAGACCAGGAAACTCATGACAATGCACAATGCATTGCACCCAAAGGATGATGCTGACCGACTCTATGTGAAAAGGAAAGATAGAGGAAGGTGGCTGGTTTTTATAGAAGACACGAAGAAATAGTAAAATTACATAATGCAGAAACAATGAAATAATAATTACCGCAGCAAGACATACGAATGAAACATAGAAGAAAGAAAAAAAGGGACGAGGAAAGAAAAATTGGAAGAGATACAGCTACATAGACGATTCATAAAGATGACAAAATATGAGACTTGGAAATGGCTGCAAAAAGGAAACCTTAACAGGGAAACTGAATCCCTAAAACAACCGCGCAAGATAACGCGATTAGAACCAACCACGTCAAAGCACGGATCAACAACACCTAAGAAAACAACAAATACAGACTCTACGGGCAAAGAGACGAAACAATAAATTACATAATAAGTGAATGCAGCAAACTAGCCCAAAAGAATGTAAAAAATAGATACAATCAAGTGGGAAAAGCAGTACACTGGCAATAGTCCAGACGAGTGTATCTTGAGCACCGAGACAAATGGTACAAGCACAAGCCGGCAGCACTACTTGAAAATGAAAGTCACAATACCCTATGGTACATGGATATATAAACGGATAAACCCAGTCAAGCAAGAAGACTGGATTTCATAATAGTTTACAAGAATGGAAAAGTCCTGCCAGATTGTAGATTTTGTCGTTACAGCAGACTACAGAATGAAGATCAGGGAGACGGAGAAGCGGAACAAATACACGAAACTGGCCAGAGAGCTCAAAGGGATCTGGAAAATAAGGAAAGTCAAGATAACACTACTAATAAGTAGAATCGCTAGGAACAATACCGAAAACTTTGAAAAACAGAATGGGAGAAATTGGAATCCGAGGGATGGCTGAGAAGATACAAGGGATAATAATTTTTCCCATGACTAGATTCATCGCATTGAATGTACTCTAGCCGGGAAAATTCATTTATGAGGGAATCAGTGTGTGCATTTTCTGCTTAGTGGCGGATTTGAAACAATATCAAATTTAAACAGAGGTGTAAGTGTAGATACAAACAGAACAAAAGCAATTTAAGATACAATAATGGAATAAAGTATGCAACTTTACATTTACTGATACATTATATATATATATATATATATATATATATATATATAACTACTTAATTTACTCATATAAAATAAATATACGAAAGTATAGATTTATGCGTAAACTTTAAATATTTACTTCAAAAGTGCTCAATACGTAGGTAGAGCTAGTTAGTAATTTATAAAATATATATGGCGATTAAGCTACACTGAATATTCCGCGTTACATCCACTCTAGGACTCTTCAGGCTTATGCGCATAAGCCTGAAGAGTCCTAGAGTGGATGAAACGCGGAATATTCAGTGTAGCTTAATCGCCATATATATTTTATAAATTACTATATATATATATATATATATATATATATATATATATATATATATATATATATATAAAGCCCCCCACCCTCTTCGTGTTGAGCACTTTGTAAATATATTTTCACCTTACGCATATTTAAGCAATCAAGCGAAGCCTACTATTTATTTGTTTGTAAACGAACTGATGATTTGAGCACCGTTGCGACGGGCGGGTGTGGATTTAACACACACTCGAGGAGAAATATTTACGGCACTGATTCGTGGTCTGATAGTCAGAGCTGCCGACTATCAATGCGACGGTTGTAGCTTCGATCCACGGCTGGGGAAAAGTGTATGCCTGGCCGCACTGATAATGAAAACTTCAGAAATATTAGATAATAACCCTTTAATGCGGAGACTAACACACATGAACTACAGACACAAATTGCATATTCAAAAACGGCTACATACATAAGTGAACGCCACACGAAAGCAGGTAAACTGAACCGGTATAATTGCAAGTTTTTTTTTTTTTTGTGTGTGTGTGTGTGTGTGTGTGTGTGTGTGTGTGTGTGTGTGTGTCACCATAAACTGGCACCACACCAAATAATCGAGGAGGGCCAAGGAGGATGGAAAGACCGAGGAGAGAAAGCAGTAACCAGACCTCTGCTGGTTGAGTGCAAAGATAACTGGGACCTTATGGAAGCATATTGCTACCTAAATTCCATTGAAGACCAATGGTTGCTAAGAACGAGAAATCAATCGTAATCAGCTATTGCGATGAAGCAAATTCTTTTGCAAAAGATATTAAAAAAAATTAAAGAGTACTGGGTGGACTTGTTGTCACTCAGACTCCAGAGAACACCACAAGTTGTTTACAAAGAGAAATCTTTGATGACGGCATGTGTGACTACTCTTATAATAATAATAATAATAATCCACTATTTTACAAATGGAACTTTGTCTCCACCTATTCTCTCTTTCTATGCTTACATTCTCTATGGACTCAGAAACGGCTGGGCTTGTTTTTCTTTTCATTTTAAAAAAATTTTTTTTTTAATTTCACACAAATGTATTATAATTGTTTTAGAGTGTTCTAACGTAGGTTTAGTACGGGAACGCGTCTGATAAGAATCGAAAATCGATAAGGGGGGGGGGTCCGATTAAAGAAAGAAGTCTGGTTTTGACCAAAGTTTACACTTTTATACAACCTAACATCACAAAGATATTGGTTGGTTTGTTGGTTGTTTTTGTTTTACGGGATATCAACTTTTTTCAGGTTATTTAATGCCGAATCCAGTGATTTTATAGAACAATTTTTTAATAGAGTATTTGTATTATTCAAGTCGGTTTCTATTTAACCCATAGTTGGGACCCTAACAGGTACAACCAGTCCGGGTCAGAATGGACCTGGGAGCAATGGCAATTAAAGGGTAGCTCCACACTCCCCAAAGCCCTCAAGCTGGGGCCTCATTATCGAATGTTTTTTTTTTTTTTTTTTACATAGTGATCACCACTTATCAAGGCCCGGAAGCCACTCAGGGATAAGGGTTATTGCAAGTACATTACGTTAGTGTGGAGATTTTATGAAGTGTTTACTTAAGGGGGCGGTTCATTAGGAATTTGTTAACATTGGACTTGAAGACATCCAAGTTGTAGTCCGGTGGGAAGCAGGCAGACGGAACAGAGATCCACAGGCGTGCAGTTCTAAGAAAGAAGCTTTGTTCATGGAATCCGCGTTTTGATTTAGGCACAGATATAGAGTGGGGGAAATTTTTCACAGTGGATTGAATGTAGTTTAAGGTCGTATCCAGGACCAGAAGGACATTGGAGAACCAGAAACGCCCAACCTATTAATTCAACTGAAGTTTCTTATATAAGACAGGGGCGCGTTCAAAATAAATATTTTTTTTAGAGCACAACATAGCCTTGATACTTGATTTTTGTACATTTAACTTTAATTCAAGAGATTATGTAAAAATAATTTCCAGTGATTATGTAAAAATAATTTCAAGTGATTATGTAAAAATAATTTCATAAAATAAACAGCTGGTTCTTTGATAAGACAGGGGCGCGTTTGAAATGGATGTTTCCTTTTTGAGCAAAATTGGATCATGATACGTGATTTTTGCATCTTAAACGTTATTTAAGCCATTAGTTACAAATAATTTTTATAAAATCAACAGTAGATTCTCTACAGTTCACTGTTGACTGCAATGTATTGTGGACTAAGTCACTGCGGGGCATCAGGTGAAGCTTCTTCCCTCTGCACTGCGGAGGAAGTTTCTAACTCGAGCAGTCAATCAATCGATTTGATAAAGCCATATCACCGTGATGATACATTTGTTCACTCTCATTTAATCCCGGAAAACATTGGATCTCTCTGCTAGTATACTATAAAAGCGAAAATGTATGTATGTTTGTATGTGTGATCGCTTTTTCTGTAAGTCTACAAAAGGCTTTTTTCAGAGAAGCGGTCGGTCGCCTAACAACTTTTTAAAACTTTTTATATCACATATAAATCGTAATATCTCACAGTTAACAACGACGCTCGCCTGTCTATTTAATTTGCTCGACTTTGGGAAAATAAATATTCAACATTTGTCGCTCGCCGCATGTAGGTTAGTCTTTTTCCTATAACATCTTGGGAAGCGTTCCCACAGTAATTGAAATACTATCCCGCAGTCAAACTTGACCTCATTAAGTCATTAAAATGGGCACCTGCCAAATCCAAGTAATTAAATAAATTCAAACGTGTTTCCTTAGCATCTCGCGTTGGGGCAATCGTTAACGTCGCACGTTTTTTTTTCACACTTTAATTTACAACTTTGCCTAAACGGTTCGGGTTCGATCCTCATACTTACCTACCAAAACACTTTTTTAACCTCACCCTCGGAGTTTCCACACACACCTCCAAACACCCGGGCACGCCGGGTACCTCTCACTAGTCTATAATATAAATCTCACCTGTCTGTTTAAATGTATGTATTTATGTTTGTATGTCTGCCTAAAACTTTCGACAGATGCGACGGATTTTCACGAGATCGGTATCGTTTTAAAGCTCGAAGTTTCGAACGACAAATATCGAAAAATTAGCTAAAAACATTAATTCCTTCACCCTCAACTGCGAACTTTTCTACAGGGAGGTGTTGCTTTTTTTTGCCGATATTTTCGAAAGTCATCCCCTCTTTTCGATTGACTAGCCTTGTTTTAAACATTCGTCACTTCCGGTTTGGCGATGGGCGCAACAGCGAAGACGTCACATTTTTTTCACGTTTTTGTCCTCTTTTGCGGTACGGGTTCGAGCCGGCCTGCCTGCCTGCCTGCCTACTACAACATTTTTTTCTTTTGCTCAAAACACACCTCCAAATACCCGAGCAACGCCGGGAACTTAGGCCAGTAAATAAATAAAGAATCACAACAACAACAACAACAACAACAACAACAAAAACATAAAAATGTCTAAAAGTTGTACCCTTTATCAACACCCTCTCTCTTTCTCTTGATATCTTTCTCCGTTCATCCTCCTCATCATCTCTTTCCACAACTCCGTTTTGAAATTTAATTCTCTCTGTGTATATTCATCCGCCTACCCTGCCCTATGTTCCCCTCTACGTACAATATAAAATAAAAGTCAAAATAAATATAAATTATCCCCCCACCCTACCAAAAAAAAAAAAAAAAACTCGTTAGTTTCACTACGCTTTCAACAAGTCGGATGTGCTTGCCGTATTACAGACACGTCCTCACTTCCCCCTTTGAAATGCATCCCCAAATGTCAACCAAACTATAGTTCTCCATTGTTTATTTCTTGTATTTTTTCCCATGACTAGATTCATCGCATCGAGTGTACTCTAGCCGGGTACATTCATTTATGAGGGAATCAGTGTGTGCATTTTCTGCCTAGTGGACATTGTATCAGAATACGGAATTGACTGGCCGATTTGAAACTGTATCAAATTTAAACAGAGGTAAAAGGAGAGAGAAAGGGTACAAAAACAATTTAATATACGAGACTGGAAAAAGCTATTCAACTTAACTTTTACCGATAAATATATATATATATATATATATATATATATATATATATATATATATATATATATATATATATATACACTAGCAGAGGTGCCCGGCGTTGCTCGGGTGTTTGGAGGTGTATGCTGTGCAAAAAAAGCAAAAAAAAAAAACAAAAAAATGGTTAATTTTTTAAAACTTTGACCCCTATTATGACCCCTTAAAATTTATAGTTTCGGGCTCAAATCACTTTATTAAGTTAGATCCAGGTTCAAGGAACCTATATCTAAAATTTCAAGTGTCTAGACCCAAAATTGTTGGAGGAGTTTGGTAGAGTTCTTAAAGGTCAAATCGTTGAAATTTGACCCCTTAACAGCCAAATTTCTGGCCAGAAAACCGATCATATCGATTTTCCCAAATCTCAGTACCCGGTATTTCAAATTTCGAGTCTATAGACTAAAAATTGACAGAGTTATTGCGTAGGGAAATGTACACAGACACACAGACAGACAGACAGACAGACACGTTCACTTTTATATATATATATATATATATATATTGACAGAGTAGTGTGGTAGGGAAATGGACACACACAGACACACACAGAGGCAATTTTACTTTATAGATATATCGTTATTTCATTTTATGTAGATATCTCGTTATTTCAATAGCATGTGCTCGACGGAACTTCAATCTTTCCCTTTCCCCCTCCTCTTCCTCCTCCTACTCCTCATTCTCATGTAAAACATTTACAACCAACAGTCGTCTAGCTAAAACTATTCAGTTGTCGTTACTCTTTATCTGTGCGTAAAACAAAACGAAAATTCCATGAAGAAAGTTCCTTTCCTAGAACTCCCGTCTCTAGAACATAATACCGCTTACTGCTTTCAGACTGACTATAACAATATTTTCAAGTTCAATGTAAATACGTTATTGTGCAATTTTATTTTATCTACTTACTAGCACTTCAGTCCGGCGTTGGCCGGGTGTTTGGAGGTGTATGTTGAGCAAAAAAAAGAAAAAAAAAAGCGGTCAATTTTTTAAACTTCGACCCCTATTATGACCCCTTAACATTTATTGTTTTGGGCTCGAATCAAGTTACTAAGTTAGATCCATGTCCAAGGAACCTATATCTAAAATTTCAAGTGTTTAGACCCAAAATGGTCGGAGGATTTGGTAGAATTCTCAAACGTCAAATCGTTGAATTTTGACCCCTTTACAGCCAAATTTCTGGCCGAAAGCCGATCACATAGATTTTCCCAAATTTCAGTATCCTGTAGGTAACATTTTAAGTGTACAGATTCGAAATTTACAGAGTTATTACGTACACACAGAGACAGTCACATAGACACACAGATACATAGACGTTCACTTTTATATATATACTAGAATTTCAGCCCGGCGTTGGTCGGGTGTTTGGATGTATATGTTGAGCAAAAAGAAAGAAAAGTGGTAGTAAGAAGGCAGGCTCGAACCCGTACCGCAAATGAGGAAAAGAACGGGGTAAAACCTAACGTTTATGCTGTTACGACTACCGCAAACCGGAAGTGACATTTTTAAAAAATTAAGGCTAGACAATCTAAAGGAGAGGATAACTTTAAAAGATATCGGCGAAAAAAGTGACCCCCTCCCGTGTAGAAAAGTGCCTAGTTGAAGAGGTGGATATCAATGTTTTTAGCCATTTTTTCGATATTTGTCGTATGAAAGATCGAACTTTAAAACGATACTGATCTCGTGAAAATCCGTCGCCTCTATTGAAAGTTCAAGGCAGACATGCAAACAGACATACATACATACATTTATATACTGGTAACTAACAATTTTCGACCCAAACTGATGAAAAAGCTTGCCCTATTTCTGAATACCCTTTATGTAAAATTTCAAATATTTAGACAAGAAATTGTCTGAGTAATTTGGAAGAGACCGCAGAGGTCAATTTTTTAACTTTGACCCCTATTTTGACCCCTTAACATTTATTGTTTTGGGCTCAAATCAAGTTATTAAGTTAGATCCATGTCCAAGGAACCTATATCTAAAATTTCAAGTGTTTAGACCCAAAATTGTCGGAGGAGTTTGGTAGAGTTCTCAAAGGTCAAATCGTTCAACGTTGACCCCTTAATTGCCAAATTTCTGGCCAGTAAAACCGATCACATCGATTTTCCCATATCTCAGTACCCTGTATATCAAATTTCGAGTCTGTAGACAAAAAATTGAGAGAGTTATTGCGTAGGGAAATGTACACAGACATACACACAGACACACACACATTCACTTATATATATAGACACACATTCACTTATATATATAGATATATAGATATAAGAACAAATAGTTAATAAAACATGTTAAAAAACACTTTGAAAAAGACTTAATCTGAAAATGAAACACTTAAGTGGATAGTTCTTAATCCGCGGAGTTTCGAAGAAATACTTTCCTTCTCATCGGAGGGTAGGAAATTAGCAAAATCAGGGATCGGATTTTGCATACAAAAGTATTTGATGAAACTGCAAGTAAGTCAAAGATCTAACTTGATAACAAAAAGTGAAGCAGAGGGAATATGGTGAATAAAAAAGTGATTTCACTTTTTTTTTTATTTTACTTCAGTCGAAATTCTAAGAAATCAAGGGGCCCACAACCTGCGGCTTACACTTGAAGTCTATATGAGCTACATAGATATTCGAATGTTCCATTTAAGTTCGTTATTTCTCAAACACTGAGTTAATAAAGAAGTTGAGAACATAATTTTTTCTCTCCGCAATTAACCATTTTAATATATTGTAGTATATCTTTCATATTGGTCTCTTAGTCTTACTTAATTCCAGGACAATAATTTATCTAGTCTGCTTGAGTATCCAGTTGCGTGCTGTTACTTGATGTAACATCACTTGGAGAAGGTGCACCATTCCTCGTAAAAGCTATGGGTTAGCCATAGCGAGGAGATCTTATTTGGGTAGCGAATACTATGTGATTATGAATATTTGGTCAGGGTTTACTTCTATGGAAAAAGTATCCTCTTGCCAGATTGTTCTGACAACCCCCTGTATAGAGAGACTTTAAACACCCGAGGACAGTGTCTAGTAGGCATTCAAGTTCTCAGTCAGGTAAAAGGTAAAGTATCCAATGACGGTAAAATCCAAAAATGTAAGTCCAAGAAAATGTATTTAATTTTCCATTCGCACAAGTAAAATCCAAGGAAATCGCATAATTGGAAGATGGTCCAAAATAATCCAAAACGCCGAAATCCGTGGAATAATTCACAAATATGTACAAGGAAAAGGGGAAAAAGAGAAAAGGTTGCAATAATATTAATAGAAAAATAAGATATGATTTTAACACGGCTGCCGAGAACAAAGTTTGATTAAAAAAATCAGTCAAGAAGAAGAAAGAGAATATATATATATATATATATATATATATATATATATATATATATATATATATATATATATATAAACTCGTTTCTTTCCGTTGAGAACTTTCAGTTGAAATACAGTCGGTCAATTTGGCTCATATGTGCAGATCATAATATAATCATTAGGTCACTCTTATAGACTTAAAAACATTTAAAAATAAATATTTAAATCTCAACTATATTTCCCGCAATTAACGGTGGCCGAATGGATTAGGTACTTGCTAATGTAGCGAGAGATGGATTCTGTTGCTGAAATCAAATTTATCAACCGGTGCTAATCGTGACACACTGCACTAATGATTTCCGAAAAGATGAAACTCTAGTCCATAGGCATTTAATAATTATTATAGTAAATATTTATGTCAGGCCCTTTAAGAAACTGGTTTCTTATCGTTGAGCACTTTTAGTTTAATTAAAGACGGTCAATTTTGCTCATATGCACAGATCATCATATAATGATTAGATCACTCTAACAGATGTTAAAAACATTTAAAATTGAAATTTAAACATTTTAATGTTTAAATTTTAACAGTATTTCTCGTGGTTAACGGTTACCGAATGGATTAATAAAGTCCGAGATGGCTTTACTGCCGGGTTCGAATCTATCGGCCGGTGTTAATCGTGACACTCTGCACTGGTGATTCCCGAAAGGGTGAAACACAAGTGTCTGTAAGTATTTAATAATTATTATAGTAAATAATTATATATATATGTATATATATATATATATATATATATATATATGTGTGTGTGTGTGTGTGTGTGTGTGTGTGTGTGTGTGTGTGTTTGTGTGTGTGTGTATGATTTATTGTTAATTTGTTCTAGATAAATTCTAACTGTTGACGAATCAGAATAGACGTATTATAGCAGGTTCATTTTCTAGAACGATGTAATGACGTCACACATCGGTGCCCCAACATCCTACGACATCATGTTACGTCATCTGAACCCAACTACCCATTTGATATTTTTGTTTATAAAACTTGTTTTTAGAAGTAGGCTAAAAGTCCCGTGTCTTTTGTAAGGATATCATTTTCCGGATCATTACTAGTTCCACACCGGGAAAGAAAACATGGATGTCACGCCTGAAATGTTCGGCGTAATGGATTATGACATATTCATTTCAAAGTCGTACACGGCTCCTTTTTGGATGTGCTCGTCAACATCGTATCTACTATGCCACCCACAACTTGCAACTCATTCATATGTATCATAGTGTGGACGGCTATATACAAATGCATGCGAAATGATGTCACCGGTAAAAAAAATGTCAATAAAAAGGAGGAAGAGACGTGGAGCACAACAAGATAACGTTCTAGATCACATGGATGACGTCACAGCCGTGATAATTCGGAAATTAACGTTGTTGTTATAAAGAAAAAGCGAGTTAAAGTTCTTTTTCTAGTTTTTGTCTTATTTGCGACTGAGCGTACAACATGTTGGTACATTTCCTTTATTTGAAGATTGAAATGCTGAGTGTGGAACAGCCAAACCAGCTGCCAACATTTCCCTGCTTTTTATTGAAACCAACCGAGAGCTCTTTTTAGTATCCCCGCTGTTCCCTTAAGTGCACTTGTCTGGATCTCTTTTGCACTTGGTTCACCAGGAATATTAGTTAGGTAGGACTTCAGGTTCTTCTTCATAAGCCCTGTGGCACCTATGATAACTGGTATGATTGATATCTCCTTAAGATTCCAGTTTCTTTTAATATCATACATGAGACCTGGATATTTGGTCTGTTTCTCTCTTTCAGCTCTGTTCAGACCTCCATCATTAGGAACAGTCACTTCAACCAATGTTGCAACTCTCTCTGACCTATTCCATATAACTAAGTAAGGTTTCACAGCAGCACTTTTCAGGTAGGTGGCTGTAAGGATTACGTGGTCGTAATGTATGGCATATAAGTCATTTCAAACTGTTCTTTCAGGTTTATGTTCCCAGGTCTTTCTGCTACACTGGGTGTTTCTGTGTGACGTTACATATACACCGTAAAACAATTGTATGTTCATACGTACATTATCAGGCTTCTTCAAATTATAAAGAAATCGGCCTCCTGGTTAGCAAAAATCATTGTTTGTTATGATTCACCTGCTTCATTGGTTCGTGTTCGTTTGGCTCGTTTGTCTAGTGATTATTTACCGTTTCGATGCTTCATAGTAATACAGCTTCCTATTCCAGTAGCCTTTTTCCAAGCTTGTAGAACTCTGTTCTTTTAGACTATTTTTCTCCTGCATGTAGACTTGGCCTTTTCAACTCTATGGTCAATAGGCACCTTCTGTCTTTGCAATAATCATATTTCGTTCTTGTTAGCTCGTTATACTAAATAGCTTCCAGCCTTGTCTGGAGCGGTCCTGGATTTGACCTTAAACTATATCCGTTGGTGAGGCCCCAGCTTGCGGGCTTTGTGGAGTGTGGAGCAACCCTTTAATTGCAATTGCTCCCAGGTCCACTCTGAGCCTGACTGGTAGTAGCTGCTAAGGTCCCAACTATGGGTTAAATAGAAACCGACTTAAAAAAAACAAAAAAACAACAAATATATTCTATTGAAATATTGTTTTTCAAAATCACAGTATTCGGCATTAAATAACCTGAAAAGGGTTGATATGCCGTAAAACAAAAAACAACAAACCAACCAACGTTGTCTGGAGCGATGTATATTAAAAAAGCCAATGCCGCTATATGATTTTACCCGTTTTAAATGAAATTATTTACAATCAGATTATTTTGTCCCATAGATTTAAACATCTATACTGGGAATTTCGTTCTTATTCCCTGCCGTCGCGACTCCACTAATATGCAATGGTTTAAATGCAATGTGAACATAATCTAGGTACTCAAGTTTTCACAATCCCCTCTTAGATATGCCCTCAAATAGTAGCCCGTTGCTATAAGTGGCAAGACATTATTTGAGCTGAAAATGGTTGAACATGATAACACATCTCGAAGGATTCCATGAATCCCAGCACTATGAACGCAAGCAATATATCTTTTTTGATAATCCAAAATACTGTTGCCATATCTGGGCAGGAGCTGCTAAAAACAGCCTATCATGCCTTGACAGAGTACAAAATAGACTTCGTGGCTTAGTGGAGGATGCCCTTTTCTCTACCCTGCAACCTCTCTCCCACAGAAGAGACGTTGCGAGCCTATCCTTGTTTTATCGTTATTTCCATGGCAGGTGCTCGTCTGAACTCCAATCTCTGGTCCCCCCTCGCCAATCTTTCACGAAAAACACCCGTCTAGCTGAATCCACTGTGAAAAATTTCCCCCACTCTATATCTGTGCCTAAATCAAAACGCGGATTCCATGAACAAAGCTTCTTTCTTTGAACTGCACCCCTGTGGAACTCTGTTCCGTCTGCCTGCATCCCACCGGACTACAACTTGGATGTCTTCAAGTCCAATGTTAACAAATTCCTAATGAACCGCCCCCTTAATTAAACACTTCAGCAAATCTCCACACTAACGTAATGTACTTGCAATAACCCTTATCCCTGAGTGGCTTCCGGGCCTTGATAAGCGGTGATCACTGTGTAAAAAAAAAAATCCATGATCGACTGTGCATTATATAAATTCATGCAAATTAAAAAAAAATACAATAAATAACAACAACAAAAAATCTAATAAACACAAAACAAACTAAGAGTATATTATTGAATTAATTTGGAATTATTTTGGAGGTGAGTAATTTGTATAATTTATTTCATTTAATTACGTGGACTATTATCATCATCTTCTTGTTCTTGTTTTTATGGCGTTTCGGTCAGGTGAGAATTGTCTAGAGGACGCGGTTTCAATCCCACCCAACGCCAGCCAGAGGATTAGTTGGCCAAACCGTGGTAAGATGACAACAACTATTGAAGGGAGTAATTGCAGTGGATGTACCTATTTACTATGCCTTCCCACGGGACAGAGTTAGACACCAGGGTCGTTTTTTAACGTGGAGAAAAGGTACAAAAATAAAAATTGTCTCAGTCGTGAAGGATTTCTCCTCCAGTGGATGTAGTTGGAGTATTCGACATTCCTATCCCATCGCGGTGAAATTGACGAAGGCCAGAGGAATAATTGACCGAAACGTCGTAAAAACAACAACTAAAAGATTAGGATAATACTCAAAGTAATCAAATAAAATAAATTAAACTAAGAGTAACTTATGAGAAATCTGAAAACAGACACACGTACAAATAAACAAGCAAACAAACAGACAAACGAACAAATACATAAGCAAACAAACAGACAAAGGAACAAATAGACAAGCAGAGATCAGGGCAAAAACATGCGTCTTCTCTAATCAACATCAGGGATCAAAACGGATTCAAGAAACTCACCCCCGCACAAGGCTCTATAAAAGAAAACAGCCATTATACAAAATATCGAAAAAGCATAAAATATGATGTTTTATTTTTGTTTGTTTAAATTTGTATTTAATCTTTTTATTTACATTTTGAATGCAAGCGAGGGTCACATGTTTTTTTAAGAATAACATCTGTGGACCATTTTCGGTTTTTCAGGCGGAAGCAAAATATGGATGATGATAAGCTAGAAGATCTAAAAGAAAATTACTAATTCAAAAATATCCATTTCAGTTCAAAGTCATTGGCGGCTTTGCTTTCGATTCAGCTCATCAGCGTCTTAACCACTCGGCCACCCACACGTGTTTTTATCATCAGAAAAAATGTCAGAATACAAATAGAAAGAAGTAATTTCACAATCATTTTGATATGGTTGCGAAGAGGGCATCACTAAAATGAAACTGACTTATAAAACTGTAAAGAACTATGTTTTTGAATAATTGAAATAAGGATTGATTCGCATTATTTCTTTCCGTCGAACTCAAGAATCTGCACGAAATTCTGGATTGAATAATAGGTTTCGCTCGAAATTTCGCGATGATGACAGAGTTCGACAGAAAGATTCGCAAGACAGACAAGACACACATCAAGAAGGTCGGGTTATCATACCATAGTCTATCCAGCGCCTCAAAGTGCTTAGAAGTAGGAAAGAAAAGAAAAGGAAGTAGCTCTATTCGTTCACAAAAGAAATAAGAAATAGGATTCATCAGTCGATAAAAGATAGGAACGTAGACGAAAGAAACTTCACATAAAATTCGTGACGGCAACAAAAGCACAGAACAATGGATTTGTAACATAGCGCAGATGCGCGTATGTTAATGTATACACGGTGACGTCACAGGTGGTGAGGAAAAGGACTACACAAACGAGAAAGATCACGAAGGAGACGAGATAGCGTCGGAGATCTCGTATTCTCTGTCTTGGTTTCCTGGACACAACATGTATTGGTTCCTTGACATCATTACAGATGTAGATATATTTAGATTTGATTCGTAGGTACTTTATGATTATCAATGAGTTTTATAACGCTGAGGATTGGCAAAAAGTATTACGAAGTTATTTTACGACAGTGTCCGGTTGGCGACGGTTGAGAGCCATTTTTGTCAACGGTGAGAGTTGAGTTTCCAGTGGAACACTTGGCGACAATAGTGAGTTGGACGTAACGAGAGTTGAGAGCTGGATATAGTTGAAGACGTATAGTTGCTCGGAGCTGATGGGGAAATGAACTGACCAACCGATTGACAAACCCAGCCTCGACCAACGTTTCGGTCGATGTAACCTCCGACCTTCTTCAAGTGTATCTTGTCGAACTCGGGAATATTTGTGTCGAACTCGGAACTTGGACGGATTCTCGAGCGGAACCGTTTATTTACTTCACGGGCGTAGCATGCTCTTATTCAAGGACACCTGGCGCAGTAGTTAGAGTACTTGGAAAAATAAATTGTAAAAAGTGATATTCTCCTGAAGATTGAAGGTTCAATCCTCAGTGTGGGGACAAAAAAATACAATTGGTAATTAATTTGGACATCTATTCAGTCATAGCTGAGGTCCTGGATATGACCTTAAACTATATCCAGTAGTGAGGCCCTAGATTGCGGAATTTAGGGATTGTGGAGCAACCCTTTAATTGCCATTGCTCCCAGGTCCACTCTGACCCTGAGTGGTAGTACCTGTTAGGGTCCCAACTATGGGTTAAATAGAAACCGACTTGAAAACCAAAATATTCTATTAAAAAATTTTTCTTCAAAATCTTTGGATTTGGCATTAAATAACCTGAAAAGGGTTGATATGCCGTCAAACAAAAACAACCAACCAATCAGTCATAGCTGACGGAATAAGAGAAAGCTACCCCCGTGAAGTAAATAAAGGGTTACGCTCGATATTCCGTCTAAATTCCCAAGTGCGACAGAAATATTTCTGAGTTCGACAAGATACACCTAAAAGAAGATCGAAGTTTACATCGACCGAAACGTTGCGAAAAATCACACTCAATATGAGAACAGTCGTTCGATGAAGCCAAATAATACAAATGGTTAAATTTGCTTCCATTTGTGCATTTTTGCATTAAATACCAATATGAATAGAATCAGGTAGTGCGTTATATATATATATATATATATATATATATATATATATATATATATATATATATATATTATATATAGATATATATATGTGTGTATTGTTGTGGTGGCACACATTCATTTGCATATGTGGATAGTAATTACACATAAATAGGAAGACTCAGTTAGTCTGAGGGTGTGTTCACCAGAAGCCACCGAAGGCCGCCAAGAGCAGATATGTTTCTCCAGCAAACACTCTTATTTGACACCATTATGTAAATATCCAGTAAATATACTTTTTCCTAATACACTTCTTATTTGATCTACTTTTGTTTGTTGAGTCGTCATTTGTATTGCTTTCTACGTTACTTGTTTCAACCTGCAAACTTAACATATATATATATATATATATATATATATATATATATGTATGTATATATATATATATATATATATATATATATATATAATTTTTTTTTTTTACTATAATAATTAAATACCTACCGACACTAGTGTTTCATCCTTTCGGGAATCTTCAGTGCAGGGTGTCACGATAACCACCAGTATATATATATATATATATATATATATATATATATATATATATATATATATGTGTGTGTGTGTGTGTGTGTGTGTGTGTGTGTGTGTGTGAGCGTGTGTGAGCGTGTGTGTGAGTATATATATATATATATATAATTAAAATAGTTTATACTATAACTGTTGCTTGTACAGCAGAATTACTTAAAACAAAATCTTCAGGGATGGCTTCGGGACCGAATCATCCCTGCCAATAACTCAGAACGTTCCAGCTGTATCTTACAATACTACTCGAATTTGTTGGCTTATCGGCACCTTTTGAGATTTCCGTATCCACGCAAATGCAGACAAATGGATGGAATGTGTTCTGATGAACTCGTTTCACTTGTACCCCCTCGACGTGCATATCCCTAACAAACCCGCTTAGCAATAAGATCTCACCCCTTCACTATTGATGGCTCTGAATGCCAAATAGGTTTCTATTCTAATAGTTTCTTTCCTCGAACAGCCAGGCTCTGGAATCCCCTACGTGCTGCCTGCTTCCCTTACTGTACTGATATGCAGAAGTTTAAATGTAACATAAACAAATATCCTGTTAATCTTTCCTAGACATGGCCCCAAATAGTAGCCCCTTAAATCCAAGTGGCCATATGCTTTTTAAGGGGTGAAGGTGAGTAAAAGAAAAAAAAAGTATCTTATTTTGTCTGATGGGAACGTGGAGGTTGAGTTAACAACAAAACCTCGGCATTTGACTTTGATAAAAAAATGCAATGGTTTCCCAGACATTTCTCACCCACTTTTCTCGTAGATTATCATATCTTTCCATCTTGCGCTGGTGTGCCCAGTCAAAAGTTTCTTCAAATGTAACCCGTAATTTAATGACGAAATCATTTTTTGTTTTTTTTTTGTCAAATTAACGGACCAAATGACAATATACGGAAGTTGATCCGTTAACGTTAATTCAGTTGGAAATAGACTTTTCATTCTTCGTTTCGTATTTCTTGTAAGTTTCGATTTCTCCTTTCGTGTATTAATTTCTTATATTTTTCCTTCCCGTTTCTCTTTCTGTCTTGTTTTCATTATTTTCTCGTTATTTTCTCGATATATATTTCTTTTGCGTTGTTCTGTTACATTTCTTGCAAGTTTAGCTTTCTCATTTCGTGTATTATTTTCTTAATAACTTTCTAATGTTGACTAATTTTTTACATGCTTTGCTGTCTATCTTCGTGTACTCATTTTTTTTTCTAATATCCTTTTCATTTCTGATTTTCCTTTTTTTTTTTTATATTTTTGTAATTCTTTCTAATTTCTGGTATTTTTTTTAAAATTTCTTTCTTTGCATATCAATTGCTTCACTTTTTCTTTCATTCTCACTTTCTATTGCTATTTTGATTACTGTCACACGAATGCAATATGTGACACAAGGTCAAGTTAATGACACCTTACCAATTCTCCAATACTATTGCTACACTATCCCTTTGATTACTGTACACACATTAACCCTTATCCCTGAGTGGCCATTAGGCCTTGATAAGTAGTGAACTCCATGTAAAAATAAAAAAAAATGTAGGAAAACCAGCTACTTAAAAAGGGGCACTTGGAAGTAGGTAAGAAAAATTGCCTAAGTAGAGAAGTAACTTAGGTATCGCATTAGAACAGATAATACACTCTGATCTTAGCCGAAGACAGGATCTACATTTTCTATCTTATTTTTAAAAATGTTCCTTTCTTTTTTTTCTGTCAGATTTCACTTGTAATCTTCATATAATCCATTTCGTACTTTCCCCGGCTTTTTTTTTATCTGTATTTTTTACCTTCTGTCTGTCATATTTTTATAAAATTATAGGGTGTCCGTTCGCGCCTTACCTCCATAGAATGGAAATATGTCACGAGGTTTTTTGATATAGACCCACAGAATATTGTGATAAGTGTTTCAGTGTGAACAGGTATGGTATAATAAATTATGGGGTTTATCTATTTTATTTTTACTTTCATCATATTTTGCTTTGATTTTGATACCCCCGAATTCGAAGCTATCTCTTTACAACCCTTCCTTTTCATAACCTATCATACTTTCATAAATCAGAGTCCATTTTCTGTAGGCTGTTTTTGAACCCAGTCAACGACGGATACTTTTGCTAGTATATATATATATATATTTATATTTATATATATATATATATAACACACACTTATATATATATATATATATATATATACAAACACACACACAAAACACACGCAAACACACACACACATATATATATAACACGCTTATATATATATATATATATACAAACACACACACAAAACACACACATATATACACACACACACCCACACACACACACACACACACACACACACACACATATATATATATATATATAACAAAGCAGAAACAAAATTTCGTCTAGCTGAAAACACTATCAATAATTTCCCCCCAACCACTCTTTAGCTGTGCCTATACCTAAACGTACATTCCATAAACAAAGCTTCTTTCTAAGACCTACACACCTGTTGAAATATCTTCCGTTTGCCTGCTTTCTAGCTTACTACAATATGGTTGTCTTCAAGTCCAACGTAAACAAGTTCTTGATGAGCCGTTTCCCTTAAGTAATCCAATCGACCAAATTTACATAACTAACGATTACTATGGTTGTGTCTCATTGACTATTATACATTATTTAGCCCTTATGATCTAATGGCTTCTGGGCTTTGATAATTAGGAACTTCTATGTAAAAAAAAAATGAGGGAATTCTAAAGACTATGGATACCCACGTAAGGGTGCCTGCGCGTGAATTTTTCTGTGGCAGGAGGTGAGCAATATCCAACTACACCTCTCCTGAGTCGACATTGTTAAATACCAGTGGTAAGTTAAGTGTATGTACAAGACAACTTGAAACAAATGCCGAGATAAGCGGAGAGCACATAGAGCGCCTAGAATTCTCAAATGGTCACCCATCTGGTACTAGCCAGGCTCAACGTTGCTTAACTTCCGTGATCTGACGAGAACCGGTGTGTCAACGCGATTATTCCGTATATAACTTTATTAACAGAGCAAAAGTATACAAAGTGAGGTTAGTAAAAAGATAATAGAGGAGTTCAGCTTCACAAAAATCACATTATGTATTGACTGCGTTTGTTTATTAACCAACTTTAGCTCATCTACTACAATGATTGTTAATCAAGGTGTGGCAGTGACCAAAACAAAGACCAGACATAGAGGTGAATATTTTATTTACGGATGATTTAAGAGTGGGAGTTATTTTTGCAACAGTTTGATAACTATTATGTACAGTTGACGACGGTGGATGCAGATAGTGGCTAAGAGCAGAGGAGACGAATTATTTTTTAATTACATTTTCACCCCAAACAAGGCACATTGCCACTTTGGTGTAGCGGGCTACTATCAGTGGCAACAACTACTGGGGTTTTATGTTGGGATTTGGGCAGCAAGATGTCAATTCGCGTTACACTTGAACTTCTGCATGTCAGTACAGTTGGGGAAGTAGGGACCTGGAATGGAATTCCAGAGATTAGCGATTCTGGGGAAGAAACTACTAGAGTAGAAATATCTTTTACATCTAGTGATCTCTACTGTGTGGGGGTGGGATTTAGCTGCCTGTCGGGTTTGTCGATGATGTCTACGTCGTGGGGGCACACGTGTCTGCAGTTCGCCAGATCATTCACCATTAAAATACTTTAAGAGCAGGCAGAGGGATGCAACATTTCGTCGATGGGACAGAGGCTGAAGGTTAGATGCCAGTTCAGGGCCTATCAGATTGAATTGATCTACCGATAAACGAACATGGCTTTAAAAGATGACTAAGATAGGGGCGCTAGTGTTTGTAAGTTTGACAGTATCACACACACTACAAGGAATATATTCAGAATGTGTCAAAGTTTGTTTTTATACTTATGGACTAGTGCTTGTATTTGGCAGTCGTTAATATGTGAGAGACAACGACATGTCATGACTGATAGTAAAAGAGGTAAGAAAGTGACCCACGGCACACGGCGTCGGGGGGTCGGTGATTGTTCCTATTTACAATGCCTCCCCACGGGACAGAGTTAGACACAAGGGTCGTTTTTTAACGTGGAGAAAAAGAAACAAAAATAAAAATTGTCTCAGTCGTGAAGGATTTCTCCTCCACTGACAGAGAACAAGAAATTGAAGTGCAGCATCTGAAGAACAGATACTACACTTTGAGGTATTTATTTGTTCCCCCACTGAGCAAATTAGGCACAAGGCCGATTTTTAAAGTTTTTTTTTTTTTACACAGTGATCACCACTTATCAAGGCCCGGAAGCCACTCAGTGATAATGGTTATTGTAAGTACATTACGTTAGTGTGGAGATTTTCTGAAGTGTTTAATTAAGGGGGCGGTTCATTAAGAATTTGTTAACATTGGACTTGAAGACATCCAAGTTGTAGTCCGGAGGGAAGCAGGCAGACGGAACATAGTTCCACAAGCGTGCAGTTCAAAGAAAGAAGCTTTGTTCATGGAATCCGCGTTTTGATTTAGGCACAGATATAGAGTGGGGGAAATTTTTCACAGTGGATTCAGCTAGTCGGGTGTTTTTCGTGAAGGATTTGCGAGGGGGGGGACCAGAGATTGGAGTTCAGACGAGCACCTGCCATGGAAATAACGATAAAACAAGGATAGGCTCGCAACGTCTCTTCTGTGGGAGAGAGGTTGCAGGGTAGAGAAAAGGGCATCCCCCACTAAGCCACGAAGTCTATTTTGTACACTGTCAAGGCAGGATAGGCTGTCTTTAGCAGCTCCTGCCAAGATATGGCAACAGTATTCCATCCTTGGACGTACTTGGCTTTTATATAGATAGAGAATTGCATCAGTAGTGAGATATCTTCTGGAGCGGTAGAAGAATCCCACCATCTTTCCAGCGACCTTGGCAACAAACTTGATGCACGTGTTCCATTTCAGATCAGGAGTAAAGGTCAAACTCAGAAGCTTGTCAAAACACGGGGCCTCACCCAGTCGAGAGCCATCCATCACAATTGATGTCAGCTGGGGATCAGAGCGTTGATGATGTAAGGATAGGAGTTTGGTTTTGGATGCATTAAAGGTAACCAGCCACATCTTCCCCCACTGAACCACGCGCTCGAGATCAGAGGAGAGAGAATCAGAGAGAACTTTGTCATTTACAGCCTTTGATGTGTTGCCGTAGATGGTCGTGTCATCAGCATAGATGTCAACGAATAATTTAAGTATGTGTTTAGGGAAGTCATTGATGTAGATCAGGAAGAGAGTTGGGCCCAGGATTGACCCCTGAAGGACTCCAGCATTTATATTGCAGGCCTCCGATTTTTGTCCATCTACCACTACTCTTATGAGCCTATCGGAGAGAAGTGATTTAATGATTGAGAAAACATTTCCAGTTATATCGTAGCTGGAAATCTTGTGAAGTAGACCCTTATGCCATACCTTGTCGAAGGCCTTTGATATGTCAAGAGCAATTGCCCTAGAAAGGAAGCCTTTGTCAAGAGATTCACTAATCCTGTGGGATATAACCGTCAGCACATCTGCGGTGGATCTTGCAGAGCGGAAACCATATTGTGTGTCACTAAGAAGGTTGACTATTTCTCTATTTAATATGGATTCCAGCAACTTACTCATAACACACAGGAGACTTATAGGTCTGTACTGAGAGGGAGATGACTTATCACCTGAATTCTTAAATACAGGGCAAACTGATGAGGTCTTCCATGGAGTCGGAAAGCACTTCTCCTTAAGGCAGCGCTTAAATAGTTTTGTAAGTATGGAGGCAAGTTCTGGTTGAAGCTTTTTTAACACTATAATTGGGATGCCATCAGGGCCAGTTGCTTTACTGTAATCAAGGTTCTTGATTAGCTTGGCGACCTCATGCACGGATATTTGTATGTTACCTAGCTTGTTCTGTGTTATAGGAGGAAATATGGAGAGTTGATGGCCTTCGTCGCATAGGGTAGAATTAGCTGCAAAGTTCTTTGCAAATAGTTTGGCCTTGTCTGACGCTGACGAGATGACCTCTGGTCCATTGATAATAGTTGGGATAGAACGCACACTTCTGTTCAGGATCCTATTTGTTATTTGCCAAAACTGGTGGGATCCAAGCCACTGATCAGCTACCTGGGATTTAACAGACTGGGCATATAGCTCTCTTGCATTTTTTATTACTCTTTTACAGTGGTTGCTGGCAGACCTAAAAGCAGCTTTAGTCTCAGTGCATCTATTACGTTGGTAGCTATGGAAAAATGATTTCTGTGCGCGATAGCAGCACCACATTCTGGGGAGAACCATGGCTGGCTGTTAGGTTTTTGTTGGAATTTTTTAGATGGTATGAATTGGTCTATGCCTACAATTAACCATTCGGTCAGATCTGATACTATAGAGGACACTTCCTTTTTAAACATGGAGTGCAGAGGTAAATCAGATATGACTGTACGGAAGCTATCCCAGTCAGCCATAGAGTATCGGTATACAGTACGGTGGAGGGGTACGCCTGGGGGCTTCTTACATTTCGTTTTTATCTTAACTGATACGACGGAGTGGTCTGAGGATCCTAGAGGAGAATGAACGGAACATGAACATAGCTCAGGGGAAGTTGAGAGAAAAAGGTCTAAGAGGCTTGCATATTGACCGGGTGTATCGGGCACACGGGTGGGTTCGCGAACAATCTGAGTGAGGTCATAAGCAATGGCAAAATCCTGACAAAACCTCCCCTCATCATCTGTCTTATTTGAATGGGTCAGCCATTCCACGTTATGGACGTTGAAGTAACCACAGATGTGGATGTTAGCCGAGGGATGTGAAGACAGTATGTTGTCTATTTTCTCAGATATGCTCTTAAAGATAGTAACTCCGCTGTTGTGGGGCCTATAGAGGGCAAATATAAATGCAGTGGTGTTAGCAAGTGCAACCCTGAAGCACATATAGGGTTAATTAGGATCTTCTCTAGAGATATCCCTGCCACACAGGAAGCCATCCTTAATGTAGACACATATTCCATGCCCATGGCGATCTTGGGTGTAAGATTTAGCTGTTAAATTAGAGTATCCGTTAATTATGAACTCATCTAGGGAAGTGGTCGGCCCTATTCCAGTTTCACTTAGAAATAATATGTCCGGTTTCGTCTCCTGTAATTGGGTTTCAACCTCTGGAAGTTGGAACGTAGACCTCTGATGCTGGAGAAGGAGACCTGGTAGTTGGGGTCTACGTTGGAAGATGGGGTTCTAGGGATAATCGAGTTTTTATTCTGGAGATATTTTATGTTGAGGTTTTGGGATTTGTGGAATAGGTCGGCATACTTGGTTAGCGCAGTATAGAGAAGGAAAGTAAGAGAGAAAAAGACAGGAAATTTTTTTTTGTAGCACACGAAAAGGTAAAGCCGTAACAATTACCCACTAGTATGGCATCGAGAGGCCCCACCAGAGACTACTTCATGGTCCACTCACCTAATGGCAATACAGCAGTCCCAGTACTTTGCGCCTGCTGATAGGACAGCCTCCTTAGTGGTTAATCCAAGGTTCGGGTCCCTGACTATCAGGCGGATAACGTCAGCCCAGACAAACGTTTACCTCCAGTACCCTTACTAGTGACATGGCCACAAAGACAGACAGAGACAGAAAAATTTCCGACATCTAGTTGTTAAAACTGGAAAATATTCTAGTAAAAAAATATAATAAATTTATAACTTAAAATATTGCAGAATTAAGAATTGATTATATAATGTTAGACAGAAAAAATTCCGACATCTCAGACTACTGGTCACAAAGTACTACCGACCTTTAAGCAGCTTTTTCTTCACCCTTTGTCAGAAAAATCACTCATTGAATGAGGACTGAATGACAAAATAGGAGAAGCGAGAGTTACTGGAGCTGCCGATAACACATCCACTGTATTATCTATTCTCCATTTAAAAAAAAACGGGGGGAAGGAGGGGAATGGGGACAAGTGACTTTTTTATATCTAAGTATTAAGTCCAGTGCTAAGTTAACAATTCAGGACACTTTTGATGGTAATCTCCCCTCCCATATTAATGGGTGGAAGTTTGTCGTTATCTATCGAGTTTTAATCATTAGAGTTTCATCTTATAATTAATTAAAATCCAATAATTAACTATTATCAATTTGTACAGTCGCCTTAATATAAATTTACATTCGAGTTTAGATAATTATTCAAGGTTTTACTTTAGGAGGTTCGTTTTCATGAGTAACTGTTTCTTTGCACTGTATTATATTTCGAATGTACTTGAACATAAGGCTAACTATATTAGATGGTTTGATTTGCCAGCAAGAATCAAGCATTATTAACAGTATATATTAAGTATACTACTAAATAAAGTCCTAAGTTTATCTACTCTATTAGAGGATAATTTCCGGCATTTTTTCTTTTATCGTTAGTTGCCGGCATTTTGTTTGTTTTTATCGTTTAACTTTGTAGCATGACGGGGGGGCGGATAATACAGGAGAATACAGACAAAACAGGAGAATACAGACAAAATACATAAATAAAACACGAAAAACAAGTTTAAAAACAAGGTAACATAAAAAACATTTAGGATTAGTTTTAAAAAAATACTTAACGTTTTTGCACTAAAGATTCCGTCCACCGTCTTTTTGTTAACTGGTAGCTGGCATATGTCTTTCTAAAGCGAAAGAAGATTTCTACTTCCGGATAACTTGGTCGAGTGCCTATCCATTTATAGAATAAAAGTCGTTACGTTCAGATGTCTAAAATATTTAATTTACATTTTTTTTATTGTTAAAAAAGTTCTAAGCTTTTTTTTTTTTGTAAAGTCCTAAGTTTCTCTACTACATTAGAGAATAATTTCCGGCATTTTTTCTTTTAAGTGAGGAGTGAAGGGGAAATGGGGACCAACTCCCCGGGGAGTAGGGGAGCTGGATAGTGACAATTGGTATGAAGTGTTTCCCCTACATTTACCAAGGTCTTATATGTGGGGTCGCCCCCACATATATTGTCTTTGCTTGCAGTATCTGCGGGAACAAATGGCATTTATTTGCTCCCCCCACCGAGCAAATTAGGCTCAAGGCCGATTTTTAATGTGAAGAGTGAAGGGCAAATGGGGACCAACTCCCCGGGAAGTAGGGGAGCTGGATAGTGACAATTGGTATGAAGGGTTGCCCCTACATTGACCAAGGTCTTATATGTGGGGGTTCCCCCACATATGGTCTTTGCTTGCAGTATCTGCCGGAACAAACACTACACTTTGATCTTGTCCCGAAGGCCAAGTTGCTGATCTCCCATCGGGGTCGGTGATTGTTGTCGAGCGGAGCGAGCACATAGTTTCGTACTATCTTCATTTTTGTTTACGTGCTTTTCGTATTTCTGCTATGTCTCCATTTCTTTCTTCATTTTCTTTCTTCCATTTTGTTTTCTTTCCTCTTGTCTTATTTATTTTCCCTATCACCTATTAACCTTCTTTTTTTTCATATTTCGTTTATGTTGCACTCTTTTTGCGTATTCCCTTCTTCCTTTTTTTCATTCTGTCTTACTTATTTACATTCGTATTTGTTGGTATCTGCAGCAGAACCCCGGGATAAGATGGTTTCAGGTTACAATGTGGAATATGATTTTTTCCGGCCCCTGGTTACGGTATTTGTTCAGCCTCACGATGTTATTTATTATATACACGTGTATTATATACTGTACTGCATTTTGTTACGAATTTTTAATGGCGCATCCCAGAGTTCGACTGTATTTGTATTTATTCATATTCGTATTTCTTCTACGTTTTCTGGTCCTGGATATGACCTTAAACTATATCCAGTGGTGAGACCCCAGCTTTAGGGAGTGTGGAGCCATTCTTTAATTGTCATTGCTCCCAGGTCCACTCTGACCCGGAGTTGTAGTACCTGTTAGGGTCCCAACTATGGGGTAAATAGAAACCGACTTGAAAACAACAAATACATTCTATTAAAAAATTTTCCTTCCGAATCTTTGGATTTGGTAATTGGAAAAGGGTTGATATGCCGTAAAACAAAAACAACCAACTAATCAATCTACGTTTTCATTTCTGTCGAAGCATTTTGTTTTTTCTATTTTCATTGATTTTATATCTTATTCCTCCGTTTATCTCTTTCTTTTTTCTCTGTGTGTCTGGTTTTCATGTAAGCTTATATTTCCTTTTTCGCGCGTTTATTTTGCTTTCTTTGTTCCTGCTTTTCTATTTTTGTCTACGTGCCTTTCCTTCGTATTTCCATCCCTTTACGTCTCCCTTTCTTTCTTTCTTCATTCATCTCTTACTTTTTTTTAGTTATTTTTCGAATTTCTCGTATATTTCACTTTGCCCCTTTGCTTATTCATTTACTCTTTTGTTTATTTATTTATTTATTTATTACTGCCTTTTCTTCTTTTCTGATTATTTCTCTATTTTTTTTCATTTTATTTTTTTACTTTTGTCAAATTACCTGTGTTCCTATATTTTCGTATTCAATTTTTATTTATCTTATATTTAACTTTGTCTCTTTGCTTATTCATTTATTCTTTTATTTATTTATTTATTACTGCCTTTTCTTCTTTTCTGATTATTTCTCTATTTTTTTTCATTTTATTTTTTTACTTTTGTCAAATTACCTGTGTTCCTATATTTTCGTATTCAATTTTTATTTATCTTATATTTAACTTTGTCTCTTTGCTTATTCATTTATTCTTTTATTTATTTATTTATTACTGCCTTTTCTTCTTTTCTGATTATTTCTCTGTTTTTTTTTTCATTTTATTTTTTTACTTTTGTCAAATTACCTGTGTTCCTATATTTTCGTATTCAATTTTTATTTATCTTATATTTAACTTTGTCTCTTTGCTTATTCATTTATTCTTTTATTTATTTATTTATTACTGCCTTTTCTTCTTTTCTGATTATTTCTCTATTTTTTTTCATTTTATTTTTTTACTTTTGTCAAATTACCTGTGTTCCTATATTTTCGTATTCAATTTTTATTTATCTTATATTTAACTTTGTCTCTTTGCTTATTCATTTATTCTTTTATTTATTTATTTATTACTGCCTTTTCTTCTTTTCTGATTATTTCTCTATTTTTTTTCATTTTATTTTTTTACTTTTGTCAAATTACCTGTGTTCCTATATTTTCGTATTCAATTTTTATTTATCTTATATTTAACTTTGTCTCTTTGCTTATTCATTTATTCTTTTATTTATTTATTTATTACTGCCTTTTCTTCTTTTCTGATTATTTCTCTGTTTTTTTTTCATTTTATTTTTTTACTTTTGTCAAATTACCTGTGTTCCTATATTTTCGTATTCAATTTTTATTTATCTTATATTTAACTTTGTCTCTTTGCTTATTCATTTATTCTTTTATTTATTTATTTATTACTGCCTTTTCTTCTTTTCTGATTATTTCTCTGTTTTTTTTTTCATTTTATTTTTTTACTTTTGTCAAATTACCTGTGTTCCTATATTTTCGTATTCAATTTTTATTTATCTTATATTTAACTTTGTCTCTTTGCTTATTCATTTATTCTTTTATTTATTTATTTATTACTGCCTTTTCTTCTTTTCTGATTATTTCTCTATTTTTTTTCATTTTATTTTTTTACTTTTGTCAAATTACTTGTGTTCCTATATTTTCCTATTGAATTCTTTTTATTTTCGTATTTTCGTACTTTTTATCGCTGACAATTCATTTTTGTCTCATTCCTATATCTTTTACTTTACACAGACACTCTCTATTGGTGTATTTATTTTAATTTAATTTTATATTTTGCTTTGTCAAATTACCTGTGTTCATATATTTTCGTATTCAATTTTTATTTATCTTATATTTAACTTTGTCTCTTTGCTTATTCATTTATTCTTTTATTTATTTATTTATTACTGCCTTTTCTTCTTTTCTGATTATTTCTCTATTTTTTTTCATTTTATTTTTTTACTTTTGTCAAATTACCTGTGTTCCTATATTTTCGTATTCAATTTTTATTTATCTTATATTTAACTTTGTCTCTTTGCTTATTCATTTATTCTTTTATTTATTTATTTATTACTGCCTTTTCTTCTTTTCTGATTATTTCTCTGTTTTTTTTTTCATTTTATTTTTTTACTTTTGTCAAATTACTTGTGTTCCTATATTTTCCTATTGAATTCTTTTTATTTTCGTATTTTCGTACTTTTTATCGCTGACAATTCATTTTTGTCTCATTCCTATATCTTTTACTTTACACAGACACTCTCTATTGGTGTATTTATTTTAATTTTATTTTATATTTTGCTTTGTCAAATTACCTGTGTTCATATATTTTCGTATTCAATTTTTATTTATCTTATATTTAACTTTGTCTCTTTGCTTATTCATTTATTCTTTTATTTATTTATTTATTACTGCCTTTTCTTCTTTTCTGATTATTTCTCTATTTTTTTTCATTTTATTTTTTTACTTTTGTCAAATTACCTGTGTTCCTATATTTTCGTATTCAATTTTTATTTATCTTATATTTAACTTTGTCTCTTTGCTTATTCATTTATTCTTTTATTTATTTATTTATTACTGCCTTTTCTTCTTTTCTGATTATTTCTCTGTTTTTTTTTTCATTTTATTTTTTTACTTTTGTCAAATTACCTGTGTTCCTATATTTTCGTATTCAATTTTTATTTATCTTATATTTAACTTTGTCTCTTTGCTTATTCATTTATTCTTTTATTTATTTATTTATTACTGCCTTTTCTTCTTTTCTGATTATTTCTCTATTTTTTTTCATTTTATTTTTTTACTTTTGTCAAATTACTTGTGTTCCTATATTTTCCTATTGAATTCTTTTTATTTTCGTATTTTCGTACTTTTTATCGCTGACAATTCATTTTTGTCTCATTCCTATATCTTTTACTTTACACAGACACTCTCTATTGGTGTATTTATTTTAATTTTATTTTATATTTTGCTTTGTCAAATTACCTGTGTTCATATATTTTCGTATTCAATTTTTATTTATCTTATATTTAACTTTGTCTCTTTGCTTATTCATTTATTCTTTTATTTATTTATTTATTACTGCCTTTTCTTCTTTTCTGATTATTTCTCTATTTTTTTTCATTTTATTTTTTTACTTTTGTCAAATTACCTGTGTTCCTATATTTTCGTATTCAATTTTTATTTATCTTATATTTAACTTTGTCTCTTTGCTTATTCATTTATTCTTTTATTTATTTATTTATTACTGCCTTTTCTTCTTTTCTGATTATTTCTCTGTTTTTTTTTTCATTTTATTTTTTTACTTTTGTCAAATTACTTGTGTTCCTATATTTTCCTATTGAATTCTTTTTATTTTCGTATTTTCGTACTTTTTATCGCTGACAATTCATTTTTGTCTCATTCCTATATCTTTTACTTTACACAGACACTCTCTATTGGTGTATTTATTTTAATTTTATTTTATATTTTGCTTTGTCAAATTACCTGTGTTCATATATTTTCGTATTCAATTTTTATTTTCGTATTTTCGTACTTTTTCTCGCCGTGCATTCGTTGTTTTCTCCTTCCTATATCGTTTACTTTTCACAGGAACTCTCTATTTGTATATATATATTTTTTATTTTTCCTTCTTATATTTTCACTTTCTTCCACGTGTATTCCTTTCGCATTTCCTGCATTTTTCACTTATTCGCGTATATTTATCGTCTTTTCCGAAGATAGAATGCTATTGCCACATGTAAAGTTATGCACGTGTAGATATATGACCCAACACGTTGTAGAATAGTAGGTCGCAAGGAACATAAGACAAGTAATAACCCGACCCCTTTTCTTTTAGAACAACGATATTTATTTCCTCATTTTCCTGCCACGCGTGACTTCGCGTTCCGGTCGTGCTATTTCTCACGTGATCCTCTTCTCTAACGCATTCCTTCTTTATTTTCATAGTTTATTTCTCTTCTGTTGTCGTCATTTTGCATGCATTTGCATACGCGCGTCCGCGCTTTGTGGCACACATATGAGGAAAAGCGGCTCAGAGCATCCGTTCCTGCCTCGCAACCTAGTAGACGATGTTCTTCTTCCCTGCAACCTCTTTCTCACAGAAGAGACGCATGAAGTCTATCTCTGCATTATCGTTATTCTTATGGCAAGTCTTAACTGCCCTTCAATCTATGTCAGCCCCCTCTTCCCCGCAAAATATTTACAACAAATATTATTAACAATTTTGCGTACTCTCTTTCTGTGTCTAAAACTAAACGCAAATTCCTAATAACTGCCAGCTTGTGTAACTGTATATGGTGGGGTTGTTTTCAGGTTGTTTTAAAGTTTAATGCAAGTATTTCTTTTCTTTAATAACCGGTAATTAATGTCCTGGTTGTTAGTATCCCAGGCATAAGTGTTCTAGGTCTTAAGTTTTCCTTCGCCTGTTACACCATTAAATCGTAATGTAATAGGAATCATGGATAGATCCACCTAAATAGGGTCCAAAACAGAATTTTCAATCTAATAGGTCTCACTTTGTCAACTAAGCTCCAACCCCTGTTCCATCGCCACAATATTGCATCTTTGTGTCTGTTTTACAAGTATTTTAATGGAATACGCTCTGATAAACTCGTTGCACTTGTGACCCCCTCGACGTACATATCTCCGACAAACCTGCTTAAAAACAAAATCCCGCCCCTTTCCTGTTGAGGTCCCTAAATGCCAGAAAGCTTTCTACTCTAATAGTTTCTTCACTCGAACAGCTACACTTTAGAATTCCCTTCCTGATACCTGCTTCACTGGCTGTATTCATATGCAGACGGTTAAATGTAACGTAAACCAACATCTCGTTAATGTTTCCTGGGCATGATCCCAAATAGTAGTCCCTTACGTCCAATTGGCGATATGCCTTGTTAGACGTGAACGCGACTAAAAAAAGGGATTGATAACATTATTTATATGGTAAAAGAATCCATGTTTATGCACAAATGTCAGATAAAAAGGTAAACATAAGAATATAGATTTAATATATATAAAAGGAAATATGTTTGACTTGATACGAAGCAAGATCAAAAAGTGGAGGCTGTTATTAATGTGATGCCGATTCATCATTTCTGTTATGAAAAAGGACATACCCCATTAAGTAAGAAAGCAAAACTAGATAAGTTTGAAAATGATATTTGGAACCCAGTCGGCAAGTGTTAAAAGATAATAGATATGTAAATCCTAGGAATGTAGAAGGATTCGCATTGTCCTCGCACATAACTAAATATTATTTATGTCAGAGATAGAGCGATTGTCAATTCTTTTAGAAATAACTGGATATTAAGTATGTCAGTTAAAAGAATGGGCAATAACAAAGTTGAAGATGTTATGCAACAAATAGGTTAAATGATACAATTACATTTACGGATTTCTTTTGCTTATGAGAGGTGTTAGATACATGTGGCAAGGGCGCAGGTAACTTGAATCGTGATAAAGTCACGTTGGTTGACCACACCTCTGACGTCATAAAGGAAGGGGATTCTCAATATATTGAGACAGGGTTCGAAGTTAGAGACAATTACAGTCACAGTGATATAGTCAGTTAGAGACGAGAATAGGACAGTGACAGTGGAGCTGGTGCCCTTAGAGGTAGAGGGGGAAGAATATACCATGTAGCCATACAAGCTTGAATTCCTGAGTTATCAATCAGCCGGCTATGAATAAACGGTCATCATCGTTCTTTTCTAACGGGTTGTCTCTGTATGGTCATTACAACTGAAAGGTAAATGTGCTTTTGTCTGTCATCATCTTGTAAACGAACGTTGTATAACCCCTCAAGTAATGTGTCTCCGCCACCATCAATAATGTATCTCTCCTCCTCTGTGTTAACAAGAACTGTTGCTTAACTGTCTCAGCTCCGTATTATTAATAATATAAAGTCACCAGGAATTGTTACAGCCGTCGTCATGATGCAAACAGTATACAAATGAAATTATTATTATGGTTCTTGTTCTGAGTTCCCGTTACATGTTCTACGATATATACACACTCCGATATGAGTCGCCGACTACATAGCATAGTGACGATGAACAGAAATGATGAGAGAAATGTTTTAAAATATAAGAATTGGGATAAAAAACAAAAAGAAAAAAACATTTCTAGTCATTTTTTAAAGTTTTTTTACATAGGCATCACCCTTTATCAAGGCCAAGAAGCCACTCGAGAATAAGTGTTAAAGAGTGTACAGCAGACAATTGGACAATATAGTAATCGTTAGTAATGGAAATTCGGTAAATTTGTTAACTTAAGTGGAACGGCTCATCAAGAACTTGTTTACGTTAGACTTGAAGACAACCATATTGTAGTCAGCTGGAAAGCAGGAAAACGGAAGACAATTCCACAGGCGTGCAGTTCTAAGAAAGAAGCTTTGTTCATGGAGTCTACGTTTAGGTTTAGGCGCAGATAACGAGTGGGGGAGGAGTTATTGATAGTGTTTTCAGATAGACGAGTGTTTCCTGTTAAAGTTTAGCGAGGGGGACCAGAGACTGAAGCTTAGTCATGCATAAAAATGTCTACGGCGGAGGATTAGCAGTCTTTCTGTAACATATTATTCTGTTCATCTGTAAAAGTACCACAGTATGATCTGATTTATTATCGGCCTTTTACTTTCACTGATTTCTATGTTTACTTTAGTATTTATTTATTCTCATAGTAGCAGGGGTGCCCGGCGTTGCTCGGGTGTTTGGAGGTGTATGCTGTGCAAAAAAAGCAAAAAAACAAAAAAAATGGTTAATTTTTTAAAACTTTGACCCCTATTATGACCGCTTAAAATTTATAGTTTCGGGCTTACATCACTTTATTAAGTTAGATCCAGGTTCAAGGAACCTATATCTAAAATTTCAAGTGTCTAGACCCAAAATTGTCGGAGGAGTTTGGTAGAGTTCTTAAAGGTCAAATCGTTGAAATTTGACCCTTTAACAGCCATATTTCTGGCTGATACCCGTCACATCGATTTTCCCAAATCTCAGTGCCTGGTATTTCAAATTCCGAGTCTGTAGACTAAAAATTGACAGACTTATTGCGTAGGGAAATGTACACAGACAGACAGACAGACACACAGACAGACACGTTCACTTTTATAGATATAATAGATTTCTTTTATGTTTCTACTTGTTCGCGTATTTCATTCCCCTTTGCTTTGCTTTATTTAAAAAATGTCTTTCATTTTTTTAAAATTTAATTCTTTCTTTATTGCGTTTTCGCGCATTTTTTTCTCTTTTTTTTTTCGTTGGGTTTCTTTCTGTTCCTTATAAAAAATATTCTTCGTTACATTTCCTTTCTTTCTATACTTCTTTCTTTCTTTTTTTCTCACTATATTCAGTGTACCCTTTTCTGGTTTCGTCTTTCTTAAAATTTTCCTTTATTTTATTTGCATCAACCTATAACCCCTTTCTTCACTTACATTTCCCCTAATATGCGTGCTTCTTTGCAAAGTCAAAATAAGTTGCTCTTCCGTAATTAAATACTTAAAAAATGATTACAGAGTGGAACGATAAAATTGCGTCTCAGAAAAGACGACATGATTCCATATCCGTTTGATGAAACCCGATTTTCTTTTTTATGCAGACCATCTACTAGTTAGCTTAAGAGCGATAGGAGTCTTTTATCATGTCTGAAAGTGACACAATGTTCAACAAGCGAGATCGAAGATGCACCTCTCTTCAACTCCTGCTTTCTACCGATACAAGTTATAACAATATCATTGCCAGCATCCTTAAAATGCATCGTTGGATTGCCTAAAATATCAGGACGTGCTTGGAAAGATGAAATACACTGGCCGCTGGTAGACCCGGGGTATAACAGAAGGACTTGCCACTCGTTCACAATCCAAAGAGACCCATGTTTGGCTTTAGAAGGAGAGCTACAATTGTGTACCTCTCTCCAATCTTTTAAACTGAGAACATAACAAACATGACCTTCAACAAGACCTAAGTCAGTTTGTACAAACCTGTTTGTAAGCAGTATGTAGAGTTCGGTGCAGGCAAAAAGAATGAAAAAAAAAAAAACAACAACAAAAAAACTGGCCGCCTCTTATCTTGCGTGCAATATTGCTACCTAATATGCAAATGAGATGTTTCCGGCTAGATATATATAAAAAAAACTGATTTTTCAGAGATTGGGTTGATTTTGGATTTGAATGTCAGAGTCGCAAGTGTTGTCAGCAGTGCGTCGTGTTCTAGAGTTCAGTTCTGGCAGCAATGGCGAGTTTTGACAGAGTGTCGAGATTTGGAGTAGTGTGTCGAATGTAGCACTTGACTGCTTTAAGAATATTCTATTTTTCTGTTATCGTTATTCTAAGCTTCACTTTTCTTTTTTGTTCATTCTACTCTAATACGTACTTTTTATTTTTCATTTTTTACAATGTGTATTCCCTTTTTTATTCTTCAATTATATGTATAATGTTATTGCTTTGTATTTCATTCAGGTTTTTATTCTTCAATAATATGTATAATGTTATTGCTTTGTATTTCATTCAGGTTTTTATTCTTCAATTATATGCATAATGTTATTGCTTTGTATTTCATTCCGGTTTTTATTCTTCAATAATATTTATAATGTTATTGCTTTGTATTTCATTCAGGTTTTTATTCTTCAATTATATGTATACTGTTATTGCTTTGTATTTCATTCAGGTTTTTATTTTTCAATAATATGTATAATGTTATTGCTTTGTATTTCATTCAGGTTTTTATTCTTCAATAATATTTATAATGTTATTGCTTTGTATTTCATTCAGGTTTTTATTCTTCAATTATATGTATAATGTTATTGCTTTGTATTTCATTCAGGTTTTTATTTTTCAATAATATGTATAATGTTATTGCTTTGTATTTCATTCAGGTTTTTATTCTTCAATAATATTTATAATGTTATTGCTTTGTATTTCATTCAGGTTTTTATTCTTCAATTATATGTATAATGTTATTGCTTTGTATTTCATTCAGGTTTTTATTCTTCAATAATATTTATAATGTTATTGCTTTGTATTTCATTCAGGTTTTTATTCTTCAATTATATGTATAATGTTATTGCTTTGTATTTCATTCAGGTTTTTATTTTTCAATTATATGTATAATGTTATTGCTTTGTATTTCATTCCGGTTTTTATTCTTCAATAATATTTATAATGTTATTGCTTTGTATTTCATTCAGGTTTTTATTCTTCAATTATATGTATAATGTTATTGCTTTGTATTTCATTCAGGTTTTTATTCTTCAATAATATGTATAATGTTATTGCTTTGTATTTCATTCATGTTTTTATTCTTCAATTATATGTATAATGTTATTGCTTTGTATTTCATTCAGGTTTTTATTCTTCAATAATATGTATAATGTTATTGCTTTGTATTTCATTCAGGTTTTTATTCTTCAATTATATGTATAATGTTATTGCTTTGTATTTCATTCAGGTCTTTATTCTTCAATTATATGTATAATGTTATTGCTTTGTATTTCATTCAGGTTTTTATTCTTCAATAATATGTATAATGTTATTGCTTTGTATTTCATTCAGGTTTTTATTCTTAAATTATATGTATAATGTTATTGCTTTGTATTTCATTCAGGTTTTTATTCTTCAATTATATGTATAATGTTATTGCTTTGTATTTCATTCAGGTTTTTATTCTTCAATTATATGTATAATGTTATTGCTTTGTATTTCATTCAGGTTTTTATTCTTCAATAATATGTATAATGTTATTGCTTTGTATTTCATTCAGGTTTTTATTCTTCAATTATATGTGTAATGTTATTGCTTTGTATTTCATTCATGTTTTTATTCTTCAATTATATGTATAATGTTATTGCTTTGTATTTCATTCAGGTTTTTATTCTTAAATTATATGTATAATGTTATTGCTTTGTATTTCATTCCGGTTTTTATTCTTCAATTATATGCATAATGTTATTGCTTTGTATTTCATTCAGGTTTTTATTCTTCAATTATATGTATAATGTTATTGCTTTGTATTTCATTCAGGTTTTTATTCTTAAATTATATGTATAATGTTATTGCTTTGTATTTCATTCAGGTTTTTATTCTTCAATTATATGTATAATGTTATTGCTTTGTATTTCATTCCGGTTTTTATTCTTCAATTATATGCATAATGTTATTGCTTTGTATTTCATTCCGGTTTTTATTCTTCAATTATATGCAGAATGTTATTGCTTTGTATTTCATTCAGGTTTTTATTCTTCAATTATATGTATAATGTTAATGCTTTGTATTTCATTCAGGTTTTTATTCTTCAGTTATAGGTGTTATTTTTTCCACGTTCTCATTTCATGCATGCCGTTCTTTCTTCCTTTCTCACTCGATGCCTCCGTTCAATCTCGAAAGACAAAGGATAACCCCTGTAGTGGCAGCTGCGCGGGTAATTGTGAGGCAAGGATGGCGCAGTCCTCAGCCATACCTCTCCTGAACCGGTACTGTTTAAGTTTGGTTGCAAGCAGAAGTCCAGGATGACTGGAAACAATGCCGAGATAAGCAGAAAACACATATAGCACCAAGTAGTCCCAAATGGTTACCCGCTTAGTACTGACCAGGTTCAACGTTGCTTAACCTCGGGTTATCCAGTGGCAACCGGTGTGTCTACGTGATTATACCGTATATTATGCCTGTCTCAAGTTCTAGTGTGTTCCAGTTACTTTCTTTACATATTTGTTACAGTATGTCGGGAGGCAGTATGGTGCGTTAATTGACAAGACGACTATAAAGGAGACACACAGGAAAAAGATAACACCGATAGCAAAGAAAAAAAATGACAGACACTGTAATTCATTTAAAGACGACGGATCGTCTCTTATTAACCAAGAAAAGAAATGGAAGTGGCAAATTCGGAAATTCTGGAGATTTTTTTTTTACATAAGCATCACCACTTATCAAGGCCAAGAGGCCACTCAAGGATAAGGGTTAAAGAGTGTACAGTAGACATTGGACAATATAGTAATCATTAGTAATGAAAATTTGGTAAATTTGATAACTTATATAGAACGGCTCATCAAGAACTTATTTACGTTAGACTTGAACACAACCATATTGTAGTCAGCCGGAAAGCAGGAAAACGGAAGACAATTCCACAGGCGTGCAGTTCTAAGAAAGAAGCTTTGTTCATGGAATCTACGTTTAGGTTTAGGCACAGATAAAGAGTGGGGGGAATTATTGATAGTGTGTACAGCTAGACGAGTGTTTCTTGTGAAAGTTTGGCGAGGGGGGACTATAGATTGAAGCTCAGTCGAACACTGTCCATGAAAATAACGATACATCAGAGACAAACTCGCAACATCTCTTCT
Source organism: Euprymna scolopes (assembly GCF_053919585.1). Classification (NCBI taxonomy): domain Eukaryota; kingdom Metazoa; phylum Mollusca; class Cephalopoda; order Sepiida; family Sepiolidae; genus Euprymna; species Euprymna scolopes. The sequence goes on along the minus strand of NC_136522.1, from coordinate 52,395,893 downwards.
GTAAGATAGAGGTTGCAAGGAAGAGAAAAGGACATCTACGAGGCTACGAAGTCTATTTTGAACTCTATCAAGGCAGGACAAGTCCTTTCTAGCAGCTCCTGCCCAGATGTGGCAACAGTATTCCACCCTTGGACGTACCTGGCTCTTATATAGATAGAGAATAGCATCAGCAGTGAGATATTTACCGGATCGATAGAAAGATCCCACCATTTTTCAGCGGCCTTGGCAACAGATTTGGTGTATGTGTTCCATTTAAGATCAGGAGTAATGGTCAAGCCCAGAAGCTTGTCAAAACTTGAGGCCTTCTGAAGACGAGAGCCATTCATTTCAATTGATGCCAGATGTGGATCAGAATGTTGATGATGTAAAGAGAGAAGCTTGGTTTTAGATCGTGGTCAGTCGGAGTAAAACAGGATCAGCCTCTGAAAAGGAACCGCTGGACGTCAGTAGGCATTGGGGGTGGGGGAAGGTAACCAGACGACAATGGGTATTGGAACAGGATCGCTGGATGTTAGTAGGCATTGGAGGAGGTAACCAGATGACAGTGTGTACTGGAACAGGACTGTTGGATGTAAGTAGGCATTGAATATTGCAAGTGGTACTGAGGGCTGCAAAGGGGTTCTGAGGTTTTCACAAGGCTAAAAAGATGCAGGAATGAGCCGGAGTTCGCTGGTTGTCGACAGAAAGCAAGAAGGCAATAGTAGTGGTCCGCATAAAAGTAGTTCTCTTGCCTCCCAGCCGCATTCAAAAATTTTTTGCCCGCAGACGTGCTGTATTTATGAATGAGTATTAGTACAACAGAAGGCGTTCTCAGTAAAAATGATTACAATTACAATTTCAACTGAATTTGTCACAACCAAAAGTGTTTCACATGCGTTTGTGTTCAAATCAGCTTAAGATCGAACGTTTGCTCTTATTGATTATTTAGAAATTAATCAAGTTTTTTTTTTTAAGTTTGCGGTTAAAACGAAAAAAACCCGACATAACAAACACCTAAGCACCCCCCCAAAACCAAAACAAAAGAAAAACAAACCCACAAAAAACAAAACCAGAAAAAAAACACGCATATTGATGTATGTGTTGGTCGAGTGTCTGTTTTTTTTTTTTTTTTTTTTTTTGGCGTGAAGCGCCGCCATTGTGTGTTTTCTTTATTTGAGTGGAAAAAATGGTGGTGTTCCGAAACACACTGCGACATATTCTCTTTTTACATTCTTAATTAATTCTTTTCTTTTTCTTTTTTTTCTTTTTTTTTCTTTTTTTTTCTTTTTTTTCTTTTTTCTTTTTTTCTTTTTTCTTTTTTCTTTTTCTTCTTTTTTCATTTTTTCTTTTTTTTCTTTTTTCTTTTTTTTCTTTTTTTCTTTTTTTTTGTTTCTTTTTTTTTCTTTTTTCTTTTCTTCTTTTTTTTCTTTGTTTCTTTTTTCTTTTTTTCTTTTTTCTTTTTTTCTTTGTTTCTTTTTTTCTTTTCTTTTTTTTTTCTTTTTTTCTTTTTTTCTTTTTTCTTTGTTTCTCTTTTTCTTTTTTTCTTTTTTCTTTTTTTCTTTTTTCTTTTTTTCTTTTTTTTCTTTTTTTCATTTTTTCTTTTTTTTCATTTTTTCTTTTTTTTCTTTTTTTCTTTTTTTTCTTTTTTTTCATTTTTTCTTTTTTTTCTATTTTTCTTTTTTTCGTTTTTTCTTTTTTCTTCTTTTTTTCTTTTTTTCTTTTTTTTCTTCCATATTTCATGAAAGTTTTTAATTTTCTCATTTTGCACCTTCTTTTTAGTCGCACAAAAAATACAGACAATTACAATTCTTACTTCTGTCTTTGTTATGCTTATTGTAGGTTTTACTTCCTTCGTGCTTTCCTTTTCTTCCGTTCGTGCTTACTTTTAATCATTTGTATTCCTTTTTGTCTTCATACTTCTTTCTTTTTTTTTCTTGCATTCTTTTTCTTTCTTTCAGTCTCACTCACTTATTTTCTCGTGCCTCCCTGTATGCATTTTTTTTCTATCTTTCTTTCCTTCTTTTACGCTTGCCTCTTTTCTTCTCTCATATTTCATGTATGTTTTCTTTTTTATCACTATGTCACGTGTGCATTCCTTCTTTATTTTTCACGCATTTCCTTCCTACTCTACCTCTGTATTTCTCTCGACATTTTTTTTATTGTTTTTCTTTTTTTAAATACGAGTATCTGTCTTATTAATCTATTTACTTAATAAAGAACTATCGAGAGAAATAGACAGATAGACTAAAAGGGAAATGCGTGAAAATAGTTGTGGAAGAGTGAATGATCGGTCCAGAGGAATATCATGATGACCATTAATGTGATTAGAGATAAAAATGAGATCACCGTTTTAGTACATTTCCTTCTTGTCCTGGATATGACCTTAAACTATATCAGATGGTGAGGCCCCAGCTTTCTCGCTTTGGGAAGTGTGGAGCCACCCTTTAATTGCCATTGCTCCCAGGTCTACTCTGACCCGGAGTGGTAGTACCTGTTAGGGTCCCAACTATGGGTTAAATAGAAACCGACTTGCAAAAAACAAATATATTCTATTTAAAAAAAAAATTCTTCAAAACCACCGGATTCGGCATTAAGTAACTTGAAAAGGGTTGATATGCCGTAAAACAAAAACAACCAATTAAATAACATTTACTTCGTTCCGTACTTTCTTACTACACGTATCTTTCCGTTTATTCCTTTTATTATCTCCTTAATTTTCCGGTTAGTGTTGATAGCTTTTTTTTTTTTTAAAACTTACTTTGTCTATATTCCACTCTTCTTGTCTTCGAATTTCATGAATTTCTCGTTTCGTTTCTTTAAAGTATTAATTTCTACTCTTCTTTTGAATTTTTGTATTCTCTCTTTCTTTGTTAATAACCCCCCCCTTTCGTTTATTCCCAACATAACTTTCATGACACTTATTTTACAAACGCATTCCTTCTTTCATTGTTTTTCTTTGATTCGTGTATTGTCCCTTTCTTTTTTCTTTTTTTAAATACTCCTCATTTTACTCATTCTGCCTAATTTCTACATTGTTTTAAAACTCATCCTACCTTTATACTCGTCTTTCTTTTCTTTGTGGATTTTTCCATAACATCATCTAACCCTAACCCTAACCCTCTCCTTACCTTCTACCTCATTTTTTTTTTTTACCTTTAAATCATTTCTTTTTTACGGAGTAGAACGATGAAATTGTCGCCCTAGAAAAGACCACATGATTCAATTTACTTTTGATGAAAACCGGTTTTCTTTTTGTTGTTGCAGACAATCTACTAGTTAGCCAGATGTGTACAATTCCCCAGAGCGATAGGAGCCTTCTATCATGTCTGAAAATTACACAATGCTCAACGAGCGAGATCGGAGATGTGCCGCTGTACAACTCATGCTCTCTACCGATCCAATGGGACCATTGCCAGCAGCTTCAGAATACATCGCTGGATTGACACCAGCAACAGGAACGCCCAGGGCGATGAAAACAAAGATCTCGACTACGGTTGTGGTCTTTGGCGTGGTTCCAAGATTGGGCCACATTATGTCATCTTACATATTCGTATTAGCGGTTTCAATCCCATCCAAAGTCGGCCAGAGGATTAGTTGACCAAAACGTGATACGATAACAACAACTACTGGAAATAGTAATTGCTCTGGATGCAGTTGAAGGATTCGATATTCCTATACCGTCGAAGTTAACCTGACGATGGCCAGAGGAATAATTGGCCGAAACGTCGTGAAAAAAACAACTAGAAGATGAGGATAACAGTCCAAATAATAATAACAAAAAATAAATAAATTATACAAATTTACACATCTCCCAAATAATTCCAAAAATTAATCCAGTAATAAATATATTTATTTAAAAAAATTTTTTTTTAATTTTTTAATTTTTTTAGTATATTCCCTTCTTTTCTCTTTTACTTTAAAAATGTATCGCTTTGTTTCATTAACATACTAGCTGGCAGCTCGGCGTGGCTCGGTCGTACAGTACGCTTAAAAATAGTATTTTAATTTATGTAGATTGCGTATAAATTATTATAGACTCATTCCTCTAATGATTATTATATATTACTAGGAATAATTTGCCCGGTGGCCAATTCGAAAAATAAATAAATAAATAATACAAAAAATAATAATGATAATATCGTTTATCAAATTCTGTATGCATACTTCCCTGGCCTCGCCCTTCGGGGCCTGGGCAACAAGTGTCAAGCAAAGACCAGCAAGACCTTGGTCAATGTAGGGACAACCCTTCATACCAATTGTCATTATCCAGCTCTCCTGCTCCCCGGGGAGCTGGTTCCCATTTCCCCTTCACTCCTCACTTTAAAAATCGGCCTTGTGCCTAATTTGCTCGGTGGGGGAGCAAATAAATACATCAAATTCTGTATGCGTTTTTTTTTTTAAATATTACGCCAGTTGATATTTCGGCTTGACAATGAATGCCCTGGAAACGTACCTTCTGATTAATGTTTAGTTTTAAAATATGCAAACAAAGAAATAATTTCCAGGGATTTTAAATGGTACCTTTTCTTTTATCGTAAATTGAACTTATTAATAGGAAGAAAAAAAAAGGTACACTCAGGCTTTAATACGGGATCATTCGGTCTGTAGTCGATTACTCTATAATTAAGCCATATCTTCTGCATGTCAGTACAGTTGGGGAAGCATGGAAACCGGAAGAGAATTCCAAAGTCCTGCAGTTCTGGGGAAGAAGCTATTAGGGTAAAATGCTTTCTTACATCTAGGGATCTCAACTGTATAGGGGTGGGACTTTTCTGCTTGTCAGGTTTGTTGAGGGTATTTTCGTCGAGGGGGTACAAGGGATTGTAGTTCGTCAGAGCATCCACCATTAAAATACTTGTAAAACAGGCAGAGGGATGCAACATTTCGTCGGTGGGGCAGGGGCTGAAGTTTAGATGACAGTTCGGGACCCATTAGGTTGGCGACTCTCTTTTGGACCCTGTCCAGGAACGAGAGACTAGTAGCAGATGCACCAGCCCAAATGTGACAGCAGTACTCCATACAGAGGCGAATGGTGGCTTTGTAGAGGTACAGGATACTTTCAGGCGTAAGTAACTTTCTAGCACGATAGAGAGAACCCACTTTCTTTGCAGCAACCTTAGCAATAATCTCGATGTATTTATTCCAACTCATGTTTCCTGTGCATACACAATAGTAGGGATTACTTTCTTTCAAAATATAGTTTTCTTTACTTGGGAGTCACCACTTATCAAGGCCCGATAGCCCCTCGAGGATAAGGTTTTGATGAATGTAAGGTGGTATTGTAGTAGTCCGTAATGGTGTAAATTGTGTATAATTTGATTATTTATAAGGACGGCTCAACAAGAACTTGCTTACATTGGATTAAAAGGCTACTACGTTGTATTCAAACGGGAAGCAGACAAGCGGAACAGTGTTCTACAGGCCGGGCAGTTCTGGGGAAGCAGCTTTGTTCATGAATTCTGAGTTTAGATTTAGGCACAGATAGAGAGTAATTGAAATTGTATATAATGGTTGTAGGTGGTCGAGAGCTTTTGTGAAAGTTTGGCCAGAGGAAGCCAATGGTTGGAACTCAACCGAGGAACAGGCAAGCGGAACAGTGTTCTACAAGCGGGCGGTTCTGGAAAAGACGCTTTGTTCATGGACTCTTTTCTTTTTTTACAAAGGAATCACCACTTAATAAGGCCCGAAAGCCACTCAAGGATAACGGTTAATGGGTATACATTAGTCACTGTGATTATAGTGTAGCGGAAATTTAAGTAGTGGAAATTTTGTAAATTGGATTACTTAGGGGGGACGGTTTATAAAGAACTTGTTTACGTTGGACTTGAAGACAATCAGATTGTAGTCAGTTGGAAAGCAGGAAAACGAAAGACAATTCTACATGCGTGCAGTTTAGAACTGTTATCTTCATGGAATCTACATTTTGGTTTGGGCACAGATAAAGAGTGTGGGAAATTATTGGTAGTGGTTTTGGCGAGACGAGTGTTTTTCGTGAAAGTTTGGCGAGGGTTGACCAAAGATTGAAGCTAAGACGAGCATTACCATAAAAAAAAAAACGAGAAAGCGGAGACAGGCTCGCAACGTCTCTTTTGTGAGAAACAGGTCACAGAGAAGAGAAAAAGGGAAATTGTGTATAGTGGTTGCAGCTAGTCGAGAGTTTTTGTGAAAGTTTGGCCAGAGGGAACCATAGATTGGAATTCTTGTAGATCTTCCACCTTAGTTTCTCTGTATTTGTATTCCATTCATTCTTATGAACGTATCTCACACTTCTTTCATTCTTTATTCCAGTGTTTATTTCTTTTTTTTTTTTCGTGTATTTATTTCACTGTCACTTTTTTCTTTCTTTCTCTACCGGATACTGAAGACCATTGCCAAAGAAACTCTGCACTTATCCAAGAAAATAAAAACATAACAAGAACTACTACTACTACTACTACTACTACTACTACTACTACTACTACTACTACTAATAATAATAATAATAATAATACTAATAATAATAATGATAATAAAAATAGTAATAATAACAATAATAATAATAATAATAATAATAATAAATAATAATAATAATAATAAAAACAGAAAATAAGACTGCGTACAGAACTTCATTGCCTCTATTCTTGTAGTGGCGTCCATCTATGGGGGCGTTTACTGGAATTCACTCGCGAAATTGGAAACCTGCTCGCCAAAACCTATTGGTTGTCGAAAACTATTGGTTGTCTTACTGGAATTTATATATATATATATATATATATATATATATATATATATATATATGTTTGTTTGTGCAAATTTATATACTTTTATATATATGTGCGTATATGTATATATTATCCGTATAAATACACACACACACATACACACACACACACATATATATATATGCATGTGTGTATATGTATATATAAATACTGATAGCCTCAACAGATCTCACCGGTTTTTAATGTTAGCCGTCAGTTCTTTCGAAAACAACCACAGCAAAAACAAAACAAAACAAACAAACAAACAAACAAACAAAAAACAACTTTTTTCCCACGGGCTAGAACTATAATATCGCATAACTTACGGTGTGTGGGTCTGTCCCTGCGGCTGGGTGGATAACATGCGCGATCAAAATTTTGCCTGGAAACAGGAAAACACTCATTTGAATAATGAATAGATTTGCATCTTATATATATATATATATATATATATATATATATATATATATATATACATATATATGAATATATATGTACATATATATGTATATATATATGTATATATATGTATGTATGTATATATATATGTATATATATATATATATATGCATGCCGCACGTGTAATTGTGAGGCAAGAATTGCGCAAGCCCAAGCAACACCTGTTCTAAATCGGAACTTCTTGCTACACAACAGAAAAAAAAAAACGTTGAGATAAGCGGAGAGTACATGCAGCAACGGGAATTGTCAGTCACCCATTTTAGTACTGACCAGGATTAATGTTGCTTAACTTCGGGGATTCTTACGAAAGTCGGTTACTCAATGGGAATCATGCCATATATATATATGTATATATATATATATATATATATATATATATATATATATATATATATATATATATATATATATATATATATATATATATATCGATGTCTCCGTTATGTCTTCTTAAAAGAAAATGGATACTCCTTGTAAGGGTAGCTGCGCGTGTAATTGTGACGCAAGAATTGCACAAACCCAAATCACACCAGCCCTGAGTAATGTAGTCGTTAGGATGTAAAATCTTAGATGTGTTTATATATATATATATATATATATATATATATATATACATATCATATGTAAATACACATATAAATATATATGTAATGTATGTTCATATATATATTTATTCGAACGTAAACAGTTACATTTTGTTGCTACAAAAAGGCCATCTCTTTTAATCAATGAGCCTTGTTCAGGCGGCATGACGAAGTTTCATTGACTGAAACAGATGGCTGTATGTAGCGACCAAATGTAACTGTTTACATTTGAATAAATTATAAAAAAAATACTTTGGTATTGTAATTGGACACTATCTAATAACCGCGTTAAGTTCATTTATCGTGTATATATATTCCGGCTTGGGATATTCAAAAGAGTAATACAAAAATGGACATAACGAAGTTGTAAGAGATTGTGCTTGATGCCAAGAGCAAAATATTATATATATATATATATATATATATATATATATATATATATATATATATATACTCATTATTTATTCGAATGCTGACAGTTACATCTGTTTCAATCAATGAGACTGCGTTAGGTCGCCTGACGATGTCCTATTGACTGAAAGAGGTGGCTGTTTGTAGCGACCAAATGTAAGTGTTTTCTTTCGATATATATATATATATATTGCGTATCAAATTATTAAGGAGTTTTTTTTAATATTTAAAGAACGAGTGAATTAAACTTTGAGAAAGTGCTTACAATAATATTCATCTACTCTAGTCAGCAATTAAAAGGATTCAAAGCAGTATTAGCGAAACTATAGCAGAAAATAGGAAAATCTGTTGATTTCTGTGTGTCAAGTTATTAATGCGGTTGAGAAAAAAACAGGATATGCCCATAACTATTTTATTGAAATAATATTCAAACATTCAATGAACTAGTAAAAATGCTTAGAACACAATAACTACATAGCAATTTCTACGTTGACATAATTAGTAAGGGATATGCGACCTTTTTTATGAATGACTTGTAAAAGACATTGGTCCACAGAATTAGTCAAATTTGTGATTTCGTCAACAGTTATTTCTTGCGATACCTCTTGGAGAGCATCTTAAAGCTCATCTTTGCGCTTAAATTGGCGTCAACTTGCATAGAGGCGTTGCTTTGATACTCCAAAGGTTCGCAATGGTGTTTAAATCTAGTGAATTCGTAGGCCATTTCATCTTCCGTAGATCAGAGAACTCCAGTTGGTGTAAATACTCGTTGCTTTTGTTTGCTACATGTAAGGAAGCAGTATGCTGCATAAAAGTAATGGTTCTTCTGAACGTCAACCTTTGCTTCTTCAGCCATGGTTCAAAGTGCTCCGTCAGAAAAGCTAAGTTAGCTTTTGACGTCATTTTTACGCTTTCTATGACTATCCATGGGCCAACTAAAGTATATCCGATAATCCCAGCCCAAATCATTATCCAGCCACCACCTTGTCGGCGCCTTAAACGCTGATGACGACATCGTCCATCCAGGACCCATCCCTTGCTCCAGCAATCTGGGCCATCAAGAGTGGCACGCACTTCATCCGTGAACAAAACTTTGGAAAAATCTGTTTTCATGTTGTCCTCTGCCCATTTCAATCGGTTTTGCATGTGATGTTCTTTGTCACTAGCTTAACAAACTTTGCCATTTCTTCCAGAAGGTGACATGGAGTATATTTGAGACATTCTTCAATCCGGCTTAGTCAAAGACTTCTCAACTTGTCTGCCCAGGGTTCTTAACAACTTCACGTTTTATTTGGAGTAGGGAACGGCGTGAAACAACTCTAGATTTACCTTTAACAGCTCTCTCACGTACCTTTGTAGGGTCCTGACAAAGTTCTTCACAGTTTATGGTACCTTCCTATCATTTTCGATATTTCGAGGGTAGTTTTTCCTTTTGCTCGCTGTTTTGTAATTATACTTTTTCAGAACTACTCAAACCAGCTTTATGACCCATTTTACTCAAATACCGTGGATTCAGTAATTACGATGGCAAGTTGTTTACATTGCACGGAATAGTAAGAAAATTTCACAGTAAGCGCAGCTTAGTATTGCCAACGTTTCCGAAGCTTTTGATACGAAACTACCAGTGAGTTTCTGAATCTGGTAAACAAATGTTACCTCGTTAATAATTTGACACGCAGTATATATATATATATATATATATATATATATATATATATATATATATATATATATATATATATTATTTTTGAACAGCATCATGTCTTTTACAATTCAAAACAATCACTCACTCCATACTATAAACTCTATACAAACTTTCACTACAATCGACTATTTTTTTCGTTAGGAAAATAACATTGTGACACCCATTTAACATTACAAGCAGAACAAATATATTTTCAAATATTGTACTGAATTTTATTTTTCCAAATCAATCATTCTGAGTAAGTCTTAAAATAAGTACGAAACATTAATGAACGTTTCGTATGTTCCTTTTTCATATCACACACACACACACACACACACACACACACACACACACATATATATATATAATTTTTGGGGCGATACCAATATTTTTCCAATTCCGATAGAGTTACTGATTCTGTTCTAACTTTCTTATTCCGATACAGTCTCCAATTCTGATTTTTTTTAACGCTGCTAGATAATTAGCTATAGATATGGTTTATTTGTAATTTTCCGATTATCGTGAAAACTCATGTAATTTTACATTTTCGCAAATGTAAAAAATAAACTTTCAGGTTGAATGTATATATTTTACTTGATTATATAATCTATACATCTTACTTGATTATATAACTAGCATTTAAGCCCTGCGTTGCCCGGGTGTTTGGATATATATGTTGAGCAAAAAAGAGTGGTAGTAGGAAGGCAGGCTCTAATCCGTACCGCAAATGAGGAAAAGAACGGGGTAAAACGTTTATGCTGTTACAACCATCGCCAAACCGTAAGCGATATTTTTTAAAATTAAGGCTAGACAATCTAAAGGAGCGGATAACTTTTAAAAATATTGGCGAAAAAAGTGACCCCCCCTGTAGAAAAGTGCCTAGTTGAAGGGGAAGATATTAATGTTTTTAGCCAATTTTTCGATATTTGTCGTATGAAAGGTTGAACTTTAAAACGATACTGATCTTGGTAAAATCCGTCGCCTCTATTGAAAGTTTAAGTCAGACATGCAAACATCCATACATACATACATTTATATATTGGTAACAAAAAATTTCGACCCAAACTGATTAAATACTTTGACCTATCTCTAAATACCCTTTATGTAAAATTTCAAATATTTAGACAATTTCTGAGCAATTTGGAAGAGACCGTAGAGGTTAATTTTTTAAAACTTTAACTCCTATTATAACCCCTTAAAATTTATTGTTTTGGGTTCAAATCAAGTTATTAAGTTCGATCCATGTCCAAGGAACCTATATCTAAAATGTCAAGTGTTTATACCCAAAATTGTCGGAGGAGTTTGGTAGAGTTCTCAAAGGTCAAATCGTTAAACTTTTACCCCTTAACTGCCAAATTTCTAGCCGAAAACCGATCACATCGATTTTCCCAAATCTCAGTACTCTGTATAATAAATTTCGAGTCTGTAGACTAAAAATTGACAGAATTATTGCGTAGGGAAATGTACACACACATACACACAGATACACACACAGACAGAGAGATACTTTCACTTTTATAGATATATTGATAGATATATAGATTATTATGAAAACAGGATTAATAAAACACCACATTTCGGTAGTAGGTCGTATTTGGATTTTGGTTCCTACATTTTACATTTATTCATTTTGCTATTTTCTTTTACGTAGCGTTGGTATGATTTTATTGGCAACGCTCGGAACAATTCGACAGTTGACGTCATGTTCCGGCCAAAGCCAAGCGAACACTGAGTTACGTCGGGTTCGCAATGTGCATCATTTTCAATATTTGACATAAAAATCGTTATAAACTTAATCGATAAAAAAGGTTACATGTACAATGCGCATGCCCATTATATTATTTCAGCCTTCTTTCAATTTTTTAATCTGCAACTCTTAAGATGCAAGAAAAAAAAAAACAGCAAGAATATTTATGGATTTTTAGGGGGTACTCAGTTCCTAATACAATCTTCTGGTAAATCTATTCCCCATATTGAATCTAGTCGACGAATACACGAAACCGATTTATTGAAGAGTCTGTTTAATTGTTTGACATTGTTTTAGGACATTTTTACTAATTGTGGTTTATTTCTATTTTTGTCATCTAAATTATTTAAAGTGAAATGAGTTTTCGGCATCACACCCAAACAACGTATTTTTTTACTTAAAATAAAATTGAGACACTAAGTCAAGACAAATTACATCGTGAAATCATCACAAACTTCGATTTCAACTTACGTTGTAATAGGAAATGTCTGGGCAAGAACTTATCAGAACGCTCGCTGAATTCCTGGCGGTATGTGCTCCGTCTTGCTGAAACTACACACGTCGGATTGGAATTCGATTTTGTCAAATCAGGCGAGGAGAAATTATTGATCATCTGTGCGTAATGTGCTGAGTCAACAATAACAAAATTTACGGCATTATATTAATAAAACTAGCGGGGGTACCCGGCGTTGCCCGAGTGTTTGTTTCCGGGACGAGGGGGAGTTTTAAAAAATGTTATGGTAGGTAAGTAGGAAGGATCAAACCCGGAGTCATGAGTAAAAGTAGGAAAATAAAGTGTGAAAAAAAAAAATCTGCAACGTTAACAGTTCGGCCACCAAGAAAAGTCCATTCCAGTTGTTTAGGAAAAAAAACGACTACGGTAGGTCGGCGCGAACGTGAAAATATAATGTGAATTGTCCAGCACCCTAACCACTACGCCACAGAGCACTGCAGCTTAGTTTAGTGATTTTAAATAACTTCACATGAAAGAACTACGAAGCCAAACCGGTGTTCTCTTCTCAACTGTTCTTTGTGAACGATCCCCAAACGGTGTAAAGTTGTGGCAGGGGGAGGAGGAATTTATTAGAGAGAAAATATTTTACCACTTCCATTGATCTTAACCGATTTTGGCCGTGACTTCTCAGCAGAAAAAGTATAGAAATCTAAGATTATCGAGGAATTTGAGAAATAATAAGCCTATAACACACCACAGATATTGTTCTGCCGTTTGTGCATATTATATTTGCATGAAATATCTTGATTTTTAATCATATTAATGTCAAAATCAGACGGGATAAAATGAGTTCATTTTATTTATATAGAGAAGAGATAAGACCCCATCAGTTCAATTGCTTCTATACGGTTACGTTTTTTCTTATGCAATAGTTTTCATGCAGTTCTTTAGGATTTTTCTCTTACCCAATAGCGACGGCATTGTTGATTAACTATTCCATTCTGATGAAAATGGGCTTCATAACTACTCATTAAAAATGAGGTTGTCAAAAAGACTCTTCCATCTGTCGTGCAAAGTAACGCCGCTTCAGTTAAAATTACATTTAAATTTCTTGAAGTAGTGAAGCGTCTCGTGTGTAAAAAGAATATACGTTTGTTTTAACGAGTTAATGAACGTGGCTATAACAAATGTACAATTGTTTAAAGGTGTGATTTACAAAATGGTATAAAATTTACAGTTTTTTTTTTAATTCAAATAATTTATAACTTTACATTACAACAAATATGTAAGTATTGGATGGTGACGTACCCTGGCACTTCAAAATGTTACTACTATTTTCAAAATTTAAATTGTTAATTTTTAGTTGTTTAATTCTTATATATAGTGCTTCCAGCATTTTTAATCTTTTTACATTTTGAATCAGTATGGATGTTTTTTGTGTTATAAACCAGGACCTTTCTAAACTGGGAATATGGGCAGCCATGTTGCTTTAGGTGTTGGCAAATCGAACTTGTATAAGAAAGATTAAGGATTAATCGTCTTGACAATTTATTGACCGCGTGTCACATAGAAAAACATAAAAAAACATGTAAATTCTATACCATTTAGCAAATAACACCTTTAAACCATTGTATATTTAAAAACGAATATTTTTTTACACAATAGACACTTCACTGGTTCAAGAAATTTAAATGTAATTTTAACTGAAGCATATAAAAGCATCCAGATTTAAAACGAAAGAGTAATAAAAACCTGCTTGAAGACGACTGATGAAACTCAGTTTAAAGTACTTGCAACAGACAAAAAACAACAACAACAGTAACAACAAAAACAGGTAAACGAAGACGACTTTATTTACAGATTCGATTGAGAAATAAGAACCACAATTCGAAAAATTGAAAAATTACAAGAAAGGTCATTAAGCAAAAACACACCTTGCTATTTAACAATACCTGCCTGAATATATATATATATATATATATATATATATATATATATATATATGTGTGTGTGTGCGTGCGTGTGTGTGTGTCCTTTTTTATTTCAGCTGCTATCTTGTATAAAATGGCACCCACAAATTGCTTTTTAGCAATATTCAATCAATAAAAGAATCAATAACAGTATACAGCCTTGCATACCTAGTAAATACAGCATAGAATCTACCATCGACCTTCTAAAATTAGACTCACCCACAAATGCATAACCGCATCTTTCGACGCCGAAAACCTTTTTACTAACGTCCTTATAAATGTCACAGTTAAAATAACCCTTAATCAAATATATAACCACAACACAATACCCCCTCCAGCTAAAACCCTCAGACTCTTGGAAAGTTACTATTAAGATGCACCACACAAGTTCACTGACCCTAATGGGAAAACATGCATCCAAATAGATGGCGTCTTAATGGGATCACCTCTAGGACTTACATTCGTAGAATACTATATGACCCACCTCGAAAACAAAATCTTCTCAGATAAAAAAAAAAAAAACACTATCTATGCCCGATATATCGACGACATATTCATTGCAGGACGAATCCGTACAAGACATTAAAAAACTCAAACTAAACCTAGAAACACACCTTCCAATTTACACACGAACCACACATAGATAACAAAATCCTATTTCTCGACGTATAAGTAGATTCAAGCCAGCTCACTAATTACATAGACTCAGCATACAAACACTAATTACATAACCTCAACATACAAAAAAAAACTACCAACAATAATTCAATTCTCTTAAATTACCATAGCCAATTCACAGGAAAACATAAAACTAGCCTTATAAAAAATTTGATTCACCGCTCATACAATATAGCATCAACGCGACAAATATTTTACAAAGAACTAACAAACATGAAACAAATCGTAATAAACAATAATTTCCCCAGTAAACTTGTTGATAAGCACATAAAACTTTATTTAAACTCACTCATCAATAAAAACATAAACCCAAACCCAAGCAAAAAAGACAGCATCAAAGTATACTATAAAGAACAAACCACACACTAACTACAAAACATGAAAAAACAATAACAAACCCAAGTAAAAGATACACCAGACCCACCCTAATAAAAAGATATAAATTAATAATATACTATAATAAATTTTAAACCTCCAATTTAATAATTAAAAATATAACAATACTAACACCATACTAAACCACACTAATGTAGTGTATGAAATTATTTGCCCCTTGGAAGAATGTCTCGGAACACACTCTAAAAACTTATACAACGCATACATAGGCCACACCACAACAACACACTCCCGACGACTAACCTATCATTTAGCTTACAATAGCGTCATAAAACAACACCAAAGTCCCATAATAAAAAGTACAGTCGTTCGACATGAGAAATATCTTAACCAACAATACTAAATTCGATACCTTAACAATTGTTTCTGCTTTATCGTTTTTTTCATGGAAAGTGTTCGACTGAGCTTCAATCAATGGTTCCCCCTCGCCAAACTTTCACAAGAAACATCGTCTAGCTGAAAACACTATCAATAACCCCCCACTCTTTATGTGTGCCTAAACCTAAACATAGATTCCATGATTAAAGCTTCTTTCTTAAAACTGCACGCCTGTGGAATTGTCTTCCGTTTTCCTCCTTTCCAGCTATCTATAATATGGTTGTCTTCAAGTCCAACGTGAACAAGTTTCTGATGAGCCGTTCCATTTAAGTTAACAAATTTACCAAACTTCCATTACTATCGATTACTATATTGTCCTTTTGTCTGCTGTACACTCTTTAACCCTTATCCTTGAGTGGCCTATCGGCCTTGATAAGTGGTGACGCCTATGTAAAAAAAAGAAAAAAATTGCATACGACGACTACAATTACTAGACGCCATACAAAAAACTACATCCCCTTTTTAACTGGATCTTATTTATCAGCGGGACAAATAAACTTACCGTATTTAATAGCTAACAAGAAACTAAATAAATAAACTATAAAATAAGAAAATCGAAATTAAAAATATAAATAATTCGCCCTTAACCATTCTGCACACACCTTTATACCCAATAAAAGAAAACAACTAAAAATACAGCAAACCTTAAAGGAAAAGAAAAAGAAAACGATAATAACAACAATCACTCCTGATGCACCGATAGAAAGCGCTTGAGAAGAATATGGCTGAACAAAAACTATTGGGCGCCATTTTATACAACAGGCCAGCTGAAATAAAAAAGATCGCTCGGCGAATGGAAAAGATGTCCAGAAAAATCGGAAAAAGAACAACTCAATCGTGTCCAAGCAGACGTGCTTGAATATATATATATATATATATATATATATATATATATATATATATATATATATATATATAATTTACTCACTTAAAATTAGTATACGAAAGTATAAATTTATGTGTAAAACTTTAAGTATTTACTTAAAAAGTGCTCAATACGCAGGTAGAGCTAGTTAGTAAGTTATAAAATATATATGGCGATTAAGCTACACTGAATATTCCGCGATTCATCCACTCTAGGACTCTTCAGGTTTAGGGTTACAAATTGTAATAAAATAACTGATAGAGAATTGACTGTATGATAAATACGAAATCTGTACAAATTAAAATAACATGTTTAAGCGTATTTTCCGAACGGATAGACAAAGTACAAACAAGTCTTCCATATTTTTATTTACTGTTCGGAAAGTCTTTCCGATCGAAATTCCGTGAAGCTCCCAAAGTTTGACAGATAGCTTCCCGAGTCTGACAAGATGCACTTGAAGGATGAAACGCGGAATATTCATTGTAGCTTAATCGCCATATATATTTTATAACTTACTATATATATATATATATATATATATATATATATATATATATATATATATATATAGACTTATATGTAATATACTGAGTTCGTGTAATTCAGTAAATCTGTGACCACAGCCAAGGTAAATGTTTCTCGCATGCTTTGCCCGTTAGGGATTTTCCCCCATTTTTTCTTTCTCTTCAAAAAATGCTACATTGCCAAAAGTGTTTTTATTCATAAAGTCTGAAGAAATGCTGGTTTTTTGAAAATTTTCAAACGATGTAATGCTTGAAATTGTCGAACTGGACATTGAAACAATTGTAACGTAAAACGAAATACACTTCTTCTTGCCATCAACACCTTGTTGTGAAGTCTTGCTTTTGCATACACAGTATATATATATATATATATATATATATATATATATATATATATATATATATATATATATATATATATATGACGATGGAAATTAACATATGACAACTAAAAGTTTACATTTTGATTGCATCATCAAATTTAATTTAAACTTTAAATATATCATTTACCCTAGCCTTTACATTAACCCCTAAACCTAACTTTAATACGAAACCTAACACCTAACCGTACCCCTTCACTTCGACAGCAGCACTAACTTTAAACCTTATCCTAACTTACAGTTAGTATTCTGGGCGCTACAGCGTGTTGGTCCCGAATGTAAAGACTATTTTCAATTTATGTATTTAAGATATGGGAACAAAAATTGATGATCATACTTCTTCGAAATATTCTTCGCATCTTGCGTGTCATTTTTACAACGTTTCGACCGATGTAACTTCCGAATTTCTTCATGTGCATCATGTCAATCTCGGGAAGCTATCTGTCAAACTTTGGGATCTTCACGGAATTTCGATCGGAAAGACTTTCCGAACAGTAAATAAAAAGAAATAATGGAAGACTTGTTTGTACTTTGTCTATCCGTTCGGAAAATACGCTTAAACATGTTATTTTAATTTGTACAGATTTCGTATTCATCATAGAGTCAATTCTCTATCAGTTATTTTATTACTATTTTTATTTTCCTTTCAATCTCCATGTGTCTTCACTGAATCGGTAACAAACATTACGACCATCTTTGAAAAGTTTTCCAGCTTCCAAAACTTGACCAGTTATTACTTGAAAAAGTACATTCACTTGTGAATGTCCGGCATAAAAAATGTGTACAAATAATTCTTCCCCCATTGAAATCACACACTTAGACTTAATGAATCAATCACACAGAGTAAATAGAAACTTTGATAATGTGTAGACTCCTGGTGGAAATAATTATTCCCATGAATATTTGATTGTAAAACGATATACTAAATGCAAACATGTACCAAGCCAAACAAATAAGCTAATATATACATGTATACCAACACACGCACACACACATCCATACACAGACAAACACACACACACACAAACACACACACACAAACACACACACACACACACATATATATATTAGGTTCGTGCAAAAACAATATCGTTTTCTTACATATGTTACGTTTATATATGATTCTGAATTTATATATATATATATATATATATATATATATAGATAGATAGATAGATAGAGAGAGAGAGAGATGTTATATATCATTTTGAAGCGCGTTTTTCGCTCTATCAAATCCTTTTATTCGTTACCGTTTTAACTCTCTTCATTCATTTTTCAGGTTTTTCGACAGCATGGATAAAATTACAAATCCGCACGACTTTCTTGTTCCAGTCCAAGCTAGGACGAAAAGCTGCCAAGACAGCTCGTGATATCAATAGTGCATTTGGCCCAGGAACTAATAACGAGCGTGTTACACAACGGTGGTTCAAGAAATTTTGCAATGGTGACGGGAGCTACGAACATGAAGACGTTCGAAGCCAGCTGACAGCAGTTGATAACGAATATTTGAAAGCCTTAATTGAAGCCGATCCTCTCAAAAGTACCCGAGAAGTTGCTGTTGAACTCGAGGTTGACCATTCAACAGTCGTTCGCCATTTAAAGCAAATACGGAAGTAAAAAAAAACATGGGATAAATTGGTGCCGCGTGAATTTGACGATAATAAAAAAATATCGTCGTTTTGAGGTGTCTTCTCCGCTCTTTCTACGAAACAAAAACGACCTATTTCTCGGTCGGATTGTGACGTGTGATTAGAAGTGGATCCTCTACGATAACCGGCGACGTTCGGCATAGCGGTTGGATGCTGAAGCCGAAATTGCACCAAAAAAGGTTATGCTGACTGTTTGCTGGTCTGCACCCGGTCTCATCCATCATAGCTTCTTGAATCCGAGCGAAACGATTGCAGCGGAGAAGTACTGCCGATAAATTTACGAAATGCACCAGAAGCGCCAACGTATGTGCCCGAGATTGGTCAATATGAATGGACCAATTCTCCTTAATAACAACGCTTGCCTGCATGTTGCTCAACTTACCCTGCAGAAGCTGAACGAATTAGGCTACGAGACTCTGCCTCATCCGCCATATTCACCGAACTTCTCGCCTACTGATTATCATTTTTTCAAGCCTCTCGATAACTTCCTCCGCGAAAAATCCTTCAAAAGCCGCGATGATACCGCATCGGCCTTTAATGACTTCATCGCTACCAGAACTCCAGATTTTTATTCTAATGGGATGAATAAAGTTGTTTCTCGTTGGCAAAACTGTGTCGATTCTAATGGTTCTTATATTAATTAATAAAGTTTATTATGAAAGGATTATGATCTTTTGAAGTTGAACGTCAAGAAACGACATTATTATTGCACCAACCGAATATAAAGATTGTGTATGTGTGTGTGTGTGTGTGTGTGTGTGTGTGTGTGTGTGTGTGTGTGTGTGTGTGTGTGTGTGTGGAAGTGTGTGCTTATATACGAGGAAAGCGTTTTACACCCACTGGCAGCGTGTGATTGGATGCAGTTTAAAGATTTTTTGTATAAAGTAAAAATTGTGGTTGAAAGTGAAATGTATCTTCATGTCTGCCATCGCAATCTGCAGGATCAAACATACTGTGTCTTGATACATCTTCTATCATTCCGCGTTTCATCAATGGTAGCGACTTTGAAATGGAGCGCCCCGTTTTCAATTTGAAGGAGGCGCACCTGAGCATTCTGTGTTCGCAATTTAAGAGAGTTCCGTCAACGTAAGGAATATTTATAAACATATTTTAATGTTTTCCCTTATTTTGTGCTTGAGGAATATTCGATTATAGCATGTGTAGTTTATATAAAAATTCATTTACGTAGTTTTCGTTTTAATTTCGGTTCGCTGAAATTATTTGAAGTAAAGAGCATTAAAAACTATTTAAAAACAAAGAAAACATGAACTGAACTTTTATTGACTATAATAACATTTATTTCTTGAATATTTATTTTTTCAGGTAGTCGTTTGTTGGCTTTTCTGCTAAACACTCTTATTAAATAATATCGACGAATATCGAAAAACAAAGAAACAAAAACAGTTTTGAAAAATAATGAAGCTTTACTTACTTTAGTAAAATAATCCGTAACAGCAAAACGGGATATTAAAAAAGTAAACACGTAATTACTTTAGTTTTTTAAAGCAAAAAATCGATATAAATATGAATAAGATGAAAATGGCGCCCTTTTCAAGCAGAACAGCTTCGTTTCAGTTTTACAGTATTGAACGATGGAGTATTGCGCCGTCGGATTCAGGGTTGTATTATGATTGTTCACCAGACCCATAATTGGAAATTCTTTTCTTCCTTTCAGAAAGATGTTTTGCCCACCATTCAAAATAGTCTTGTCTTCTATAAATTGTCAGTGTGGAACTGACTACGTGGGCAGAACGAGTCACAGATTGGGGGTCAGAATTTCCCAACATGTCCCTTTATATATACGACAGGGTAGGTTAGACTCCTCTGCACGATCACGTGTTTCTGCTACCGCGATCGGTGATCACCTGACCAGTTCAAATAAATGTGCGAATGAGTACACACCGGAGTGGTTCTCTATTTTGCACAGGGCTAGGTCTGTTCAACATCTCAGATTCTTGGAGGCCCTTACAATAAACTGTTGCAGACCTGTTCTTTGCAAACAGATGGACCACATACGTTCGTTGAACGTTTTTAAACAGGCGCCACCAGGTTAATTTCTACGCGGTGTTTTTTTTTCCTCATAGAAATTACTTCATGCCAACATTACTTCATTCCCACATTTACTTCTGAAGACAGTCGGCGAAAAGTACTTCAAGTTTCTTCACCGTTCCCCCTTTTTTTTCTCTTTCTCCCCCTTTTAGTCGATCTTCTTCCTTTTCAATTTATTTTTCTAGTAGTCGATCCTGTTTCTTTTTACATTATAGTCGATCTTTTTTACAAGGTCAAAAAAAAATGCCCCACTTCGCTTTTAAATATATATATATATATATATATATATATATATATATATATATATATATATACTAGCATTTCAGACTGACGTTGCTCGGGTGTTTGGAGGTGTATGTTGAGCATTAAAGAAGCAGTCAATATTTTTAAACTTTGACCTCTTAACATTTATTGTATTGGACTCAAAGCAAGTTATTAAGTTATTATTAAGTTAGATCCATGTCCAAGGAACCTATATCTAAAATTTCAAGTGTTTAGACCCAAAATTGTCGGAGGAGTTCGGTTGAGTTCTCAAAGGTCAAATCGTTGAACTTTTACCCCTTAACAGCCAAATTTCTGGCCGAAACCGATCATATCGATTTTCCCAAATCTCACTACCCTGTATATCAAATTTCGAGTCTGTAGACTGAAAATTGACAGAGTTATTGCGTAGGAAAATGTACACACACAGACCCGTTCACTTTTATCTATATTAATCAATCAATACTCCTATAAATTCGTTTTTCTTTTGTGTGTATTGATATTCATATTAACACTCTCTTTTCTATTACTTTAAAAAGAAAATACAATTTTCTCATATATGGGTTTTGGAATTGCATTCACTAGGAAAATTGCATATTCTTTTAAATATTCATTTAAATTAATTCCCCATTAGTTGCTTCGGTTTTCTAATGGGATAATCATCTTTAGTTAACTATTACGTGTAATTATATTCATGCAGATATTCTACATGATTTATACTTGCATAATATTTGCGTAAAAAGTTTATAGTAAACACAAAATTGTATCCATATATATTTATGTATACGTATATATTTTTGTTTAATAAATTTTGCCTACCAAACTCCTCCTAGTGTTTTTACTCTACAGACATGAAACTTCATATATAAGGTATTTGAATCCATGCGAAACTTTATTTTTGAGTTTTAGCTCGGAAAAATCGGTGTAAAAGTGTGAAAATTAAAAAAAATGAAATTTGCCAGATGAAGGTCGAACGCCAGCATTATGTACGCACAACGTAGTAGCTATTGGTTCATGTTTTAATTTTTAGCCTTGCAGTAAACCTGTTTTCATAGACCAGTCATTGACGGCAGAGGCAAAATAAATCGTGAGCGGAACGTTTCGATTCTCGGTGGTGGCGCATTGGCTTTTTTTTTTAAATACTTTTTAAATCATTACTATATATTGCATCCAATCTATCTATATATCTATAAAAAGTGAAAATGTCTGTCTGTCTTTTCTCTATAGTAGTTACCGAAGACTATTATGCAGAAATATATATATACATAACCTTATGAACAGTACATACGGCCCGAGCAAAGCCGGGCGGAACTGTTAGTATATATATATATATATATATATATATATATATATATATATATATATATATATATATATATATATATATATTAGCAGGGGTGCCCGGCGTTGCTCGGGTGTTTGGAGGTGTATGGTGTGCAAAAAAAGCAAAAAAAAAAAAACAAAAAAATGGTTAATTTTTTAAAATTTTGACCCCTATTATGACCCCTTAAAATTTATAGTTTCGAGCTCAAATCACTTTATTAAGTTAGATCCAGGTTCAAGGAACCTATATCTAAAATTTCAAGTGTCTAGACCCAAACTTGTCGGAGGAGTTTGGTAGAGTTCTTAAAGGTCAAATCGTTGAAATTTGACCCCTTAACAGCCAAATTTCTGGCTGACACCCGTCACATCGATTTTCCCAAATCTCAGTACCCGGTATTTCAAATTTCGAGTCTATAGACTAAAAATTGACAGAGTTATTGCGTAGGGAAATGTACACAGACAGACAGACACACAGACACACAGACAGACAGACAAACACGTTCACTTTTATATATATATATATATATATATATATATATATATATATATATATATATATATATGTGCGTGTGTGTGTGGGTGGGTGTGTGTACGCGCGTGTGTGTGTACGCGCGTGTGTGTGTGTGTGCGTTTATTACAGCAATTTATATAATTGCAATGTAACGATTGCTAAACATATCTCACTGCGATTTTAAGAGAAATTCGAACTTACAAAAATATGGACATTTAAATATGTAATGCTTCTTACAAATGTATTTGGCGTTACCTCACCACTCCTTAAAATGGCGTTGTCTTTTATGAGGCGACACTATTCAAAAATATATCATTTCTCTTTATGATTAATCTGTTTCTACAATTCAAAATGCGAAATATTTAGGGCAAATATTTATCATCATTTGTTTTTCTTGTAAATGTGACATCTTAAAGATAACCTTTCTATAACGATTTATTTATTTGTTAGATGTATCTGAAAAAATACTACCTCATAACGTTTTAAAAATGTATTCATTCACGGCTATTTAGGAATACGTAACTAGATCTGCGATCGTGGCGTAAGTACTTTTGATTATGAACGGAAAACTTTGAATAATATTTCGTCTTTTTTTTCTTTTTTTTAACACTCCACGCAATGTACATTACCACTTAAACGTAAGAGGTTACTACTTGGGATCATTTCTAACAAGCGACCGTGGAGAGTTGAGCAGCGTGATGTCTGTTAACAGTACAGTTTTTTTACACAGGGATCACCATTTATCAAGGCCTGGAGGCCACTTGAGGATAAGGGTTAATGGGTAAACATTATTCAATGTGATCATAGTGTAGTAAACATAAGTAGTGGGAATTTTATAAATTGGATTACTGAGGGGAGTGGTTCATCAAGAACTTGTTTACATTGGACTTGAAAACAATCAGATTGTAGTCAGCTGGAAAGCAGGCAATCGGAAGAGAGTTCCACAGGTGTGCAGTTCTAAGAAAGAAGCTTTGTTTAAAATATTTATACTTCCGCAGATTAGTACAGTCAGAGTGTGGGGGATTGGTGGACATTCACCGATGCCTGACAGAGGAGATTGATAGGCATATGTTTTCACACAAATATATATAGACACACATAAATATATATATATATATAGAGAGAAAGAGGTTTGAGTTTACTATAAACTTTTTAGGCAAATATTACGCAAGTATAAATCATCTAGAATATTTGCATGAATTTAATTACACGTAATAGTTAACTAAAGATGATCATCCCATAAGAAAACTGAAACCCCCACTCACCCCCAAAAAACTAATAGATGAAAAATGAATGTTTAAAAGAATATACAAATTAGCTAGATCTTTTGCGGCTGAAAGCAATTCCACCACCCATTCATGATGAAGTTGTATTTCTATTTTAAATAAATAAGAAAAAAGATTAATATGCCTATACATAAATACACTGAAAAAATATGCATATACATAAATACACTGAAAAAATATGCATATACATAAATACACTATGCATATGCATAAATGCACATATGCATATACATAAATACACATATGCATATACATAAATACACTGATAAAAACAACAAATTTATAAGAGTATGGATTAAAGACAAAATGTGTGTGTGTGCGTTTGTATGTCCCACAAAAACTTTCGCCAGAAGCGGCAGATCCTCAGGAGATCAGTATTGTTTTTAATCTCGGCCCTTCGGACGATAAATATAGAAAAAAATGGCTAAAAACATTAATTTCATCACGCTAAACTGTGCAGTTTTCTACAAGTAGGGGTCGTTTTCTTTTTGCGTCGCCATATTGTAAATTTTCTGTTTGCTCAGTGTTCCATCCCTGGGCAGGTGACCAAGGGGGTGATCACATTGCTGAAGAAAGGTCAACGGCATGGTGGGGGTGTAAAATTTTGATGCTTTTAGGCCCTTGACTCTGCTAAACACAGAGTTAAAGATTTTGGCAAAGATTCTAGTGAATCGCTTGCAGGTTGTCATCACTGACTTGATCGAACCGGACCAGAGCTATGCTGTGTAGGGGAGATCGATTCAGGACAATCTTCATTTGATTCGCTCGATCATAGAGGGAATAGAAGACGACACCGAAGCCGCGCTGATCAGTTTGGATCAGTCCAAGGTGTTCGATAGGGTCAACCATCGGGTCCTGGGATCTGTGTTGACTCGTTTTTATAAAAATAAATTGAGTATACATTTTATTCATAATTTTGCTTTTATATTTCGGGAAATATTTATTTTCATATAGATTCTCATGCTCGGATATTTTTTTAGATGTATTGCATCTGTTTTATTTGAATTATTTATATCACTCTTCTTATCTTTAATATTATTTCCAAAAACGTTTCGGCCGATGTAGCTTTCGATTTTCTTCCAGTGCTTTTGTCGAACTCTGGCATCTTTCTGACGAACTAGGAAATCCGTACAGAAAAAAAACAAAAATTTTAATACACCAGGTAGCTTAACCTCGTTCCTTAAGACATGCCCACATCAAAGTCTAATGTAATTGCATTCAAAGTGTCACCTAAGAATTGAACCGTCAACCCTCAGAGGCACTGCAAAACGATATATTATCAACCCGGAGAGATTACCTGGTTTTTTCGTGGGGAAGTTTCCAGGATACTATATTGGAAACAGCAACCAGCTCCCCAGGGAATAAATGATGTGCACAGCTTAAGGGGTTGATATAAAATCTGCTGGTGGATTTTTTCTCCACGTCTTTACGGGCAGCATGTTTATCGACGTTAATGACAGAGACCGTTGGCCTGAAAATGAAGGCTTGTATAGAATAAGTGACAAGACATCGTTTTTTTTTATATACAAAAATTTAATTATTTTTACATTTAGCCACCACCAACCATAGCCTTGGGCTCTTGGAGGGGTATAGGCAATCCACAACTTTGTAGATGCTTTTGAAGCGAGGACTTCTTTTTTCGGGGTGAAGGTGCTGGCTTCACGCTCAACCTTCCACAGGAGGTACATGCAGCACCTAGCCTTCCCAGACGGTCACCCATTTGATACTATCCAGACTGAATGTTGCTTAACTTCGGTCAGAACCGATGTGTAAATGTGACTTAACCGTACTTTTACATTTAAGGGCATTTTAAATTCGAGACCCATTCTAGACTGTCGTCTACCGCCGTTTAAACTGTTATACGTTCGCCTTCAACGGTGTTCGAAGCGAAACTTTTCAATACAATTATTCTCTTTTTCCAAAACAGATAAAAAAAGTGACAAGAAAAAGAACAAAAAAAAAGGAGATAGATAGATAGAGAGGGAGAAGGAGAGAGATTGAAACAGAGAAACAGACATACATTTAAAAAACAAAGGCGCTAAAATATTGTCATTGTTTTAAAAAAATCTGATATCAAAGTAACCTTTAAGTATCTGTGTGTGCTAATAACTTCGACCCTGTTGAGTTTTATAAACAACTGTCAATCTTGGCTTGGATCATATTTGATTGACGAAAACTACTAAAGCTGACATGTTTTTTTTTTCAGTAACGCATTTTTTCTCATCTCTCGGTGGTCATAAAGTCCGGCACGAGGTTCATTAATGCGGAAAGTCCCTGCTTCCCGCAAATAGAACTTTTTATTGTGCCAAAACCTAGAAGTTATTATTATTTAGATCTTATATCTGTTACGTCACATATCATTGCTAAATACACGATCATGATTGACGGAACGAGAGTACGGTTGCTACATGGATTAAATAAAAAGCTTCGTTCGATATTTCATATTGATCCACAGGACACATTCGGAGAAGAAATAGGACACGTCTTTTAATCAACTAATAAATACATTGAGGACATTGCAAAAGCTTCTGCAAAGAATTTGGGTTCCTTCCATCGAGCTAGAAGACTACTCACACCTAAGAGTGTCCTGTACATCTACAAAGCCACCATTCGCCTATGCATGAAATATTGTTGCCAGATCTGGACTGGTGCATCTACCACTAGCCTCTCCCTGTTGGCTAGTGTCCAAAAAAGAGTTTTTAAATTCATAGGCCACACTTTGTAAACTAAGCTCCAACCCCTGTCCCATCGCCGCAATGTTGCATCGCTGTGCCTTTTTTACAAGTATGTGCTCTGACGAACTGATTTCACTTGTACTCCCTCGACGTACTTATCCCTGACAAACCCGCTTCATTGTTGAGGTCCTTAAATCTCAGAAAGCTTTCTATTCCAATAGTTTATTCATTCAAACAGCTAGACTTTGGAATTCCTTTCCTGCTACCTGCTTCCCTGGCTGTACTGATATGTAGAAGTTTAAATGTAACGTAAACTAAGATCTTGTTAATCTTTCCTATGCATGGTCCTAAATAGTAGCCCTTCACATTCAAGTGGCGATATGCCTTGTTAGGGGGTGAACGTGAGTAAAAAAAAAATAAAACAAAACTAATCGTGGTGTCGACAATATCTTGGAGTACAGAAACAGTTATTATTTAGATGATTATATTTTAATACCGTGACACTATCGAGCCCCCCCCCCAAAAAAAAACAAAGAAAAGAGAAAGACATAAGTTTATCAGTAGAACAAGTCAATAGAAAGTTGTTCGCCAACACCCATTAAATAAGACAAAAATAATAAAGACATTGTGGCGATTTAAATCAAAAGAATGAACAATAGATGTCAATATATTTAGACTTAGATTACAGATAGTGTTTAAGGATCGGTAATTAATTTTACGACAGTTTTACGACATTTACAGACAATTTACGGAGTATCTTTGGTTTGCAACAGTTGAGAACAGTTGCGGGTCTGAAACATTCAAACGCAGCTCATGTCTTGAGCTAAATCTAGAGAGCTTTAGAGGATTAAAATGAACTGACATTAATTGACGAACACAGCCTCGACAGAACGTATGTGGACGTTAGTGTGTAAAGATTCGATGGTGTTAGATACGGAACTGGAGTGTAGCTGATATTTGCAAAATGTGTCGGATGTTTTCTGCGTTGTTTATAATTGTGAACTTGTGTAACCGTCAATGTGAGAGCGCCGATACCGTCAGAAGAAAATAGGAAGAAGAGGAAGATCACCGAAACAACGCTGATATTGGTGATGTTTTCTACAATACGATAGACTCCTTGCCACACTGAGAGTCAAGCATGTTTACCTGAAAATGTATTTTCAGACGAAATGTGACGAGGAAATAAGATATCCCGATGATAATAGGGAAGCTGCAACTCTATTAAATTATCTAGACGAGATGGCGTCATGGCAGTTTTGGTTGTTAGTTTTTCTGTGTTGGCGGATAGCGATGAGCCAAGATGAATAACAGATGTGGGTACATGTGGCTGTATTCTAATGAATAACAAATATGGGTAGAAGTAGCTAGTGACCAGTTGAGTATGACATTGGATCGGACATCTAGGAATTCCGATCGAATGTAAATATATTTAGCAGAAAAGTAGGAATGAACGCATTGGATAGAAGTAGACAAATCGAAATGTCTAGCAGATTAATTCGAATAAAGCTGTTTCGAGAGGCAAATAATTTTAGTTAAGTTTTAGCTTAGATCTGTATTTGAAAGAGTGAGACTTAGATCCAATTTGAACGCTAGTGACGGGGCCACAACGCCACAAACGATTACACAATATATATATTTGTATTTTTTATAGAATGGTAAACCAGAGGTTTGTATTCCGTTTGCATCTAGATGATTAAAACAAGACTTACTCGCTATTGTTGCGCGGTTGGTCCAGGCAACGCTAAGTTAGCTGGACGATTATTATCATGATCGTTATTGATATTTGTGAATAGAAACAAAAAGAATGTTACCAAGGTAAAAGATATTTTTATGATAAAATATTTATGTAAGAAATGAAAAGGTTAGTATTCATAACTAACACAAAAAGGAGTGTTAGCTGGATTAACAGATATCAGCTGATGATTATGAGTGATACGTGTTGATAACGTCATTAGAAGGGGGATGTTTTTGTATACGTGAGTTTTAGTCAGTTAGTGGTTAGAGCTTGATGGTGACAGACAAAGAGTCAGGTCGACCAGTCGCAATGCCTTGAAGCACTCGAGGCAACGAAGGGCCACATGTCTATCAAATGTAAGGAACGTAGGACCAGCGCAAAATTTCCCCCTGGGGAAACATAAAGTTGCTGAAAAGACAACTCGAGATTCGTTTATTTATTGGGGATGAAAGTTCTTCGAGGCTTTCCTTCAAACAAGACCAAATATGGGCCAGGTTACTTCCCCGAGTAGCCCAGTGTAAATCTCCAAAGAACTGTCATGCGTTCTCTTTGTTGCAAATGCGAGGGGCCAAAGCTTATCAAATGTAAGGAACGTAGGACTAGCGCAAATTTTTCCAATAGAAAAACATTTATAATAAAATTGCTGAAAAGACAACCCGAGATTCGTTGATTTATTGGGATGAATCTTCTTTGAAGCTTTCCTTCAAACAAGACCAAAGATGGACCAGGTATGTTTCTACGCGTGGCCTGATGTGAATCTCCAAAGGACTGTTTTTGTTACAAATGTTATAGTTATTAAACTGTATCTGTGAATAATGTGCGTATTTGTAAATGAAGGCTTCCTTCAGTCTTGACAGACTATGGATACCCACTGTAAGGGTGCCTGCGCGTGAAATTTGTGTGGCAAGAGTTGCGCAATCTCCAACCACGCCTCTCCTGAGTCAACATTGTTGCATACCAGTGGCAAGTTGAGGTACAAGACGACTGGAAACAATGCCGAGATAAGCGGAGAGCACATACAGCGCCTAGAATTCCCAAATGGTCACCCATCTGGTATTAGCCAGGCTCAAAGTTGCTTAACTTCGGTGATCTGACGAGAACCGGTGTGTCAACGTGATTATGCCGTATATTTGTAGATAGACACTTACAAATACACACATTATTCACAGATGCATTATCGACACATTGACGATCAGAGAAACACTCATGAATTTATATTCGTTATACACATTCAACAGACACGTAAACGCATGGATGTTTATATCTACAAGTAAACTGTTATGCACACACGTGCGCGCACACACACGTTTAAATATACACCATGCTGGACGCCAATGTCTTGTTCATATAAAATAGCATTTGCAGTTTACTTGAACGAGTTTTGTGGTTTCTTTATGCTTACTGGGGTGAAGAGTTCCAAAATATAGCAAATTCGATCTGGGTCTTTCACATGTTTCCGGCGTCCATCTTTTTCACTGGTGAAAAGTTGTTGCGAATCTTCCAAGAATATCTTGGTTTGTTTACAATTATGTGATCTAGAAAAAAAGTACTTCGTATAAATGAGGACGACTAAATATAGCGGATACAATTGAATGTGATAATATAAGGCACGGAGCGATGGGTCATAAACATGGATTTGATCATTCTTGAAATATAGATCGGACGCAAATCAACCGCTATGATAAGTGTTGATAAGTGTGCAGAAGGACAAGTGCGACGAATCTTGGAAACGATGGTTTAAATTCGAAAGAATGTGACTATTAAAGAAGTTAATCAAATTGAATACGATCATGTTCTATTCAACTGGGAGGAATCTACACGATATAATCTTCCACAGACGGCTAGTTCTTGGAGAAAAAAATACTCATAGAAGTTCTATTTAGTTTAAGGTAGATAACTATGTGTCATAGAGGCTTGCCATTTTTTTTGTTGTTGTCCTTGGCCTTCGGGACAGGATCAAAGTGTAGTATCTGTTCCGGCAGATGCTGCACTTAAGATAATTTGTACCAGTCAATGGAGGGGAAACCCTCTATACTGGGACAATTATTATTTTTGGTAACCAGAGTGACCCCTTTTAGGGGAGCTGGTTTTTACCTCACATTAAAAACGGCCTTGTGCCTAATTTGCTCGGTGGGGGAGCAAATAAACACCATCTGTTCCGGCAGATACTGCAAGCTATGACTAGCTAGGACTAGCTATGACTAGCAAAGACCAGATGTGGGGGCAACCCCACATGCCTGACCTTTAACCAGCTCCCATTTCCCACCTCTCGGGAGCTGGTCTCCCCTTTCCCTTCCCCCTCCCTTCACTCCTCACATTAAAAATCGGCCTTGTGCCTAATTTGCTCGGTGGGGGAGCAAATAAATACCATCTGTTCCGGCAGATACTGCAAGCTATGACTAGCTAGGACTAGCTATGACTAGCAAAGACCAGATGTGGGGGCAACCCCACATGCCTGACCTTTAACCAGCTCCCATTTCCCACCTCTCGGGAGCTGGTCCCCCCTTTCCCTTCCCCCTCCCTTCACTCCTCACATTAAAAATTGGCCTTGTGCC
This sequence comes from Euprymna scolopes, assembly GCF_053919585.1. Lineage (NCBI taxonomy): Eukaryota > Metazoa > Mollusca > Cephalopoda > Sepiida > Sepiolidae > Euprymna > Euprymna scolopes. The sequence continues at coordinate 52,364,597 of NC_136522.1, read as the reverse complement.
TAATTTGCTCGGTGGGGGAGCAAATAAATACCATCTGTTCCGGCAGATGCTGCACTTAAGATAATTTGTACCGGTCAATGGAGGGGAAACCCTCTATACTGGGACAATTATTATTTTTGGTAACCAGAGTGCCCCCTTTTTGGGGAGCTGGTTTTTACCTCACATTAAAAACGGCCTTGTGCCTAATTTGCTCTGTGGGGGAGCAAATAAACACCATCAAAGTGTAGTATCTGTCCAGCAGATACTGCAAGCAAAGACCATATGTGGGGGCGACCCCACATATAAGACCTTGGTCAATGTAGGGGCAACCCTTCATACCAATTGTCACTATCCAGCTCCCCTACTCCCCGTGGAGTTGGTCCCCATTTCCCTTTCACTCCTCACATTAAAAATCGGCCTTGTGCCTAATTTGCTCGGAGGGGGAGCAAATAAATACCCTGTTGTTCTTGGCCTTCGGGCCGGGATCAAAGTGTAGTATCTGTTCTACAGATGCCGAACTTAAGATAATTTGTACCAGCCAATGGAGGGAAAAGCCTCTATACTGGGACAATTATTATTTTTGGTAACCAGAGGTCCCCCCTTTTTGTCTACTTTTAAGGGAGCTGGTTTTTAACCCACATTAAAAACTGCCTTGTGCCTAATTTGGTTTGGTGTAGAAGCACATAAATACCATAATGATCTGAAATGGAACAAGTCTGTTGCCAAGGTCACTGGAAAAATGGTGGGGTCCTTGTACCGCTCCAGAATATATCTCACTGCTGATGCAATTCTCTATCTATATAAACGCCAAGTACGTCCAAGGATGGAATATTGCTGCCACACCTGGGCAGGAGCTGCTAAAAACAGCCTATCCTACCTTGACAGAGTACAAAATAGACTTGTGACCCAGTAGGGGACGCCCTTTTCTCCTCCCTGCAACCACTCTCCCACAGAAGAGACGTTGCGAGTCTGTCTTTGTTTAATCGGTATTTCCATGGCAAGTGCTCGTCTGAGCTCCAATCTCTAGACCCCCCTCGCCAATCTGTCGCGAAAAAACACCCGTCTAGCTGAAACCACTGCCAATAATTTTCCTCATTCATTATCTGTGCCTAAATCAAAACGTAGATTCCATGAACAAAGCGTCTTTCTTAGAAGTGCACGCCTGTGAAACTCTCTTCCATTTCCCTGTTTCCCACCTGACTATAACTTGGATGTCTTCAAGTCCAACATAAACAAATTCCTGATAAACCGCCCCCTTAAGTAAGACACTTTATCAAATCTCCAATACTAACGATTAACGCGATATTATCCCATTGATTACTGTACACGCAATAACCCTTATCCCCGAGTGGCTTCCGGGCCTTGATCAGTGGTGACTACCATGTAAAAAAAATATGGTTACGATCATTGTCACACTATAGACAGATAAAGCCATAAAACTGTTGTTAGTTTCGTTTTATGTACTAATGACTAGGCCTATGACAACAGCATATTCTTTTCCTTGTTTTGATTCTCAGGTATATATCCATTGATATCTTGTCCGTTTTTGTGTAGAGTGATGTGGTTCTCGCTTGATTGTGTCCAACCAATATATACTCGAGCGTCAAAACAATGAAAAGAATATGCTGTTGCCATAGCCCTATCCATGACTCAATATGACGTTTCTGAATTTTTGAGATTATGATTAGTTATTCGAATATTTGGATTCACCGGACTACTGTTCTCATCTTGAGTGTGATTTTCACAACGTTTCGGTCGATGTAACCCCCGACTTTCTTCAGGTGTATCCTGTCGAACTCGGGAATATTTCTGTCGAACTCGGAAATTTGGACGGAATTTCGAACGGGACTTTTATTTACTTGACGGGGACAGCATGCTCTTGTCCCGTCAGCCATTACTGGTTAGAATTTCTAAGTAATTCGCAATTGTATTTTTCCGATCGCCCACACTGAGGATTGAACCTTCAACTTTCAGGAGAATATCACTTTTTACAATTGATCTTTCCAAGTACTCTAACTACTGCGCCAGTGCGCCACAGGTCCTTGCGGACTCAATGCTTATAAAAACCAACAGTTAATGAAGGCTAAGTATAAATAAGTTTGTAATTATAAAGATGAACTTGCAATGTGAGTATTGGCCACGATGGTTTAAACTAGAAAAAAATTAGAAGAGTATAGAAAGCAGCTCAGAATAAATTCTTTATCCTTAGAATTGCATACATTCGTGGTGTAGTAAACTGGGAGTCATCTCCACTGTATGGCCTTCCAGAGACAGGTAGTTCCTGGAAAGAAACTTTACACATGGAAGTTCTATTTAGTTTAAGCCAGATAGCTATGGGCCATATATATAGTTATGATTACTGTTGAAATATAGACCAGATAAAGTGTTTTTTTGTTTCTTTTATGAACTAATGAATCAATGCTTATAAAGTCCAACAATTACTCGAGGATAAGCGTAAATGTTTGTGAGGATGACGAGGAGAAAACATGATGAGGCAACGATTGTATAAACTAGAAAAAATGTGAAGCGTAAAGAAAGCAAGTAAACAAGAATGTCTTTACGTTGGAATTCAATACGATCATGTTGTAGTCAAGAGGGAGGAATCCCCACTGTAATGTGTTCCACAGAAGGGTAGGTCTTGCAATGAAAATTTACTCATGGAAATTTTAGTCAGTTTAAACTATACTCATGGGAATTTTAGTCAGTTTAAGCTACATAGATTGTTCTCAAAAGATAGACGATACAGTTTAACTGCATTATTTTTTTCTTTTTATATAATAGTGAATCATTGCTTATCGAGGCTAAATGCTATTCGAGGATAAGGTTTAATGCGTTTGTCAAATAGACAATGAATTGGCACCGTAATGAGTGACAAAATGGTTAAAACTGAAGAATTTGATCATGGAAAAACTCGGTTTAACAAAAATTTATTTACATGGAAATTAAATGCTATCATGTCATAGTAATATATATATATTTATGTACCCCTGACCCGTTGGGTCAGTATATGTTATAGCTAGCTATGGAATAGTGAGTATACAGAATTAATGAATAAAACTTCAAGTGAATATACAGAGTTTATGTACAAGTGCGCAAAACATTGAATGCACGAGAGCGCAAAAACAAATGTGGCGACCAGTGAAAACCAATACGCAATTTTGCGCGCGTGAAAAAAACTGAATGCGCGCACAAAAACAAACATGGCGACAAATAAAACAATACAGAATGCATTGTATACTAAAGGTCTTAACATCATTGCCCTTAGATTAAATGAAAAATCCTTTATATAAGAGGGTGTAATCCGTTGAAAAAAATTTAAAAGATAAAAGAAGCAAAGAAAAAATACAAGGAGGGAATGTGCATTGTACAGGTCCACTCTAGTTTTATGTGTGTGTGTGTGTGTGTGTGTGCGTGTGTTTTAACAGCCTTAAAAAAATTAGAAAATACTAATTAACTGAGTAAGTAGTATTTAACGGTGAGACCTTTTCAAAGCAAATCTTTAAAAAGTATTCAAATTCCCCTCCCCACGTTTTGAAGTGTTTCTACGTATTTTAAAAATATTTGGAACTTGTGAACTCTACACCCCCTAATCCCTCTTTTTGCTCACAACCCTGCCACGAAACCAAAAACTGCTAACGGTTATATGCCCTGCTACGTCACCAAGAAGTGGGATCTCATTTTACATTAAATTTATATAGGAAAGTAATCCCAGCGCAAAGATATTAAATTTTAATTATTAAAAATATCCTTCTTTTATATTATCTTTAAACGCCGTTGAAACGTATTAGCCAAAAAATAGTTGATTTTGATTTATTGCTGACCTAGAGAAGATGTTTTTTTTTACGTGAAGGGTTCTCCTGATGGTGTTCTTGCTAACTTTAATTTCACAGTTTTCTAAGTCATTCTGCAGCTCTCCAAAAATAATTGTAGGCGAATTCATAACCTTCCTTGTTAATAACCTTTCAGCACGCTTGGTTATTTTTCGAGGACGACCTGATCTGGCCAACAGAAGGGTGGATTTGTGAGACTTCTAGTGCCGAATTATTGTTCCAACAGAATTCAATGGAACCATCAACTGTTTGGATATTGTTCTATATCCCAATTCACTTTGATGAAGATTTACAATTCGTTTTCTAAGCCCTTGACCAATCTGTTTATTCTTTCCCATGATGTGGTTGCTTACAATACGGTTATCGGATAGAGAATGACGCAATACTTTTATTAATTGCTTACTTCAATGTCTATTTGTTATGGGGCTCAGTTGGGTCCACAAGAACGACACGGGGAAAACACGTAGTAGGTGGTTTACAAGTGTATTAAGGAAAGGTACAAGAATACAGAGAAAGATAAAGAGAATAGTAGTAGTTGCAGGTATCAGTAAGATCTCGCTCCCCGAGGTACAATATCTGTTGAAATCTCGCTCCACAGTACCAGCCTTAAGAGCTGATTATATAGGGTCTGGACGAGCCAATTATGGGATGAGATCCGATATCAAAACACCATTCTTGAACATTCTAGAAGCTTTTAAGCATTTTACCATGATAAACCTTCATAAAATTATTGAGAAATCTAATGAATTTGATATGTGTTTTGAACTTTTACGTTGCTAATTATCGAGATTTCTCTTCGCGCTGTGTTGAATTGTTATTTTTTTCCCCCACTGTTCCTATCTGGGATTCAATACAATTTCTATGCTTATAAAAAGTTTTATTACCATTTGGAAGCTAAAAATACCAAAACCGACAGTTTCAAATGTTTATTGGAAACTTTGGCGGGGCACTGTAACTTTTCATGCTCGCATTTTTCTATTGTAATTATAACCTATGTATTTTACTTTTACTGCGAGTTAAAAATCAATAAAAAAATTCTCACACTTTAATAAACTCCAGCAATAGAAGAATACAATATTCGAATAACGAGATGAATTAAATAACATTAATTAATCTTGTGGTTCACAGTCTTACAAAATATTGTTGGGGAGGAAATATTTTTATATAAGACAATCCCAGCCAAATAAAATTGCTAGTTTTACCAGATAGAGCAAATCATCTATTGTAGGTTTTATATTTAAGTTTTTTTTTTTGCTTTATATTTCAGTAAAATATACAATTTTCTAAACAAAAATATTTAAATTCTATATTAATTTCAAAAGAAAAAAACAAGTATTTGAGTGTTATCAGTTAAAATCGAAACCAAATCGATAGCATTCAAAGCTGCTTATGTTACCTTTATACCGACGTGGCTCGGTTTAAAGCAGATTAAAAATTAAAAATAAACTAAGATAAACGTACAAAATGTATAACATTTTTTTCAATTTTCACACATTTTTAATATCTTAAAAATATTTTAACAGGCTAAAGACCCATAAAAGAACGGTCCATAAACAATCCCATCATTTGAAGCCCTAGCACTGCTCCGCGACTTTTTGTTTCGAAAGTGATAGAGTTTGAAAAATATGGAGACAGACATATATATATATATATATATATATATATATATATATATATATATATATATATATATATATATATATATATATATATATATATACTAGCAGTTAAGCCCGGCTTTTCTCGGGCCCTATTTACTGTTCATAACTTTATATGCATATGTATATATATATATATAGTAAAAAGTCTGACTCATGTCCAGGTAACCTACATCTAAAATTTCAAGTGTTTGGACCAAAAATTGTCGGAGGAGTTTGCAAAGGTCAACTCTTTCAACTTTGACCTCTTAGCTGACAAATTTTCACCCAAAAGCTGATGAAAAGGCTTGCTGCATGTCTGGATACCTTTTTATGTAAAATTTCAAATGTTTACCCAGAAAATTGGCTGAATATTTTGCTATGTACCGCAAAGGTCGAATTTTGCCAAATTTCCAGTCAAAAACCGATTAAATAGCTTGCCGTACGTTTAAATGCACTTTATATAAAATTTGAAATATTTAGACCAAAAATTAGCTGAGTAATTTGGTAGACACAACAGAAGTCAAATTTTTGTTAAAAGTTGACCTTAATTTTGACCCCTTAACATTTATTGTTTTGAGCTCAAATCAAATTAAAAAGTTTGATCCATGTCCAAATAACAAAATGAAGGCATGGATTTCCGTAGATAGTGGTTGTGACATCCCAACAAGTTTTACCCCCCCCCAGAGGCTTACCAAAAACGACCCTTTTAAGGGCCACAAAATGCTAATTTAAGTCTTTGTCAACTTGATTTATGCAATAAAGAATTGGGGAAAATACAGTGTGATCTAGTTTATGGAAAAAGAGCGTAGCTCATTGTTTTTTAATTAATTAAAAAATAAGGAAAAATGATTTTAATCATGAAAGTAATAACTGACTAAAAGAGATATTAAAACTAAGAAATATAATGCCAAAAATGTACGTTTGTCGTAAAAATCGAAAAAAACAGTGTTTTTTTTTCAATTTTAATTTTATTTTTCACAAGTATTAGAAAAAAATTAAAGCTTGATTGAGCAATTATTATGAAGGAAAAATTATAAAAATAAAAATAACACAGTTCGCCATCAATAGAGTTTTTAATTATAATTTATTTCAATTATTTAGAAAAATGTATTAGCCTGTCTAGTTACATTAAAATTCATGAAAATGCTTACATAAATATTTAGACACAACTGGGTTCCAATACCTAAAATCCAAGATGGCTATGGTAAGCACCTGGTTCCTAAAATGTACGAGATTGTGCTAAGTAATTGAATTATTTGAATTTATTAAAATATAAGGTAATTGTATTCTATTTTGCATATTCTTATTGCCAATTATAGTAAATTTTATTTAGACATCAAAAATGTAGTTTAATTCATTCAAAAACATTACAAAATATTTATATTTGTTAGTGTTCAGCGAAAACTGGGTCGAACGTGGTTTTTGAAAATTTTTGAACTTAAAATTCTATTAAAAATTATAGGAAATATTATATTATTCTGCTTTTAACGTAATAAACTGCAAGGTTTTATGTTTCTGGTAAAACCAAAAGTTGTTAAAAATAGAGGAGTTTAATAGATTTTAATAAGCTTTCGAAAAAGCAGTTTTTGATCGATTGGCGGTCACTAGCGATTTATTTGTTTATTTTTTCGATCGAAACGTGCTCGTTAGAATTCAAAACGATTCATTCGTGCCTGACATGGAATGTGTGATTTTATGTCTTTGAACAACACACATTTGCTAGTGTGATACAATTTGGACGTGGAAATTATGCTTATATGTTCTTTTGTTCGGACAAAATATAGTCGTAAGATTTCAAAATGTTTAATGTACTTACGAAACGAAATTAGTCTTTGTAGTGTTGTAAGTAAATGAAGACGAAAAACAAAACCTCTTTCAAAGACTTTATTGAACAAAATTCACAGCTACTAAAGCAAGAGAGAAAGAAGTCTTTTAAAAGAAAAAGGAACACGTGCAAAATCACGTGACAAGAAACTGAATTTGCATATCTATCTTTTTTAATTAGTAAGAAAAAAAGAATTTAAATGAAAATATTTTAAACAGTAAGAACAAAAGAATTTAAATGAAATATAACAGTCTTTTACTGTTTTTTATTCCTAATTTTTAAATTTTCTTATCGATATAAATTTTTATGGCAAATCTTGGTCTGAATTCAGGTTTTGTTTTTGCTAATATAAATTTGCCGATTAAACGAGTTAAATTGTAGAAAACGCTTCCTTATTTAATTATGTTAGAGTATATAATGAGTCTTAATTAAAGAAGTCTGCGTTGAGATTTATTTTAAAATTAATTTAATGAGACTCGCTTTTTTCACCTTTAAATTGATCTTGTTTTAAATCTTGAGAGATAAATAACGAGGTAAAAACAAATATAAAAATAATCATTCACGAATGAACAATTATCTCAGTCATTACAACATTATCATTCTTGAAAGGTTACCAAAATAGACTCAAGCTAGCTACGCTGTGCGTTCGAAAATGGTGTTAATAAGAAAAAATAAAAATAAAAAAAAACGCAAAAGAGAAAAATAGAAACAGAAATAAAAAAAAACAATAAAAATAAGTAGTTCTTTGCTGGTGAGGTATGATGTATTGTTGCAAGTAGTTTTACCATCTATGCAATGTTCACGACTTCAGTTCGTTCGAACAATCTCGATTGTCAAAGTGTATTCACACGGATTCAGCGTTTAATAATTATTAATTCATTCATTCTCGTTGCAATTGTTTGATGGCCTTTAGGTAAACTTCAAGGTTTTATCTTTCTGATAAAACCAAAAGTTGTTAAAAAATAGAGGAGTTTAATAGATTATAATAAGCTTTCGAAAAAGCAGTTTTTGATCGATGTGCGGTCACTAGCGATTTATTTGCTTATTTTTTCGATCGAAACGTGCTCGTTAGAATTCAAAACGATTCATTCGTGCCTGGCATGGAATGTGTGATTTTATGTCTTTGAACAACACACATTTGCTAGTGTGATACAATTTGGACGTGAAAATTATGCTTTCGTTCGGACAAAATATAGTCGTAAGATTTCAAAATGTTTAATGTACTTACGAAACGAAATTAGTCTTTGTAGTGTTGTAAGTAAAGACGAAAAACAAAACCTCTTTCAAAGACTTTATTGAACAAAATTCACAGCTACTAAAGCAAGAGAGAAAGAAGTCTTTTAAAAGAAAAAGGAACACGTGCAAAATCACGTGACAAGAAACTGAATTTGCATATCTATCTTTTTTAATTAGTAAGAACAAAACAATTTAAATAAAAATATTTTAAACAGTAAGAACAAAACAATTTAAATGAAATATAACAGTCTTTTACTGTTTTTTATTCCTAATTTTTAAATTTTCTTATCGATATCAATTTTTATGGCAAATCTGGGTCTGAATTCAGGTTTTGTTTTTGATAATATAAATTTGCTGATTAAACGAGATAAATTGTAGAAAACGCTTCCTTATTTAATTATGTTAGAGTATATAATGAGTCTTAATTTAAGAAGTCTGCGTTGAGATTTATTTTAAAATTAATTTAATGAGACTCGCTTTTTTCACCTTTAAATTGATCTTGTTTTAAATCTTGAGAGATAAATAAAGAGGTAAAACCAAATATAAAAATAATCATTCACGAATGAACAATTATATCAGTCATTACAACATTATCATTCTTGAAAGGTTAACAAAATAGACTCAAGCTAGCTACGCTGTGCGTTCGAAAATGGTGTTAATGAGAAAAAATAAAAATAAATAAAAACGCAAAAGAGAAAAATGGAAACAAAAATGGAAACAAAACAATAAAAATAAGTAGTTCTTTGCTGGTGAGGTATGATGTATTGTTACAAGTAGTTTTACCATCTATGCAATGTTCACGACTTCAGTTCGTTCGAACAATCTCGATTGTCAAAGTGTATTCACACGGATTCGGCGTTTAATAATTATTAATTCATTCATTCTCGTTGCAATTGTTTGGTGACATTGAGGTAGACGCTCCGGAAATGAAGCAAATGGGGCTTTGTGGCTGGATTCCAACCTCATGGCCGTCAGAAATTGTCAGCCCTGTACTGATGATTGCGTAAACATAAAACATTAGTGTCTGTAGGTATGAATAATTATTATTTTAATATATATATATATATATATATATATATATATATATATATATATAATTATTTTTATACTTAGAGATACTAGTGTTTCATCCTTTCGGAATCATCAGTGCAGGAAATCGCGATTGCCGCTGATCAAGGGATTCGAACCCAACTGCACATCTATCTCTGACCCCATCAGCGAGGAACATAACCCCATGGCTACAGTCAACCGTAATGAAATTTATGTGAATATATTTAAAACGCCACATACAGGCGTAAAAGTTATTAAGACGATCTACAGTGATCTAGCGACCGGGAATATATATATATATATATATATATATATATCCTAGCGAAGGAGGGGGCGCCCGGCTTTGCCCGGTCGTGAAATACGCTTAAATGTTATATCTTAATTTGTCCAGATTTATATGATTAAAGTCGTAACTTCAAAAGTAAAAATTGTCCAGATTTATATTAAAAAATTGTCCATATAATGAAAATCGTGATTCCAAAAATAAAAACGTATTCAGGTCCCATCAGCTAGAAAAGAAACCGAAAGAAAAACTGTAGCATTCAAAGCTGGTGGCGTTACCACTGTACCAACGTGACACGCATATGAACTGCTTAAACATAAACTAAGATGAATGTACAAAATGTATAAAGAATTTTCAATTTTGACTCCTTTTTGACCCATTGAAAACGATTTTAACCGTTTAAAGACATCATAGAACGTTCCATAAAAAAAAATCCAATCTTTTGAGGCCCCCAGCGCCGCTGTGCGACTTTTAGTTTCGGTAGAGATAGAGTTTGAAAAATATGGAGGCGAACAGACAGACATAGTGAGTTTTCTAAATTATATGACTAAAATTGTCTGATGATAATCCTACTCAAAGCCAGCCAGAGGATTAGTTGGACAAAACGTGGTGAAACAACAACAATTATGGAAGGCAGTAATTACTGAGGATACAGTTGAAAGGTTCAGAATTCCTATCCTGTCGCAGTTAACAAGCTGACGAAGGCCAGAGGAATAGTTGGCCGAAACGTCAGTAAACAACTACTATAAAGATGAGGATAACAGTCCGCAAATAGATAAATAAAATAAAATGAGCGACATTTTCTGTTTTTATTGTTTTCTTAATCACTATTTTGATTGCGCGAAATTGCTTCCATATCTTTTAATTCGTGGAGTACTCATTCTTTGTTTCCTATCTCGAGTGCTCTCCATCTTCATGGTCGTGTTTACTTGTAATTATCATGGTTTATATTTATTGTTATATAACGCACTTTTATATGTTGCAGTTTTAGCCACAGAAAAAAAATTAAGTGCCATTTTATATTTTTACTAGACTACCCCTGCCCCGTTGTGTCAGTATTTTATATTAGCTATGGAATTCATGTATGAGCGTGACACTTGTGACGTAAAGAAAATAGGGTTTTTTTTTGACATAACGGAAACATTTCTATGAAAGTATATCAAAATGAAAAAAATCAGGGACGGATCACTCAAACATGAAAAAAAAATATCCCCCCTATTCGTGTAAAGTTACCTATTTTTCCGAATAATCGCTAATAAATCGAAAATTTAACATTATTTTCCTACGAATCGAACGCCGACGAAAGTCATTTAGCAGCAAAAACGCACATGAACCTACCGATGAGAAATATAAGAATGAAAAACCCATATTGGAATCCTTCAACCAAGTTATAGAAACTAGAAATCTAAAAAAAATAAAAATAATGAAACCTGAAGCAAAAAAATAAAACCAAAATAAATAAAATAAAATAAATCTAATATTGAAACACATTAGTAAATGTGTCAACAAATTCACCGTTCTCACACAACTATTTTGTATCTAGAAATGTAAACAAAAAATAAAAAAGAAGGAAGGAAAGAAAAGGGACGAATAGAGAGTAGTAGTAGTAGTAGTAGTAGTAGTCTTGGCTTTACTGCAATTATTCTTATGTTTGTCAACGGGTTAAAGTTGTTTAGTTATAAGAAACTAGCGACAGTATAGTTGTAATAAAGAATAGTTGCAAAACACCCCCATTCTTCCCATGTTAAATAATTATTTCGAAATAATAACGTTAATATTTCAGTGCGCAGGTCAAAATCTGCAAAAGAAGTTATTTGTGCTTATTTGTTTACATTGTTATGGGTTAATGTTTATGCGCGCATGCGCCACCGGATGTCGTAAACCGGAAAGTGGGTTACATCACTCGTTACAATGTCATTTGAGTTTTATAATTATATAGATTTGAATATTTTATTTATTTATTTTAATTCGCTGGGCCGTGCTTCAAACGTTCAGAGCTGTTGGAGAAACTGGTTTGTGGATACGAAACACAGACGTTAAACGTTCGTCCATATTGTTGTTGCCGATAACAATCTATGGTGACTCCAAATTGTTCTCGCATAACTAGAGGCAGAAACGGACCTAAAACGCCAAAGCTTTGTATCCCACTTAAAGATTTTATGAAGATAGATTAAAGCCGAAATTACTGTACCTAGTCACCTCCTAAAATATTTTAACACACACCTATTTTTATCTTCTTCAAGTTTGGTAAACTTCAATTTATTATCGTAGATAAAAAAAAAACACTTTATGAATTAACTAAAACTCGATTACCCTCTAGAAATCAAAGAAAAAGGGATTTAAATTTATTTTACTGCGACACATGCATTTTCGGAGAAGTTATCCTGTACATAAGATCCTGGCTACAGTAATGACAGTATGGTCTAGTTTATGGAAAAAGAGTGTGACTCATAGTTTTTAATTAATTCGAAAATAAGAAAGGAAAAATAATTTTAATCATGAAATTAAAAACTAACCAAAAGGTGATAATAAAACTGAGAAATATAAACCCAAAAATGTATGTTTGATGTAAAAATAGAAAGAAGCAGTTTTTTTTGTTTTTTTTTACTTTTAACAAGTATAAAGAAAGATTTACAAAATAGTTGTCTCTCTGATGAAGAAAAAACACTACAGCTTTATTTTAAAACTTTTATTGAAATAATCATTTCAGGTAACTCGATTATCTAGTATATCTGATATCCATTCAATGTAGCCAGTTTTTAGCCTCAATCACCGTCTAGATACGGTTCCGAAACTAAAGCATGCCTTTTCCACAAGGGTCGGGGGAAGCTAGGCAAATGCTGGCTGGCTTTGGTGTTGTGGGAGGTCATGTTGGTGATATTCTCGGCGCATGACCGAACAAAGTAATCCAGCGGGTTCAGGTCCGGGATGAGGGGGCAAGTGAGAGAAGGGTCTAAAATTGTAGCACGCCTTATGAAGCTACGTCTGTATCTCTTTGGACTTATGCGCCGGCGCCCAGTTCTGCTGCCACACCCAGGCCTTGCCAGCGGCAATCTGATTGCACCAGGTAATCACCACACCCTTCAGCACAGCAAGATACACTTTGGCGTTGACTTTCAAGAAAACTTCGAAGATACGAGGTGGCATGATCTAGCCCTCCGTTGAAACCCCACCAAAGACCATAACCGTGGCCGAAAAAAAAGTCGTCCGATCCAATGAACCATCAGGATTTGCATTGTGAGGGTGCTGGCAATGGTCCTGTTGTCTTGCATCGGCAGAAAGCATAAGTAGTACTGCGGCGCATCTCTGATCTCGCTCGTTGAACATTGTGTCACTTTCAGACATGATAGAAGGATCCTATCGCTCTTGGTATTTGTACACAACTGGCCAACTAGTAGATGGTCTTCAACATGAAAGGGAAAAGGGATCATCTTTTCTAGAGCGAAAATTGTATCGTTCCACCCTGTATTCTTTGTCTATATATTGCAACCCAAGTTCTATAGAAACAGATTTTCAAAGTCTCACTAATGCAACGAAAGCTTTCTTTAAATGACAGACAGACTAGAAACAGATCCTAATATTCCTACTACTGGCTGTCAGTTAATGACGTGTCTGGCATCTTGCCTCTGTAAACGATGGGGAAATGTATTCTTCGCCAGCATGTTACGAAACTAAAAGAATTGGTCAGAAATCGTCAGTACTTTAAACTATCCTCTCTGCAAATTCTATTACAATTTGAAACAAATGGTCACGCAATAATAGATCGTTGCATACACATCTCGTTTTTACTGCTTCTGCCTCAGATAAGCCGAAAGGGAAATACAGAAGAACCTCAGAATACGGCGGTCCTCGGATACGATGTTTTTCCGGCCTCTGGTTACGGTAGTTGCCCCGCCTTATGGTGTTATTTATAATGTGATTTAATTATATATATGTATGTATATATATATATATATATATATATATATATATGTGTGTGTGTGTGTGTGTGTGTGTGCGTGTATTATTTACTGTACTATATTTTGTAACTAATTTTTAATGTCGTATCGCTGGTCCTAGATATGACCTTAACCTATATCCGATGGTGAAGCCCCAGCTTGAGGGCTTTGGAGAGTATGGAGCCACTCTTTTATTGCCATTGCTCCCGGGTCCACTCTGGTGTTAGGATCCCAACTATGGGTTAAATAGAAACCTACTTGAAAATAAGATATATTCTATTAAAAAAACTTTTTCTTCAAAATCACTGGATTCGGCATTACATAACCTGAAAAGAGTTGATATGCCGTTAAACAAAAACAACCAAACAACTAAGTCAATGTCGTATCGCAGGGTTCTTGTGTGTGCTGTTATAAATCACAAATTTATAAAAGCAGTCTCCGATTAGTTTGATGAAACAACGCATAAAAAGTTCTGTTGTGTCTAATGGATATATCCGTAATTCTGAAGATGCAAAAAAAAAAACCAAAAAAACAAACAAACAAAAAAAAACAATGGATTTCTAGGAAGATTGTCAGAGAACAAAAACTGATAAACGCTGCATAGAGCATTAAAAGTAGGCACGGTAATCAATGTATTCTTGTCGAACACATTTCTAGCATTGGTACACAAAATCCTGAGAAGCGACTTGCTCTTGATGATGGTCGTAAATCCGAAGTGATTTTACGCCCAGGTGCAAAAGATAAAAAAATATTAAACCATCAAATTGAAAATCTACGTAATTTCGAAAGAGAACGAATAGAGCATTCAGACCAACAAGCTGTTGCTTTGACGATGTTTACAGAAATATTTTTAAGATGGTGATGACTAAGAACCTGCAAAGCTACGCATGATTGCATTACCGATGTAGTTGATCACAATCACCCAGGCTGAGGCCAAGAAACAGTTTTTGTAGTTGGACTTGGATAAGAAACAAGGCTTACGTGAACTACATCAAGCAATTTTGCTGGCTATTGCACCCAAGCTATATGAAACAACCTTTTTTCTGACTAGCAGAATTTTTCCTGATGATTAATGTGTGGCACCTTTCTGCCGTATCTTTCAGTAGATGACTAAGAAAATCTAATAAATTACAAACGCGTAAGGTCTCACTTCTGTTGTGTTCAAATCGATCGAATTTCTACTCAAGCGAGAAATCAGAACTTGTGTCTTTTGTTACCACTTCATTATCGCAACATTTATCCGGCGTTGCTCGGGGATATATAAAATGTAACCGAAGTGAAATTATGTTTGTAAGATTTTATATTAAAATTTCTATCTCTTTTTCTCTGTTCAGCCATCTCTCTATCTTTCACTCTTTCCATGTCCTCGTTTTACCATCTTTCTCAGTTCCATTGTCTTCATCTTTCGCGTAATTAATCCCCCCTCTCTCTTGTTTTACTATGCTGAAAGTTACTGAAGCTACTCATTTTAAATGCAATACTGTATTATCATAATTTAATGCGTCTGAGCAATGCCAAATAGAACAAAATGACATTCCTGATTCCGAGTAATTACATTCCCTCACTCACTTTCATAATTATATGAAGAGAAATTATGTTAATAATTAAAATAGTCAAAAGAGATAAAATATTATATCGTTGTTCAGATTTATTAATAGCGTACAGCATCCAGTTTAACAACAAAAAAATCTGTTATCCCTACTCACTTACCAAATACATTAATATTAATAAAAAACAATTTTATTGATGGCTAACAACACCGAGTAGAACAAAACCAGTATTATAA
Organism: Euprymna scolopes; assembly: GCF_053919585.1. Classification (NCBI taxonomy): domain Eukaryota; kingdom Metazoa; phylum Mollusca; class Cephalopoda; order Sepiida; family Sepiolidae; genus Euprymna; species Euprymna scolopes. The sequence continues at coordinate 52,349,030 of NC_136522.1, read as the reverse complement.
AATGCGAGGAGAGATCGCATCTCAAAAAATTATTTGTGGTAAAAAATAGGTTACGAGTATAATAGATGATGGAAAAACTGCTGACATTGTGTCTTTTGACAATGCAAAGATCTTTGATTCTCCCAACCATCATATATATAAAACAAACATGGCTTCCATGAATTGGTTATGAAGTAAGTAAGATCCTTTTTCGATGACCATACACGCAGAGCTCGATAAATGACAGACTTTCATTTGGAATTTTTTCTTACAGTGGTGTTCGCCAAGGCTGAATCCTATTCTGTTTCTATTCCATATAAACTATACACAGGAAGTAATTGGTAGAAACGTACTCCTATTGCAGATGATGTTAAATTAAAAAAAAATCCCAAGTATTTTCCTCAATGTGCCTGGAAATAGTCAATTAAATACAACTTATAACTTAATGTTGATAGGTGTTGCGAAATTGCATTGGGTTTCCCTTCTGATCCGGATCTTACTATCGGCGGTAACTCAGCTCTGGTGAAGGACACAAACGAGAGAACAGGTCTTGATCTTCTGCTTGACTTATTCTTTAAGCCATTTACAGTAGTTCTTTTGTACGCATGCGTAAATATACAATTATAGATTAGATTTTAACGTTTTATTTTTTATCCATCTGACGATATCTAAACGTTGACGACCGAATGTTTTTGTTTTGATTCTCGCTGATGGAACCAAGTCATTTTCTTTACTTCTGAAATAACTTCTCTATATTGAGCACAATAGAGAATTGACTCCAAAATAAATGACACCACATCTGCATAGTATGAATTTAAGCGTATTTTATGTCCGGGCCATGTCGGGCGGCTAATATTATATATTAGGTGCAATACAATAATCGATAGAAAATTGAATCAATGATACGAAATCTGCATGAATTAAAATATGATATTTAAGCATATTTTATGACCGAGCAACGCCGAATGGACTGATAGTATTTTATGTAAGAATAAATATGAAAAATTATTTGTCTTTTCTCTCCGATTCTCTGTTCTTTTGTCTCTTTCTTTCTCTGTCTGCTGTTCGCTCTCTGCCTCCCTCTCTTTGCCCGTGTATTTCTTTCTCTTTATCTTTTTGTATGCGAATGTAGCTCTTAAAAAAAAATGAAAAAGACAACTAGGCGCCGTCCTCTTCCACCTACTCTCACCACTTTTTTTTCTCTAGCGACGATAGATTTTCTTTTTTTTATTGTTTATGAAGCGCATGATTTTATTTACGAGGTAAAACTGGGTGTTGTGTTTCTCAGGTTTGTATATGGCTATGTATCTTTACAAAATAAATTACAAAAAAACTAATCGAAGTGATCAACTAACTTCTCAATGAAAGAAAGCATTTGAATAGTTATACATGTGGACATTAAAGAGAGAGGAGAGATTTGTTTGGTACTCAACGTGTTAGCGAACAGAGGCCTTGTGCTTAAGTGTTTGGATTTGATTCCCATGGAAGTCAAGGGGGTGGGGAGATAGCAAACTATAGACTTGTACGAAGTTTGCCCAATCCGAGGAGGGACTCAGCATGGAAATAAATGATTCTATCCAATATAAGTCTTAAGGTTTCCCATTTTGGAGGAAGAGCATATTCTATTGCAGGAAGCCGTAATGAACCTTCGAAAAGGTATGTGCCTTTTGCTGGTGTCCCCACCGACAGTGTTTACTAAGATGAGAACAACCGGTTTGACTATCATGCCGACGCTTTCTCAGTGAAACAATGCATCTCATTTTACGAAGTATTTTATCCCCTATCTATATAACTATAAAAGTGACATTGTCTCTGTGTGTGTACATTTCTCTATCAAATTACTCTCTCACTTTTCAGTCAAACTTGAGATTTGAAATAACAAGTATTGAGATTTCGGAAAATCTTTTTAATTGGTTTTAGGCCAGAAATTTGGCTGTCAAAGTGTCAAAGTTCAACGATTTGACCGTTGAAAACTCTACCACTTCCTCTACCATTTCTGGATCGTAACACTAGAAATTTTCGATGTAGGTTACTTGGATATTGATCGAACTTTTTAATTTGATTTAAGCACAAAACAATAAATGTTAAGAGGTCAAAATTGGGGTCGAATTAAAAAAAAACTGACCTCCGCGATCTCTACCAAATTACTCAGCCAATTCTCGGTCTAAATATTTGAAATTTTACATAAAGTGTAGTCTTACATAGGGTAAGCTTTTTAATCGGTTTTTGGCCGAAGATTTGGCTGCCAAGGAGTCAATATTAAAAAGAGTTTACCTCCGCAGTCTCTAGCAAACTATCCAGCCAATTTTGGTTCTAAACATTTTAGATTTTACATAAAGGTTATTCATACATGCAGCAAGCCTATTAAATCAGTTTCGGGGCGAAAAGTTGGCTGCCAATGTGGCAAAGTTTAAAAGTTGACATTTGCAGACTCTACGAAACCCCTCCGCCAATTTCGGGTCTAAACATTTGAAATTTTAGAAGGAGATTACATTTTTTATATACATATACATATGCCCATAAAGTTGTGAAAAGTACATAGGGCAAATTCCGAGAAAAGCCGGGCTGAATTGCTAGTATATTATATTTCTAACCGTGTTTATATATTTGATGGATATCTAAACTTATTAAATGATCATTATGAACTTTATGTACGTATAACAGATTGTGAACGCGCGTATGGTGGCTGTATAAAAATGCCAAACCGTGTGCAAAGTTATATGACAGTAAGGAAAAGAAAAAAAGCTCTTAAAAGAACGTCCGCACAGACCAACGATCACATCAGGAAAAACGATCACATTAGAGAAGACGATCATATTAGGGACGTGGGTGATATCATAATCGAAAAGAAAAGTCAGGCGTAGCGGGAGATTAAGGGATAAAGGTCTTTTCTAAAAACCTGAAACCACGACTGAGTCTACAATTTGTTGGGTACCGAGTGTCTAAATGCTAACGCTTGTGTAACGTTATATATATATATATATATATATATATATATATATATATATATATATATATATATATATATATATATATCAATTTATTTATACAAACATTAATGGCTACATATGTGCATACATGTTTCTGTAATCACCCACGTTGGGGGATTACGTCTTCAGGCCAAGAATTACCGTCTTCTGGCCTGAAGACGTAATCCCCCAACGTGGGTGATTACAGAAATATGTATGCACATATGTAGCCATTAATGTTTGTATAAATAAAATTAATATACCTGCTCTGTTCACTTATTGAGCACTATTTTGGTAGACACATGTTGTTTCATTGGATGTACTTCTAGGAAACTAAACTCTACTGGCTATATATATATATATATATATATATATATATATATATATATATAAATATATATATAAAGCTGAATGTTTGTGTGTGTGTGTGTGTATGGTCACGAATAGGTCCCAATATTGTTGACTTGACTATTTAAAAAAAAACTGATTACATATAATGATAGAAGATGTATCGAGACACATGAATAGGTATGTTTGATCTGGCAGAACGGTGGTTCATTAAAATTGTGGGGTCTGCGTTCACGCCTGGTCCACTAAGTATGGAAATAAAAAATTAAAAAATTAAAAAAAAAACGTTTACAAGTGTTTTTGATATAGATGTACATAATAATATTTGATAAGTATGTTTTAAATTAAATAGGGATGGTATAATAAAATTGTGAGGTCTGCGTTCGCGCCTGTACTCCATGAAAATATGGCACACACTTTAACAAAGACTTTTCATATCTATTTGCGTAAGTATACTTTGATAATTATGTTTCAGTTTGAAGAAATATGGTATAATAAGATTATGGGGGTTTCCTTCGCGCTTGACCTCCATAGAATGTAAATATGTCACAAAGTTTAACAAGGTTTTTTTTTAAAAAGGGGTGAGGGTCCACAATAACACCTTAACTTTAATCTTAATTCACGTTAGCTTTTATTTATTTTTTTTTGAGTTGAATCATATTGTGTCGAATAAATACCCCTCATAAATTCACGTTCTTATTAAAGTGAAAGTAAAAAAAAAAAGTCGGAACTTTAGACAATTCTCGACACAAAATTTGCATAACTTTTTTCCTTCTCCACTTGTATGTGCCACTCTTTCGAAAATAGATAAACAGATAAATAATAAAAAATAAAAAAGTTACTTGTTATCGTGTCAAAAGAGGAAAACATCCTGCTAACGTGATTACGTGTCTTTTTAAAAACATCAATATAACCTTTTTATTTTTATTTATATATCTGTTTAAGCTTTTTTTGTCAGTGTACTAGCAGGAATTCAGTTGATTACAACCCTTTCTGCGTGTTCTTTACATTACAATAGTACAACCCTGAATCCAACGGCGCAATACTACACCGTTCAATACTGTAAAGCTGAAACGAAACTGTTCTGCTTGAAAAGGGCGCCATTTTCTTCTTATCCATATTTATATCGACTCATTGCTTTAAAAAACTAAAGTAATTACGTGTTTACTTTTTTAATATCCCATTTTGCTGTTTCGGGTTATTTTACTAAAGTAAATAAAGCTTCATTATTTTTCAAAACTGTTTTTGTTTCTTTGTTTTTCGATATTCGTCGATATTATTTAGTAAGAGTGTTTAGCAGAAAGGCCAACAAACGACTACCCGAAAAATATATATATACAAGAAATAAATGTTACCATGGTCAATAAAAGTTCAGTTCATGTTTTTTTTGTTTTGAAATAGTTTTTAATGCTTTTTACTTGAAATAATTTCAGCGAACCGAAATTAAAACGAAATTTGAGTCGATATTAAATGAATTTTTATATAAACGACACATGCCATAATCGAATATTCCTCAATCACAAAATAACGGAAAACATTAAAATATGTTTGTAAATATTCCTTACGTTGACGGAACTCTCTTAAATTGTTAACACAGAATGCTTAAGTGCCCTCCTTCAAATTGAAAACGGGGCTCTCCATTACAAAGTCGCTACCACTTTGATTTGTTTTTAAACCGGTTCGTGAATTAAAAAAAATAAAAAAATACAAACTACTTAAAAATACAAACCATATTATTATATTTATAACATTTTCTCTTTGTAAGAAAACATCATTTTGTTTGTCACTCTTGGCTACGAATGGAAACAAGGTGATATAAAAATATATATATTAGCGAAAATTATCTTTACTTTCATCATATTTTGCTATAGGTAAAATTTTTGAGTATCAAAACCTATCTCTTTACAACCCCCTCCTTTTCATAACTTATCATACTTCCACAGTCCATTTTTTTAACCCAGTCAACGACGGGTACTTCTGTTAATATATATATATATATATATATATATATATATATATATATATATATATATCAGTGATGGGACGATCCAGTATTTTTCCCGATTTCGATACAATTACGTATTCCGTGAAAATTCCAGATTTCGATACAATCACTGATTCCGATTCTGATTCTTTATAAATCTCTAATTATTTAACTATAAGATTGTTATTTTCTCCGATCTTCCTAAATACACCTGTGGAGAGTGATCTATCGATTTTAGCTTTACTGATATTATAAAATCAATAAATGTTTATTATTTTACAATTGTTACCAGCGATGGAAGATTTTACTTTAAATAAATTAAAATAATTAAAAAAAAACAAGTTAAAGAATCGTTTTGTCATCAGAAAATGTTCATCAATTTTTCCGATTTCGATACCCCCAAATATACCTCTGAACACACACACAGACGTATATATATATATATATATATATATATAT
>NC_136522.1:52333291-52340791 GCF_053919585.1 Euprymna scolopes | reverse complement strand
ACAAGGTTTTTACAAGCATCAACACTGATTTTTTACCATTCTTCAATGCAGTAGTTCTCCAAATCCCTCAAATTTCTAGGTTTCCGCTTTTTAACCTCAGTTTTCAATATGTGCCAGAGGTTTTCGATAGGGTTCAGGTCGGGACTCTGGCTAGGCCATTCCAAAACATTAATTTGATTATCCTCAAACCATTTCTTGACTATTTTGGCAGTATGTTTTGGATCATTATCCTGTTGAAGGACCCAGTTTGGTCCTAAATGGAGCTTCTCCGCATCCTGTCTAATGTTTTTCTGGAGTATCTCCAAATATTGCTCCTTCTTCATGGTTCCATCTATCTTGACCAAACTACCTGAACCACTAGCCGAAAAGGAGCCCCAAAACATTAGGCTACCACCACCATGTTTCACCGTGGATATGGTGTTCTTTGGGTTGTAAGCTTCTCCTTTCTTCCTCCAAACGTAAGAAGCATCCATATGGCCAAAAAATTCAATTTTTGTTTCGTCAGTCCACAAAATACTTGAGAAAACGGACTCTGAAGAATTCACATGGGTCCTAGACAACTTTAGACGTGCTGCAAGGTGTTTTCCGGTGTGCAATGGAGTCCTTCTTGGTCTTCTTCCTTTCAGACCATTTTCATGCAGAGTCCTTTGCAATGTTTGCCTTGATATTTTTATGCCAGAAGACTCCAGATTTTCTAAAATGTCCTTAGTAGTGGTGGTTGGATTTGCATTAACACTTCTTACAATATTCCTGGTGGCTCTAGAAGACAGTTTCCTTTTCCTTCCTCTACCAATCAAGTTGTTTGTTGTGTGGTGGCTCTGGAATTTTTTGATGATGCTCTGTACTGTTGCTGTAGGGACCTCAAATTTCTTGGAAATTGACTTGTAACCTAAACCATCCTTATGTGAATTCACAATTTTAGTCCTAAGATCATTACTAAGCTCTTTTTTCTTCCCCATTCTAATAATTTTTATTCTTTTATTGGTTTTCAGTTGATATCATTTTAATTTCTGAAAAATGCAAAAAACGAAATGAAATTAATCAAAGGTTGTATAAAAGCATTCAAAATAAGAATCAAACAGGAAACAAACAGTCAGAAACTCGATTAATACTGAAAAAATAAGGGGGTATGATTATTTTTGAACATTGCAGATTTTATAAATAGCTGTATATTTCTTTTATTACAAGTATCCCGAGATTTTAAAATGACGAAAATGATCAGAAGAGGTTTATTAAGAATATGTATCAATATGGACGTAAACAATAAATTCTTACAAAGTTACACCTAATAAACTCAATTTTCAAGGAGGGGTATGAATAATATCGGGCACAAGTGTATATATATATATATATATATATAGTGTTGGGACGATTATTCGGAATCGGTGTCAGGAATCGTAAAAATCGGGACATTTGGAGGTATCAGAATCGGAAAAATTGGTGCCTATTTTCCGATGCCAAAACGATTCTTTAAATTGTCTTTGTTTAAAGTAATATCTTTCGATGCTGGTAGTAGTTATAAAAAATATTTATTGATTTTTAATTACCAGTAAAGCTAAAATCGCTGGATTATTCTCCACGGGTGTATTTTGACGTTTAGCAAAATCCCTGCATATGTAACATGTGTTTAGCAAAATCTCTGCATATGTAACATGTGTTTTTACGAAGATCGGGAAAAATAACAATCTTATAGTAAAATAAGTATAGAATCATAAAGAATCGGAATCGGAATCGTTCATTGTATCGGAATCGAAATCTGGAATTTAGCACAGAATCGGGAAAAATATTCGAATTGTCCCGTATATATATATATATATATATTGGTGGGGAGTAGAGAAAGAGAGAGATAGAGAGAGAGAGAGAGAGAGAGAGAGAGAGAGAGAGAGAGGAAAGGGCAGACAGACAGAGAGAAATGTGTGTGTGTGTGTGTGTGTGTGTGTGTGTGTGTGTTTCAGACGTCAAAGATATAAACATTCTTGTATAAGGATTTTATATGCAATGGCCTTTCCGGAAGTTAGGCAAAGAAAATAAAAAAGGCGAAGAATGGGAAAAATAACCAGGCACTTCAACTATTTTTAAGATGGTAAGAAATAAAAAAAAAAAAGAAGAAGAAACGAAAGAATTTCTTTTATAAATCATCTCCCATTACATGAGAACATCGGTCAGATCTTGTTACGTATGCACCAGACATCGTACTCTCGCGTGACGTCATCGTCTCGCGAGACTTCCCTCTAAACTAGTCGGACTTCCGCTGTAAGTTGACACCGATCGCCCGCTCGAGTAGCGGCTAGCATTTTTTTTTCCTTTTTACTTTTTGCAGCTTTTAATGTTATTTCTTCCTCTCAAATATTTATTTTATTTCTCTTTTATTCTACTCGTGTCTTTTCTCTGCATTAAGGTTTACTTTCTGCTTCAACATTTTACTCTTCAGTTCCTTTTCCGTCATTTTTTTTTCCTTTTTTTGCTGTTATATGATTCGAAAATGGGAACTGAGGTTGGAAAGTCTACTGCGAAAGAAAAGTCAGCAAACAAGTTATATATATATATATATATATATATATATATATATATATATATATATATATATATATATATATATGTATATATATATATATATATATACACGCACACACACACACGCATATATATATATATATATATATATATATATATATATATATATATATATATATACGTAGTACACTTGCACCGACAGCACCACTTTGATGTATGAGGCTACTATATGGGACACAATTTGCAAGAATACTATGAAGGGGGTTGAGCAGCAAGATGCCTGTTTACATTACATTTGAACTTCTGCATGTCAGATCAGTCAGGGATGTAGAGACGCGATATATTAGTGATGGGATGATTACAATATTTTCCGATCTCGATACAATTACGGATTCCGTACTAAATTCCCGATTCCGATACAATTACCGATTCCGATGCTGTATAAATCTCTAAATATTTAACCATATGTTTGTTATTTTTCAGTATAACCGTAAAAACACGTGTTAATTGTGAATATATTTACGCAAACGTGAAAATACACTTGTGGGAGATTATCTATACATTTTAGCTTTAAATGTAGTTAAAAATCAGTTCTTATTAGTAGTAGTCCAGTTTTTATTAGTAGTAGTCCTAACAGTAGAAGATATTGTTTTAAACAAAATAAATTCTAAAAAATGACAATTAAAAGGATCGTTTTTGGCATCGGAAAATAGGCACAAATTTTTCCGATTCCGATAATGATTCAGATACATCAAAAAGTTTCGATTTTTCCGATTCTCGACCCCGATTAATTGGCACAACACTTACTTCATCCCACGGGTTAGTGTTTCTATTAGCCAATGGCAGGGATTCTCTCTACTCTAATCTCTCTCTCATTCTCTCTCTCTGTCTCCCTTTATCCCTGTCTGTCTCTCTTTTTCTCTCTGTCTGTCTGTCAGTCTATCTGCCTGTCTGTCTGTCACTCCCCTCTCTCTATATCTATCTATCTATCTATCTATCTATCTATCTATCTATCTCTCTCTCTCTCTCTCTCTCTCTCTCTCTCTCTCTATATATATATATATATATATATATATATTCAGGCAAAAATTATTAAAAACAACAGAGATACCTTGCTTAATGATTCTTTTTTTCATTTTATCGATCTTTCGTAAGATTTTTTTAACTTACAGATGGAAGGTATTTACAAATGTTCCGTGGTTCACACGAGCGCTTTCGATTCTTTCTTGAATCATCATCAGGTGGAGATAAAATATTAAAAATAACATTGCTTTTTATCATCCTAATTTTTAATCGAGTTTTTTTTATCACTCGTTAATGTATATCTTAATCGACTTTTCATTGACTCTTTTTATCATTCCTAACTATATATTTCACTACTATTTTTAATATTTTATCTCCACCTGATGATGATTCAAGAAAGAATCGAAAGCGCTCGTGTGAACCATGGAACATTTGTAAATACCTTCCATCTTGAAGTTAAAAAAATCTTACGAAAGATCGAAAAAATGAAAAAAAAAGAATCATTAGGCAAGGTATCTCTGTTGTTTTTAATAATGTTTGCCTGAATGAAGGAATGCTGCCTAAATACACTAATATATATATATATATATATATATATATATATATATATATATATATATATATATATTAGTCCTCGCGCGAAAGAGCAGGACACAAAATGTTTTAAATAATAATAATGATATAATAACAATAACAAAGACTTTCGCTGGCGAGGACTACTATTGACCGTAATCAGTTATACAGTCCTTTTGAAATTTTCATCTACATTTTTGTCGTTATGTACTGAATATTTGTTAATGACACCTATATGAAATATGTTCCTTATTAAGTTTTAAAGATTTTCTATTCTGAAATAGGTTTTAAAAAATTTAATCTAAAACATTATTTTAAAGTTTTTATTAAGAAATTCAGATTTTCTCAACAAAAAAAAATCAGATTTTCTGTATTACAAAGAGGGGGTTGCAAAAAATGAGTCGTGGTGTGAGGAGAAATAAAAACTGAAAAAGAGAGAATATTCATACCTGTAATAATACAAAGAGGGGGTTGCAAAAATGAGTTGTGGTGTGAAGAGAAATACAAACTGAAATAGAGAGAAGGAGAGTTTTAAAATATAATCTTAAAAAGATAAAATACAAGTTAGAAAAGCATTTAATCCAAGGTAGGAAAATTGTTAAACAAAATGTTTTTACTATAGGCTTTAAAAATAAAGGTACAAGATTCAGTTTGAAATTTATTTATCTTCAAAGTACGCTTTTATAAATTTTACAAAGTAAGGTATAAAAATTTAATTTGAATTGAATCAAAAAATTACCTTGGATCTATTTTATTTAATGTACATTTTGTTGCACTTTAAAAACATTATCTTTCATCTAGCAATATATATAAAATTTTCAATGATTTTTTTAAACACTGCAACAGAATGTAAATTACATAAAGTAAATCCAAAGTAATTTTATATATATATATATATATATATATAAATATATATATATATGCATATATACACACACACGTATGTATATATATATATATATATATATATATATATATATATATATATATATAGATAGATAGATAAGAAAAATCTTGAAGTTGAAAAAATTTTTTATCAAATTTTCCAAAAAAACATTTTAAACCTGCAAGGCAGGTATACACACTTTTACTTATTCGGCAAGGAATACAAATAAAACAACAACAAAAATCTTATTCCATTTCGAAGAATGCACTTCATCTCATCAGAGGAAAGAAGTTCGCAAATACAACAAATACAATAAATTTTGCAGGTTAATGTATGAGAAGAAACAAATAGTATGAAGCTTATTATATTCGTACGTAACTTCCTATTACAAAATAACCAGCATTTATTCAAATACTTTAATGTTTCCCAAATTTTCTTGTGTTTTTTACTTAATGTGTGGTAATTAAATCCATGCTTTTGTTTTCTTTTCAGATCTGTTATATGAATTTAGTTTTAATCTTGTTAATTTGTTTGAAATTTCAACAACAGCTTGACGTCTTACTGTAGAGGAACGTGCCCAGATAGCTGCACGTTACACAATTTGGAGATCCACTGTTCAAATCCAAAGATTATGAAGATCCATGAAGAAAACACATGCTAAAATGAACCCCAAAACAACTAAGAGTATTTATGTCAAACTCATGACTACAGGATCTGTGACTGATACTCAAAGAAGCGGTCGTCTTTCCAAATTCAGAGACTCTGAGATAATGCATTTTTTTAAAAAGATGTTTACCCGTTACCCGTAAAAAGTCAATTATGTGCTTGAAAATGGGCTTAAATGGTCTGCTTAAAGGCCACCCTACTACCAAACACTCTCTGCCGGAGACAGCGACATTCGTATGGGGTTTGGAGAGATGACGTTAATTTGGTTTAGTGATTGGCACGATCACTTAAAAAATATTCTCTGGAGCGATGAAGCTGTATTCCACATAGGTGGGTTTGAAAACCGTTATAACTGCCACTACTGGGCGGGAAAGATCCTCGTGTTACCAAAAAAAAAAAAAAAAATAATTACTGTTACTGTTCTTGTTGTTGTAGCCCAACACCCAATCTCCTCATGCTAAGAAAAGCTTTTGGAATAGACACACCCGACTTCATGTTAAAAACGGCTTTCAGAATGGTCACCGGCAATATTCCCATGTTAAGAACAGCTTTCGGAATAGACACCCATATTGGTATTGGGGGTGACTGTCAAAATATTTGCCACAAATTTAACTTTGATAGTCTGTGTCTAGATCCCCAGGCGCAAATACTATGAACCACAAAAGAACTTAGAGGTGGCAATGTCGATCGGATATAATTAGATTTGATTCTCGCCCGTGCGTTCTATTCTGTCATCCAGTACTATATATCCATAGTGCTAAATACAGGCTTTATAAAACTACTTGCATCCGCTAAATATAACTAATATTTTCTTAATCAGCATAGCGGAAACCCCTAAAAGTTGGCATTTTAAAAGAAAGTGTGTACGTAGATCTAAGGTAAAAATTATCCCTTCCCCAAATTGCTGTATAATCAATTGCCCCCTTTCGTAAAAACAGTGAAGTACGGTAAGAACAGCTTTCAAGATGGACACCCCCAACTTCCTCTGGTCACCCGCAACATCCTCATATTAAGAACGGCTCTCGGAATAGACACCCCAACCTGTGAGTGGGAAACGTTTCATTCAATTTATCATGTCATATTGTAAGCCGCAACAACCAAACATTCTAAAACGAAAGTTCGTCTCGTTTAATAAAAGTCATCTAATAATTTGGGACGCTGAAACCAAACATAAAAAAGAAAGTTCGTCTTCTTTACTAAGATTATTCATTTTGTCATCTCATAACTTAGTAGACTGAAACCAAACATTTAAAAAAAAATGATGTAAACAGTTAAGAAAGAAAATTGGGGTACTTTTTCTGAAGTTTTATTACAAATACGTTTTAGTAAGAAAGAAGTAAATGTTACTGTATGGTAATGTAAAGTCTTTAACCTTACGAAAAAGCCACGATAGGAAAGTATATTTTTATATTTTTAATGTGTGGCGATAATATGTATGTAGTTAAATGTGAGGGGGTAACTACGTATAGTTATATTATGAGAGTTCTAGAATATTTTTATTTGGTTTAATATTCAGAAAAATATTGATTCGCTTATATGAAGATCCATGTTGGTGAAGATTTGAAGTGTTCTTTTTTAGTATCAATGTGTGTAATCCAGAATAACAGATTTTTACGTTGTCAGCCAATGAGAACGGTCGGAATGTAAGTGGGGAGAAATCATTATTTTCGAATAAGAAAGTGTACATGTAGTTGCATGCCTATCACTGCATAATGCAGTTAATAAGTGTACCAGGATAATATATTTATATTGTGTATATTTTTATCCGGTCTTCACTAGGAGCAGAAATAATGTTTTTATTTAGAGGGGAAAATAACAGCTTCTTCTATTTTAGATCT
>NC_136522.1:52290791-52328291 GCF_053919585.1 Euprymna scolopes | reverse complement strand
AATTTCGGCGCGGTTTGCTTGATCTGTGTTGGTTAATAGAAATTCTTCTGTGCGGGGCGTTTGCTCAGTTGGTATCTATCTATCTATCTATCTATCTATCTATCTATCTATATATATATATATATATATATATAATTTTAGTCATTCAATAAATTTAAAAATTTCTGACGTGAAAGGGTAAAATTTCAAAAGAGTTTCCTTATTCTATGTAAGACAAAGAATACATTTGAACTATTATAACTCCTTATCCTATAGGATGTCAATGTCCTCTGCTAGCAAAAACATTCGCTTCGGATTTTTCGGATGTAAATTTCTATGTCCTTTCATTAACTTCCCTTACTCTATGATATTTAAACTCTTAAAAAACTTTTAATTGTGATTTTCCATGTCTCACTGACTTTAGCAAATAAGCTGTAAACCATTATCATTATTTGCTAATATTTTCTTCTCTGAAGACTAAAATTTGATTAATTTACTCTATCTTGTATATTGAGCAATTTTTATTTAGATGGGATAGTCCTTATAGAATATTACTGCCGATAATATTTTGTAAGACCTATAATCACAGGTGTCCATACCAGTTGATTGTTAGATAACTTTATTCTGAAGTGTGTATATATATATATATATATATATATATATATATATATATATATATATACACTTCAGAATAAAGTAAGACCTATAATCACAGGTGTCCATACCAGTTGATTGTTAGATAACTTTATTCTGAAGTGTATATATATATATATATATATATATATATATATATATATATATATATATATATATATATACACTTCAGAATAAAGTTATCTAACAATCAACTGGTATGGACACCTGTGATTATAGGTCTTACTATATATATATATATATATATATATATATATATATATATATACATATGTATATATATATATATATATATACTAGCAAAAGTACCCATCGTTGACTGGGTTCAAAAACTGCCTACAGAAAATGGACTCTGATTTATGAAAGTATGATAGCTTATGAAAAAGAAGGGTTGTAAAGAGATAGCTTAGAATTTGGGGGCATAAAAATCAACGGAAAATATGATGAAAGTATAAATAAAATAGATAAACCCCATAATTTATTATACCAGACCTGTTCACACTGAAACACTTATCACAATATTCTGTGGATCTATATTTAAAAAACCTTGTTAAGTTAGAATGCGTGCGAAGACATTTCTCAACCTGTATACAGAACGAATTCTTGATTTAGAGACTTGAAATTTGGTACATAGAAAACTTTTTAAACGTTGACAACTTTTAAAGTGATTTTCATCCGGGGAAAAAGGGGTCACAATTGAAAAATTCGTACGTAGTCCCTCAATTAGTTTTTATTTGTTTGTCTGCTGTTTCGCGAATGCGCATGCGTGAATCGTTCACATGGCAGATTCCTTATGTTAAGAAAAAATACGTTTGAAAACCCTTTTTAAAGAACCTGTCAAGCTGGCCTTATGTTTATATTACTTCACCCGCTCTTATTAGGTATTGGTCTCAATTTCAGCTCGAGTATTTTTTGCAATTACAAGAAGTGAACTGTTTAGAAAAAAAATTAATACTCGCATACATGTATCTCAGTTCTTTTCGTTTATTTTTTACTTTATTATAATAAATTATACATAAATTATGTCTGTAGTATGTGAAGAAAGTTTTTATAATGAAAAAACTTATTAATTATTTGCTGTTTTTGAATTTTTTCATGATCGTTTTTTGTTTTGCAATTTAAAAAGCATCCAATAATCCTTTTAATATACAAAATAAATTGACAATTTACCGATTTAAAATATTTCAATCGTTTATTTTAATTAAAAAAATTAATATCAATTTACTAAATAATCATTCTTTACAAAATTTATTCACAAAATTTGACAATATTTATTGATATAATTAGATGATTTAAAATTTTTCTTCTAATGTTTTATATGCAATTAATTTATTTCTTCTGTCAAAAAATTATAATCAATATAATAGTCGTTTTCTATAATGAGAAAATTTATAAATATTCAAAATCTGAAAAAGTGCAACAAAATGCCAATTACATTTTTATTAGTGCATTAGGCACATCTGATTGAGAGTAAATAAAATATTATTGTTTTAAATTCTAGAATCTTCCTTTTTATAGTTTAATATTAATAGTTTACGGTAAAATAATTTTCCAGTTAAACATTTTGTTGAACATTTTTCTGTTGACGCAGAAATCTTTTTCAAGAACATAATAACAAAAAAGTAATCCACATGAATTAAAATGTTATATGTAAGCGTACCTTACGATAACAATTTTTACCCACATAACTATCGACACTATAGGAAACTAAAACGGCCATTCATATGCAAAGCTTTCGCACTCACAATTCAAACCTTATACTGCAATGTGTTGTCGAGCAACGCTCCAGTAGATATCTCTCTCCTGATGCAATTCTCTACCTATTTAAAAGCCAGGTACGACAAACGATGGAGTACTGTTGCCACATCTAGGCGGAACTGCTAGAAGCAGCTTATTCTGCCTTGACAGATTTAAAAATAGACTTCGTAGTCTATTGGTGAGAGATGCCCTTTTCTCTTTCCTGCAACCTCTTTCACACAGAAGAGAGATTGCGAGACTATCTCTGCTTGGTAATCTCCAAAAATACCGTTAGGGCTTACAACATGGCCGCCAGAAGAGTCACGTGATCCGGTTGATCCAAAACATGAATCGTGCAAATGGAAAACGCAGCCTTGAAGGCAAACTTTGACAAACAATCACAATTTGTTTGTATTTAATTTTTTGTTGATATAATGTTGTTATAAAAATAGGCAAACTTTGAGAAACAATCTTAGGTTGTTTTTAGTTAAAACAGTGTTTATAAAAAGTATTTTATTCAGAACAAACAAGTGGTACTGCGTTTTCCGGTTTCGTAATACGGCGATTCATGTTTTGGATCAACCGGATCACGTGACTCTTCTGGCGGCCATGTTGTAAGCCCTAACGGTATTTTTAGAGATTACCCTCTGTTTTATCGTTTTTTCATGGCAATGCTCATCTGAGCTTCAAACTATGCCCCCCTCACCAAACTTACACGAAAAAACACTCGTCTAGACAAAACACTATCAATAATTTCCCACACTCTTTATCTGTGCCAAAACCTAAATGTAGATTAGGTGAACAAAGCTTCTTTCATACACCTGCACGCTTCTGGAAGTCTCTTCCGATTGACTGCTTCCCAGCTGACTTCAATATGATTGTCTTCAAGTCCAACGTAAACAAGTTGCTGATGAACCGTCCTCCTAAGTAATCCAATTTACAAAATTCCCACTACTTATGTTTACTACGTTTTAATCACATTGACTAATGTTTTTTTACATAGGCATCACCACTTATAAAGGCCAAGAGGCCACTCAAGGATAAGAGTTATAGAGTATACAGTAGAAATTGGACAATATAGTAATCGTTAGTAATGGAAATTCCGTAAATTTGTTAACTTATATGGAACGGCTCATCAGAAACTTGTTTACGTTAGACTTGAAGACAACCATATTGTAGTCAACTGGAAAGCAGGAAAACGGAAGACAATTCCATAGGCGTGTAGTTCTAAGAAAGAAGCTTTGCTCATGAAATCTACGTTTAGGTTTAGGCACAGATAAAGAGTGGGGGGAATTGGTGATAGTGTTTTCTGCTAGACGAGTGTTTCTTGTGAAAGTTTTGCGAGGGTTAACCATAGATGGAGCTCAGTCGAGCACTTGCCATGAAAATAAAGATAAAACAGAGACAAACTCGCAACATCTCTTCTGTGAGATAGAGGTTGCAAGGAAGAGAAAAGGACATCTCCTACGAGGCTACGAAGTCTATTTTGAACTCTATCAAGGCAGGATAAGTCCTTTATAGCAGCTCCTGTCCAAATGTGGCAACAGTACTCCATCCTTGGAGGTACCTGGCTCTTATATAAATAGAGAATTGCATCAGCAGTGAGATATCTACTGGATCAATACAAGGATCCCACCATTTTTCTAGCGGCCCTGGCGACGGATTTAATGTATGTGTTCCATTTAAGATTAGGAGTAAAGGTCAATCACAGAAGCTTATCAAAACATGAAGCTTCCCCTAGACGAGAGCTACTCATTTCAATTGATGCCACATGGGGATCAGAGCGTTGATGATGTAAAGATAAACGCTTGGTTTTAGATGCATTAAAAGTAACAAGCCACCCCTTTCCCCATTGTACTACTTGCTCAAGATCAGAGGAGAGAGAATCAGAGAGAACTTGTATACTGTATAATGCATACTCATTAACCTTTATCCTCGAGTGGCCTCCGGACCTTGAAAAGTAGTGATTCCTATGTAAAAAAACAGATCCACATAGACAGTAGCAAATTATCTCTCTCTTGACATTTAGTCTTCCCATAAAATCATCATTTTTTTTTTATTTAAGGTAATATTAGCCATATTGTAAATTATTCCTCTGCGTAAATCCATTAATTACATACATATTATGTTGGCTTAAAACTAGGAAATAACGAACGCTCGAATTTAATTCTAGTTTAGCAAAATCGTTGAATAGTTGGCAATCGCTAGTTGGATAAACACATTAACACTAGAACCCATCGTTCTCTTGATAAGCAGATTTTCCCTGGCTAAAAGTTTAATAAGAAGTTTCACATGGGTTCGAATACCCTATATATGATGTTTCATGTTTGTAGACCAAAAGCGTAAAGAGGAGTTTGGTAGGCAACATTTTTAAGCAAATAGATATACGCATACATAAATGTATATAGAAAAAAAGTTTGTATTTACTATAAGCTTTTTACGCAAATATTATTCAAGTATAAATCATGTAGAATATCTGCATAAATGGAAAACAAAAGATGATCATCCCATAGGAAACCCGAAAAAAATAATAGGGAATTAAGTCAAACTGAAGTTTTAAAGAATATGCAAATTTACTAGCTCTTTAAAGAATATGCAAATTAACTAGATCTTTAAAGAATATGCAAATTGACTGGATCTTTAAAGAATAGTAAGTAACTGGCAGTAAGTAGTAAGTATATATATATATATATATATATATATATATATATATATATATATATATATACTAGCTGTACCCTGCCACGCGTTGCTGTGGCTTAATTTCGTGTAATGGAAAATTCTAATAAACAGAGGAAATACATGTTTCTTTTATTCTTAGTACAGCAATCCACTCCAAAAAGTAAAAAAAAAAAAGCGAAAATAAAAAAAAAATATGGTACTCTTGCATAACTCGGGAGTTACCATCAATCATGGCTTGGGCTCGACCAAAATTCAGTGGATTAAGCCGAAAGTTGCTAAACCATTGAAACGCTAAATAGTTTTCTTTTTTATTGTATTAAAAAAATGTGAGTTTTTAATTAATATTTGGGTAAGGGGGTGGGTGTTACTATACACAGATTCGAAAAAGTTGTTCAAAAACGAATAAATGAAAGCAAAGGTAAGGTAAATTACGTTTCTATCTAACTGGATAATTTTTTAGTGTTTTTATTTAATGTAAAATGTTTAATCGGCTGAAAAACGCAGTGTTTATCTATGTATTTGAAAAAGACGAATGGTCGTGGACTCTGTTGAATACGTTAAGTTTGGGAAAATCAGTTAAAAACTATACAAAACACTGTCAGACACCTACTGATTATATGTTATTGTGACATAGGCTGACATATTCGGTGAGTTTCTGATAGTATTTTGTATAGTTTTTTTAGTTCTAACTCATTTTCTCAAACTTAACATCATCAACAGTGTCCATCACCGTTTGTATTTTTCAAATACACTGATAAACACTGTTCTTCGAGCTGACTAAACGTTATAGTAAATAAAACGGGTTTGTATTACTAAACACAGAAACGAAAAAGTTGTTGAAAAATAAATATAAGAAATAAATGTTATCAAAGGCAAGATAAGCTACTTTTCTACCTAACTGGATAAGATTTTAGTGTTTTTATTTAGTGTAAAATGTTTAATCGGTTTGAAAAAATGTAGTGTTTATCTGTATATTTGAAAAATACAAATGGCGGCAGACTGTTGAACACATTAACTTTGGGAAAATGAGTTAAAACTAAAAAAAAAACTATACAAAATACTGTCAGGAACTCACTCAAGATATGTTACTGTGACATAGGCAGACATGTATTCAGTGGTTTTTAACAAGATTTTGTATATATTTTTTAGTTTAAACTCATTTTCCCAAACCTAATGTGTTAACACAGTCTGCAGCCATTTGTAATTTTCAAATATAACAGTAAACGCTGTGTTTTTTGAGCCGAATAAAAATTTTGCATTAAAAAAACAAAAAAAATTATCCATTTCGGTAATAAAGTGCCTTTGATATTTGTTAATAAGGTCGCGTGAGTCGATTAATGGGTGCTAATAAAGTGCCTTTGATATTTGTTAATAAGGTCACGTGAGTCGATTAATGGTTTCTAATGCACTTACTGATCCCGGTATTTTTTTTAAATCGTATTTCCAAGCTTAATTAAAGTTTTATGTTTTTTTGGTATTTTTTTTAGATTAGGCCCACCTCCACAATTTTCTTTTAAATGACGACTTGTAAAGGTTTCCGACTATGCTGAATACAGAAATCGCATTGAAATTTTGCAGAAATAAGTAATTATCGAGATATAGATAGTTGTTTTATGCATTGTATTCTTTGGCGGCCATCTTTGTTACGCGCATAGATTTGTTTATGACGCGCGCAAGCGTGTAAAAAAGACGGCTGCCAGAGATTACAATGCATTATACAAATTTTTAATATCTCGGTAACTACTTATTTCTGCAAAAAATGCGATTTCCGTATTCAGCATAGTCGAAAACCTACAAAAGTCGTCATTTAAAAGAAAATTGTGGATGTGGACCTACTCTAAACATTTACCGTTTTTTTTTCATTCAATTGTAAGGTTAAAGTACAGAATAGGTACAAAACACCTTCTTCTCCCAATATTAAGAATGGCTTTTTAAATATTAACGTTATTATTTCAGCACGAATCAATAAGTGCACGAGTACCCAATTTCTTTATAAGCATTCATATTTTCTTATATAAAAACAACTTCTGTAAAAAAAAAAGAAAAAACGTGCACTTTCAATCTTTGTTAAAAAAAGGTTTTCTTGAAAAAAAATACGGTAAAAAAAAGCAAAGAACAAAACGTTAATCGGTATTCATGCAGATAGTGATCCGTGCTGAAATTATAACGTTATTATTTAAAAAGCCATTCTTAACATGGGGAGGGGGTTTTGTACCTATTCTGTACTTTAACCTTACAATTGAATAAAAAACATATCATAAAACTTTTATTAAACGTGGAAATGCGATTTAAAAAAATAGTGCAGATCACTCTCTGCATCAGCACCGAAAGTACAGAATAGTTAGAAAACATTTTCCGTCCCCATGTTAAGAATGGCTTTCTAAATAATGTTAATGATTCAGTACTGTTCCTTGTCTGCTTAAGTTTAACTTTTGTTTATTAAATTGTTAGGTGACAGTCCAGAATAATTACAAACCACCCCTATCCCCATGTTAAGAATGGTTTTCTAAATAATAACGTCATTATTTCAGCCGGGTAGCTTCTCTGCATAAGTACCATGTTTTGTTTTTAAATTGTTAGGTGAAAGGACAGAATAGTTACAAAATACCATCCCCATGTTAAGAATGTCTTTCTAAATAACATTATTTCAGTACGGTATTTTCTATGCATACGTACTATCTATTTTGGTTTATTAATTGTTAGGTGAAAGTATAGAATAGATGCAAAACTCCCTCCCCATGTTAAGAATATCTTTCTAAATAAGGGTATTATTTCAGCACGGTACATTCTCTGCATAAGTACTATCTTTTGTTTATTAAATTGTTAGGTGAAAATATAAAATAGTTACAGAACATTCTCCCTTTCCCATGTTAAGAATGGCTTTCTTAATAGCGTTATTTCAGCACGATACCTTCTCTGCATAAGTACCATCTTTTGTTTATTGAATTGTTAGGTAAAAGTATAGAATAGTAACAAAACGTCCTCCCCATGTTAAGAATGACTTTCTAAATGACGTTATTATTCTATTATTATATTATTATGGTACTTTGTCTGCATAAGTACCATGCTTTGTTTATTAAATTGTAAGGTGAAAGTACAGTACTCATGCAGAGAGTGATCCGTGTTATAATAATAACGTTAATATTTAAAAGTCCATTCTTAACATGGGGAGGGGAGGATGTATTTTAACCTTACAATTGAATAAAAAAACGTATAATAAAACTTTAATTAAACCTGGAAATACGATTTAAAAAATAGCGCGGACCACTCTTTGCATTAGCACCACTTTTACCAACCAATCTTATATCGAAAAACAACAACAAAAAAAACCTCAAAAAGCAAGCGACAAACTTTTTATATAATAAAGAAAAATTGTGTAAATTAAAAAATTTGGAAGATAAACAAATGAATTGTTTTTTTTTTTTTTACCGGAAGTTCAGTTTTATCAACAAAGCAGGTTCGCACTCACGGTTAAAAAAATATATTTATTTTATTTAATATTTAAATAATTTGCGAGGTAAATTTATTTTAATAACATAAAAACATCCCTCGACTCTAAAGATGGGCTGTCTGAAAATTTCAAATAAATTGGTAACGTAGAAATATGTTTTTATTCACTTGTAACAAACCAAGAATTACATATATATATATATATATATATATATATATATATATATATATATATATAGTAAGTTATAAAAATATATATATGGCAATTAAACTACAAAGAATATTCGGCGTTTCATCAACACTCGGATTCGTCAGGCTTATGTAAGCCTGACGAATCCGAGCGTGGATGAAACCCAGAATATTCTGCGTCGCTTAATTGCCATATGTATTTTTATAACTTACTACCTAGCTGTTCCTATGTATTAGGCACTGTTGAAGTAAATACTTAAAGTTTGCACATAAAATTATACTTTCCTATATTATTTTATGTGATCAAATGAAGTTGTCATATACAGGGTGACCCCCCCACCCAAAAAAAAAAAACAAACAAAAAACAAAAGCTAAATGGGCGCTCTAGAACATATGCTGTAGAACGGAGGAAAAAGGCGAAAGACCCTTGTGTTTTGATATGATGTTTTGAATATGATAAACTAGCTATGACCAAAGTTTCATTTCATTCGGACAAAATACTATGAAACAGGGCCTAATTAGAGTTGGGACCCGTTTTTTGGGTGTCACCCTGTACACACACACACACATATATATATTATATATATATTTATTTAAAAAATAATGGCGTAATGTAAACATATTATAAGATATTTACAGCTTCTCTTCCAAATTTAGAATTTTAATCATGCCAAAATGCAGTTAATTTGATGGATTGATTGTGGCTATATTTCTGATGTGGTAAAGGAAACATTGATTCACTTATTGATATAATAATTAAGTGATTGGCTTTGTGCTACGAAACAGATACTGTCAACATTGTAAATGTCAACTGAATTAAAGAAATAAATAATAAGATAGTCAACATCAGGATTTTTGGAATATAGACTTTTGTCATTCATTCACTATTTTGCTCTGTAATTACATTGAGCTTCTTAAATAAAGATTGGTAGATATTATAAGGAAATGAAGTATATTTTCACAGAAATATATATATATATATATAAATATATATATATGTGTGTGTGTGTGTGTGTGTGTGTGTGTGTGTGTGTGTGTGTGTGTGTGTGTGCCCGCACTGTGTGTGTGCGTAGGGCTGGGAAGAAGCAACAGGTGTTTTTGAAATTTTGCATCACCAAAAATGCTCATGACATCAAAAATATCATATTCCAAACTTGACTTCATAAAAAAGGCAAACCTTTTTGAATCAGTTGACGAAAAAATTATCTCATCTTCGAGAAAATCTTATATTTAAAACAGCTGTTATTTCTTACTTTTGCCGCCCTATGCTCTATATTTCCATCTCTCTCTCTGTCTCCCCCTCTCTCTCTGTCTCTCTCTCTCTCTCTCTCTCTCTATATATATATATATATATATGTATATATATTAACTATTATACTTGAAAAGTACTCAGTTTATAACAATCGTAATGGATTACAACACCTATCCCATGAATAAAGTTTTTTTTAAAATGAAAAAGGTTTTTAAGGTAAACATGTGATTAGTATGTGACTATGTATGCAGCAATTATATAATTGTGCATACCTGTTGGTCGCAAGACAAAACAATATTGTAATGGCTACTTTTTGAAAAATAATATATAACCAACTGAGAAAACTGAATATTTAGAACTTGGGAAATAATTATATATATATATATATATATATATATATATATATATATATATATATATATATATATATCGATGCCTCCATTCAGTCTCAGAAGACAAAGGATCCCCCTTGTAGAGGCAGCTGCGCGTGTAATTATGAGTCAAGTGTTGCGCAATCCCTAACCACAGATCTCTTTAATCGGCACTGTTTGGGTCCAGTGGCAAGGAGAAGTACAGGACGATTGGAAACAATGCTGATATAAGCGGAGAGCACATACAGCACCTAGTAGTCTGAAATGGTCACCCATTTAGTATATACCAGGTTCAACGTTGCTTAACTTCGGTGATCCAACGGGGACCGGTGTCTCAACGTGATTATGCAATGAACACACACACACACACACACACACACACACACACACACACACACACATATATATATATATATATATATATATATATATATATATATATATATATATAAAATAAAAATTACAATAAGTTTACCAAGGTAATCAAAATGGTAAACTTAAAATATATTATAAATATTAAAGAGTTAATATTTACAAGTAAAATAAACCCAGCCAGATGTAAAAGCTCAATAAAACCGAAAAGGAAATAGAGCTTATAATATGAACAAATGATTAATAAAACATGTTAAAAGACATCTTGAAAAAGAGTTAAAAACATATTTAATTTTAAAAAAAGGAAGCACAAAATAAGTTATATATATATAAAAACGATGAAGCTGTTACCCTGAAGAAAACAAGATTACAACCTTTTTTTTCAAATTTTTATTGGAAAAATCAATTCAGGTAACTTGATTATGTAGTAGAGCTGACATAAATCTACTATACCCTGCTTTAGCCTCATTAACCGCCTCGATTCGGGTCCGGAACTGGGAGCATGACATTTCCACAAGCACCAGCGGGAGTTCTGGCGAACACTCAGCGAATGGCGGCGATCAGGCTTACTTTGGTGTTGTGGGAAGACATTTTGGTGATGCTCCAGACATATGACAAAACGAAGCAATCCAGCGGGAAGGAGGTGAGCAGTCAGAGAATGGTACAAAGTCGTAGCATTTCTTCTGAAGCCTAGCCTGCGTTTCTTTATACGTGGGCTTGTGCTGAGTCCTGCTGCTACACCCAGAGTCCTGCAGCGATCACCTGATTGAACCAAGAGAGCATCACACTCTTCAGCATATCTAGATACACTTTGGTGTTTACTTTCAAGCCGAATTCGAATGTGTGAGGTGGCATGATGTAGCCCTAATTTGAAACGTCACTGTTTTCGTGGCAATTCAGCGAAATATTTTGAGTGTGCTGACAATTGTCCTGTTGTCATAACTAGGGCCGGTAGAGAGCGTGTGTTGTACGATCTTGCTCGTTGAACAAATTGCTCTTAGGATTTGTCCACAACTGACCAACTAGTAGATGGCCTGCAGCAATTAAAGAAAACTGGTTTTCATCAAACGGAAATGTCATCTTATGTGCATTTACATAAAGTCGCCAGTGCTACACCTCTTGTAAGTAGCCGATTGTCTTGTTAGGAACAGTTCTGATTCATACGATATGATGATTATATATATATAAGTGAACGTGTCTGCGTGTCTGTGTATATTTCCCTACGCAATAATTCTGCCAATTTTTAGTCTACATACACGAAATTTGATATACAGGGTACTGAGATTTGGGAAAATCTATGCGATCGTTTTCGGACAGATATTTGACTGTTAAAGGGTCAAAGTTCAACGAATTGACCTTTGAGAACTCTAGCAAACTCCTCCGACAATTTGGGGTCTACACACTTGAAATTTTAGATATAGGTTTCTGGGACATGGATCTTACTTAATAACTCGATTTGAGCCCAAAACAATAAATGTTAAGGGGTCAAAGTAAAAAAAATTGACCTTTTTTTTTTTGCTCAGCATACACCTCCAAACACCCGGGCAACGCCGGGCACCCATGCTAGTAAATCGATAAAAGTGAAAATGTCTGCGTTTGTATATATATATATATATATATATATATATATATATATATATGCATATATATGTATAATGTATATCGATAAAAGTGAAAATGTGTGTGTGTGTGTGTGTCTGTCTGTCTGTGTACATTTCCCTACGAAATAACTCTGTCAATTTTCGGTCTACAGACTCGGAATTTGACATACGGGGTATTGAGATTTGGGAAAATCTTTTTTGTCAGTTTTTGGTCAGAAATTTGGCGTTTAAGGGGTCAAAGTTCAACGAATTGGCCTTTGAAAACTCTACCAACATCCTCCGCCAATTTTGGGTCCAAACAATTGATATTTTAGATATAGATTCTTTGGACATAGATCAAACTTAATAATTTCATTTGAGGCCAAAATAATAAATGTTAAGGGGTCAAAATAAGGTGAAAGTTAAAAAAAAATGTCCTCTGCGATCTTTACCAAATTTCTCAGACAATGTTTGGTCCAAACATTTGAAATTTTACATGAATTTTATTCACATGTAGGCCAAGTTTTTAATCGATTTTTGACCGACAATTTGGCCTCCAAGATGTCAAAGTTCAAAACACTTGACCTTTGCGGTCTCTAACAAACTATTAAGCTAATTTTGGGTCTAAACATTTGTAAACTATACATAAAGAATATTCCGATATGCAGCAAGCGTTTTAATCAGTTTTGGGGCGAATATTTCGCTGCCAAGAAGTCAACATTGAAAGAGTTGATCTTTGCAGATTCTACCAAACTCTTCCGCCAGTTTTTGGTCTAAACACTTGAAATTTTATATGTAGATTACTTGGACATGGGTCAAACATTTTAATTTGATTTGAGCTTCAAACAATGAATGTTAATGGGTCCAAATTGGCATCACATTTTTTAAAAATTGACCTCTGCAGTCTCTACCAAATTTTCCCTATGATACTAAAGGAAGCCTATTATATAGAAAGGCATTACGGTACATATGCACACTTTTTAATATATACATATGCACATAAAATCATGAAGAGTACATAGGACCCGTGCAAAGCCAGGCTGAACTGCTACTGTATATATATATATATATATATATATATATATATATATATATATATATATATATATATAACTACTTCATTTACTCACACAAATTTAATATACGAAAGTATAGATTTATGCGTAAACTTTAAGTATTTACTTCAAACGTGCTCAATACGTAGGTAGAGCTAGTTAGTAATTTATAAAATATATATGGCGATTAAGCTACACTGAATATTCTGCGTTTCATCCACTGTAGGATTCGTCATAAGCCTGACGAATCCTACAGTGGATGAAACGCAGAATATTCAGTGTAGCTTAATCGCCATATATATTTTATAAATTACTATATATATATATATATATATATATATATATATATATATATATATATATATATATACACAATCTATGGTCCCCACGAAAAACACTAATCTATCTGAAACAACTATCTATAATTCCACTCCCCACTATTTATCTGTGCCTAAACCTAAACGTAGATTACATGAACAAAGCTTCTTTCTTAGAATTGCACGCTTGTGGAACTGTCTTCTGTTTGCCTGCTTTCCTACAATATGGTTGTCTTCAAGTCCAATGTAAACAAGTTCTTGATGAGCTGTCCCGTTAAGAAATCCAATTTACTAAATTTCCATTACTAACGATTACTACGATATTGTTCCATTGACTACTCACTAACTTTTATACTCGAGTGGCCTCCGGGCCTTGATAAGTAGTGACTCCATTGTAAAAAAAAAAGATCCGGCTGTTCAGCTATCGTGCAATTCTGCATACCAGCCAATACTTTTCTTATATAAATTGACCCAAGAAAGGGTAAAACTACTTTGTTTTAAGGAGCTAAAACACCATATAATATGAAAATTCAGCCAACGATCAATGTATCATGGATACATTCAAACCCAGAAACAATAATTACTCACTCAGAAACGTCCCTCATAAGATGTGATAAGTATAGGACAAAAGAGTATCTAACCTAATCGTTATTTCCATGGCAGGTGCTTGTCTGAGCTCCAATCCCTCGCCCCTCCTCGCCAATCTTTCACGAAAAACACCCGTCTGGCTGAAACTACTGTCAATAATTTTCCCCACTCTTTATCTGTGCCTAAATCCAAACGTAGATTCCATGATCAAAGCTTCTTTCTTAGAACTGCACGCCAGTGGAACTCTCTGCCGCTTGCCTGTTTCCCACCTGACTACAACTTGGACGTCTTCAAGTCCAACATAAACAAACTGCTGACAAACCGTCCCCTTAAGTAAGTCACTCTATCTAAACACCCAATACTTATGATTACTACAATACTATCTCATTGATTACTCTACACGCAATAACCCTTATCCCTGAGTGGCCTCCGGGCCTTGATAAGTGGTGAACCCCATGTAAAAAACAAACCTAACCCGCTTGTACTGTTTTATCAGCCACGATCGCTGAACCATCGCTGCAATTTTGCATCTCTGTTAGCGCCTTTCTTCTTTAAATCAACCCATGAAAGACGTATATATGTTTGATTTAAGGTGATAAAACATCACATCAAACCAAAATCTAAGCCAAAGATAAATGCTATATGAATATATTCCAACCCAGAAACAACAACAAAAAAAAATTCTTCCCTGTTTACCCAGAGACATCGTTCATGGAATATGAGAATTATAGGACAAAACAGTCTGTTACCGAATAATTGGCAACCTGGGGAGACTTGTTGTCATTCAGCTTCCAGGGAACACTACAGGGAAAATATCTCTGAAGACCTGTGTGAAAGCTCCTTATGAGCCGCCGCCGCCGCCGCCGCCGCTGCTGCTGCTGCTGCTGCTGCTGCTAATAATAATAATAATAATAATAATAATAATAATAATAATAATAATAATAATAATAATAACAACAACAACAACAACAACAATAATAATAATAATAATAATAATAATAACAATAATAATAATAATAATAACATTAATAATAATAACAATAATAATAATAATAATAATAATAATAATAACAATAATAATAATAATAATAATAATAATAATAAGAAGAAGAAGAAGAAGAAGAAGAAGAAGAATCATAATCATAATCATAATCATAATGATGATGATGATAAGCCGCGCATTGTTTAGTAAGTTCCAGCCTCTGAACCATCTTGCAACCCCGTTGCTTATTTTCCAATTAGTTACATGCAATACATAAAATAACAATGACAAAAAAAAAAAAAATAGATAAAAAATAACCTCCTGGCACCTGACCAAAAACAACAACCAACTATACATATTTTACGTCTTCTGAAGATGAGATTTACCTCCAAAATCCAAAGACCATAACAGATTTCACCCTTGCCGGACACATTACGCTGGTAAATAAAATAATTAATCGAAAATTATTGACATCTCTCAATATTATCATTTATTCTGTTCATCTTGTCTTCTATTCAGGGGTGTTTTTTTTTGTCATTAAATTACCTTGTCATATCTTTCAAAACACACTTCTTACACACATATATACACATAAATAGATATGAATATATAGGGTGTCTAAAATGTAAAATGTAATCGCTCTTGGAATGACGATGAAACCTTTATTTATAAACACTGATTAAAATAGAACAACTTAAAATACAAAAGACAAACGTAATTACAGAATCCTGTCTGCAAATGTTCAAATCAATTATCATTATTGTTCACACAACGCTGATAAAAGTTAAATTGTGAGTACATTTTAAACACTGTTTATATATATATATATATATATATATATATATATATATATATATATATATATATATATATATATATGAATGGAAATGTATGAAAAGGAATACGAAAAGTATAAAATCTTATAACTTTTCTTTATTCGTTTTCAATTGGTGACTTGCAGGAATACAAAATAATATTATGAAAAAAATTTAAAAAACTTTTTTTTATAAGTACATTATTTTCGACCGATCCTTCAGTCTTCATCTGTGTAGTGAATATATATATATATATATATATATATATATATATATATATATATATATATATATATATATAAACGAATAAAGAAAAGTTATAAGCTTTTATACTTTTCGTATTCTTTTTTATACATTTCCATATATATATAAATATATATATATATATATATATATATATATATATATATATAAAGATATAGATATTAGTGATGAGACGGTACCAATATTTTCCCGATTCCGATACAATTACCGATTCCCTACTAAATTCCTAGTTCCGATACAATTACCGATTCTGATTCTTTATAAATCTCTAAATATTTGACTTCATAGTTGTATTTTTCTCTGATTACTGTAAACAGTCCCATGTTAAATGTGCAAATATTTCCCTAAACGTACAAATGTACTTGTGGGGGACGATCTATCGATTTTAGATCCACTGGTCGTTTAAAGTCAATAAATGTTTATTATTTTATCGTTATTGCCAGAAATGGAAGATTAAGCTTTAAACAAAAACAAAAACAAAACAAAAAGATGACAATGAAAAGAATCGTTTTGTCATCAGGAAATCGATACAAGATTTTTTTTCTGATTTCGATACCTATTTCGATATCCTCAAATATTCCGATTTTTCAGAGTCCCGAATCCGATTCTTATTAATTATCGCAAACGAAATGGTACTGTATGTGGATGACAATTAAAGCCCCCCTCTTTGGGTTGAGCACTTTGTAAATATATTTTCACCCGACGCGTATTTAAAGCGATTAAGCCCAGTATTAATTTGTTTATAAACAAGCTGATGGTTCGAGCATTTTGCGACGGGAGGGTGTGGATTTAATACACACTCTAGGAGAAATATTTACGGCACTGATTCCTAGTCGAATGGTGAGAGCTGCCGACTGTCAATGCGACGGTTGTAGGTTCAATCCACGGCTGAGTAAAGGTGTTTGTCCAGCCGCACTGATGAGTTGTGATACAACGAAACAGTACTGTATGTGGATGACAATATATATATATATATATATATATATAAAATGGGTTAAGAAATTCCAACGAAAGAAAGACGTATATTTAAATAAGGGAATAGTCACCAACAATGTGTATTTTTTAACATTATTTTATTATTCCGTGTCTTGGTTTTTCATTGGGAATTATGTTTGGATCATTGTAATAATGTTTTTAAGTCACGGAAATAGTTCTTACGCGCGTTTCAGACGTTCTGTGATGCGTCCTCGTCAGAAATTATTTTCAAAAATATATATATATTCGGGTCATTTAGAGCAGACTACAAAAGTTAGCCGGATTGTTAAGATAAAGCTGACTATCTATGGACATAAAAACCTCCTTCCTATTTGTATCTGGATGGTATTTTGTATCTGAATATACTTTAATTTTTCCAAGGGCCAAGTGGCTGAAAATAGCACGTTTTATCGAAGACACCACGACTATTTCTAAACATCTACCCACTTCTGAGTATTTTGTATCACAATGGGCTTTAATGTCTACCCACTTCTGAGGTAATAATCCTGCCTTAGCTAAATATTTCTTTCGTTACAGGTACTTCGTGTGCATACATTTCCACTATGCACTTCAGGAAATCTGCAGCATCGTGCATGCTTAAAGCCAGTTTCATTGTAACGCTGTTCTAAGTTCGATAACTCTGACCTTATTGATAAAATCGGATATAGATATAAAAAAGAAAATATGATGTACATTTGAGAAATGCAAAAATATATAGAAAGTTTAGATAAACAAAAAGTTTAGTTCAGAAAAAAAATGTTTGTTTACTTTTTAGTAAATATGAAACGTAAATATAATGGTATAAAAATAACAATAAAAATACAAAACTTGGATAAGGTTGGCACCGCCAATTTTATCAGTTTTATACTTTTTATTATCTTTCTTTCTTTCTTTTTTTTAAAGATTTTCAAGTTATGATACGAATAAAGTTCACTGTCATCGGAGTTGTTTACGAATGTCTGGCGCAAATCTCATGATATCTCTTGGAGAACCCATTTCAAACAATAACAAAAACAGTTATAAAATACGGTTAAATGTCGCGTTTGGTGTTCATCAACGTCGAACAAAAATGTAAAACCTGAGATATTTGTTTTCAATTTTGGAAAAGGGTTTTATTCCGAAGTAAAACCCTGTACCGAAAAGCCGAGAAACGGTCAGAAAACAGCGCATGTATGTTTATATACAAATGTTCTCCCAAAGACAGTATACACCCTTTTTGTTATTTCTTATAATATATTAAACAAGGCCGATGGCCATTAGTCGCGTGCTCTCGTGTAATGAATGAATGTGTGAATGTAGGATTGACATGAAATTCTTAAAGATAAACTAAAATGACCGAAAATGGGTTGAAATGGCTTAAATAAATAAACAAAAAGTAAATGACTTAGAATGACTTTAATGAACTTAAAATTGAATTGAATGACCTTAAGAATCACTTGAATGCTTAAAAAAATAACTGGAATCCTTCAAAAACAACTTGAATGATCTGGAGAATGACTTAAATGGCTTTGAGACTGACTGGTTGTAAAGTGGTTGATCATTTTACATTAAATTAATACATAAAAGTGATCTCCCACTTTATATCACAAAGTTATAAGTACAGCATGTAGTAAGAACAGATACTACACTTTGAGATATTAAATCCTTTATTCATGTTAAAAGTACAGTGAAAATCAACAATGAACAAAAAACTTAGGCACATGGCCAACTCAAAAGGGGGGATTGTGGGGGCTCGTTGGTCATCCTTGTCACTCGTGAACTAAACAAAATCAAAAGTTTCTCCCAGCTAGTATCTTCTTTCACCATAATACCGCATTCACCCTTTCGTACTGGGGGACGTCCTATTTAACTCACAATTTTTAAAACATTTTTATTGACGTGTAAAAACAAAAAAAGATAACAATAAAAATTTGTGTCGAGCTCGGGTGGGGGAGAAAAAAAAAGTGATTAGTAGGACCCTCCTAACCCCGTCTAGTTGATAGACTGCCTTTTCCACGAAGTTTTAAAAGGAACCTTGCTTCTGCGAGTCAGTCTCTAAGTGGGAATGCCCTCTAGATGGGGGTGAATGGAGAAAAGAAAATTTTGTAGGTAAGGGGTGGGGGCTAGTTTGTATTTCTTCCACTCCAAGATGGGTGAAATTTAGAGGAAGGGGTGAAAACAAAAATTTAAAGTAGGAGGGGGTGGATATCTTGGAGGCTTCCGAATCGGGGAGGGATGGAACACACACTCAGCTAGCTGATAGGATACTTGTTTAATTTTACTTTACGGAACTGCGCGTTCCACACCTAGGCGGGGAAAAGCTTAAAAAGCTAAGAACAGCATCTATTAACAATATACCTTTGATCTTAACCAAAAAGGCCAAGCACAAAAGTGTTACGGACAGATCGACCGACGGAGTGACCTATAGAGTCGCTTGCACGCGACTTAAAATATATGTATGTCTGTCTATTTATTTTCAAACTCTATCTGCTCCGAAACTTAAAATCGCAGAACGGCGCTAAGGGCCTCAAAGGACAGGATTTTTTTTATAGCTCATCTAATAAGGAGTCTTTAGCCGGTTAAAATAGTTTTTAAGGGGTCAAAATGGGTTGAAATTGAAAAAAAAATAATTATACATTTAATACATTTATTTTAGTTTATTTAATTTTTTTTCTTTATTTTGAAAATATTACTTAATTAAATCCTCCCAATGGGTCATCGGTTTTTCGTTTATTTAATTGAAATATGAAGTTGTTCTTCAGTGAGAGATTTATAAGATAAGGAAATACGGTCCTATCTTAATTGGGATACTTGCCGTCTTCTATTGCGTAGTCTCGGCAAAGAACTATCACACTGATTATCTGGATTAATATGTTAATTAGTTGGTGGTGTACGATAAACAGTCACTTCTGTGGAACATATGTGTATTGCTGGTAGACAGGATATATTTATTATTTAATATTTAGTTCATATGCGTGTCACGGTGGTACAGTGGTAACGTCACCAGCTTTGAATGCTTCAGTTTTTATTCTGACTGATGGAACCAAAATACTTTTTTTTTTTAATTTTAATAACTGATTGAATGTGATGTGTAATTTATTCGTACAGTAAGAGGAAGTTTGCACCATTTTCCGGCTAAAACCCTCTCTAGTTCTTTTAACGGTGCCGGTGATTCTCAGTTTTATTTATAAAATACAGCTCAAGTGCTACATAATATTTAAAGCTATGGATTGTTGGATAAAATGTTCAATTTCTACTTCCATGTTTGTATGATTGAGTTACAGCGTTTAACCCCATAAGACAGTAGCATCGCCATTTTACAGAGGGGTCGCTAGAAAAGCGGGAAATTTGTCAAACAAAAATTTATTTTTACAAAGAATAATTTTTACAAAGTTTTTCAAAGACACTCATAGATACTCAAAATGTCGTCTGTGCACTTCACTGCAGCGTCTTAACCTAGAAATACAAGCTCGTACGGCGTTTTTAAGGGTAACTTGTGGGATATCACTCCAAGCTCTTGCCAAGCATGTTTTCAAGTCATCAATAGAGTGCATGTTTCCTGCTGCTCCCGTCCATGATGTGGTTATCAAAATCTAAATCGAAGAAATAATTAAGCAAGATGTAATGAACTCAATATGCAGATTACACACCCATTCGACAACAAAAGAACCAATAAAAAAAGAGCAATCACGCATTTTATTCATGATCTAAGCTGACCTTCAAATATCCCGCTTTTCTAGCGATCGCCCTGTATAAAAGTGCCTTTCTGTCTTAAAACATTTACTTGACCATAGATTGAACTTGGTCATCCAAAATTTTACAAATGAATTTTGTTTTTGATTTATTCATGCGCGCAAAATATAGGCCCAGCGAATTCTCAAGATATATACGCCCGTGATTCAGTTCAATGTTCAGTTCAGTTGGAAGAATGTGGTCTGGAATAAATAATTCTTTCGACTGTTCCTAAACGTACACACGGCAAGAGATTGGGAATAAATTAAAAGATGATACATTGAGAAACACGCCCGTGGAACTCTCTTCCGATTGTCTGCTTTCCAGCTGGCTTCAATATGACTGTCTTCAAGTCCAATGTAAACAAGTTCTTGATCAACCATCCCCCTAAGTAATCCAATTTACAAAATTCCCACTACTTATGTTTATTACGCTATAATCACATTGACTAATGTTTACCCATTAAACCTTATCCTCAAGTGGTCTCCGAGCCTTGATAAGTGGTTATACCTTTGTAAAAAAAAAAGAAACCAACATTCGTTTTCAGCTCTAGTAACTGACTTTTGAATTTCGACACTATTCGAGATGTTTTTTCAACAATTGTGTTCGAAAGAAGATAGTTTTATGGCAACCGTGACGTGAAATCAAGCGTTCTTGTTTAAACTGGATTATCCAGATAATTGGTAAGCTTTACTTTAATTTCCGTGATGTGTTTATGTGCAACGCCGGGTAGGTAACCTAGTGAATTATTATTATTAGAAAAATTAAGCAATTAGATTTTGGAAAATGTGTCTTTAGAGCTTGGAATGTTTAATCAGGAATTCAACTCAGAAATAAAAAAAAAACACAGTCAATTTATGAAGACCATGGCCACAAGCCTGGATGTTTCCGTTTCGATGGCACCGAAGCTATTTTTTAAAAACTTTTTAAGTCACTACACTATATATTAAGTACAATATAATAATCATTAAAAACTTTGCTCTGTAATAATAATCCGAAATTGTCATAAATTAAATTATCATATTTAAGCAGATATTACGACCAGGCAACACCGGGCGGTCTGTTAGGATATATATATATATATATATATATATATATATATTATATATATATATATATATATATATATATGATGAGAATAATGGAAATAGTATTCCGACAAAATAGAGAAGTAAAAAGGAACTAACCGAGTTATGTGTTCATCAACGTTTCGTCTTTATTACGAAACTTCCTTCGGATGAATGAGATAAAGAAAGCAAAAGCTCCAGTAAAATATTTGAAACATTTTTGTACTGATGTTTTTGTTTTCTTAATCTCATTCATCCAGAGGAAGTTTCTAAATAAAGACGAAACGTTGATGAACACATAACTCGGTTTGCACTTTTTTATTTCTCTATTTTGTCGGAATACTATTTCCATATCTCTCATCACACACACACACACACACACACACATATGTACATATATATATACATATATGTATATATATATATATAGTGGGTAGGTTATTACTTAATTAAATCGGTTTTTCGTTTACTTAATTGATAATATGAAGTTGTTCTTCAGTGAGAGATTTGTACGATAAGGAAAGACGGTCCTATCTTAATTGGGAGTCTTCTATTGCGTAGTCTCAGCAAAGAGCTATCACACTGATTATCTGGGTTAATATGTTAATTAATTTGGTGGTGTGCGATAAACAGACACTTCTGTGGAACATATGTGTGTTACTGGTAGACGAGACATATTTATTATTTAAGGCAGCTGGTCATACAGTGCATGGCCGCTACCAAACAGGTCTCTCCGTTATTTATCTGGTTCTTGCGTACGACATAATCATGTTGACATACCGGTTCTCATTAGATCAACGGAGTTAAACAACGTTAGACCTGGCCAGTACAAGATTGGTGACCATTTTGGAATACCAGGCGCTCTAGATGGGAGGGTGTTGACACTTCCGGAAGCTTCTGCATTCAATCTGGCCTCCGGCTCTTTCGTTCCTGTCTTGCCCGGCTGTGACGAAATAGTGAAGCTGGTTCTCCACACACCAGTTTTACTTTACACAAACTACCGGCGCGAGTCATCTATCAAAACTAGGGTGATCACATAGTCTTCGTCGTTCTGGCGGACAAATATATTATATCTATAAAAGTGAAAATGTATGCGTGTGAAGACACGTCTCAACCCATATACTGAAAGGTTTTTTTTCTAGAGGCTCAAAATTTGCTATATAGAATATTCAGGCATGTAGACATATTTTTAATGGGGTTTAATATGAAAAAAGGGCTGCTAAGAGGCAAAAAAATTTTAAGTTGATATGTGGGGGATTCATCGGATTTTTATCTATTTCTCATTTTTTTTTTACAAATACACATGCGTCAATCGATAAACGTTACATATTAAGTATAAGCAGTTTTGAAAACACTTTTTAAAGATCGTATCCAGCTGGCCTTATGATTATCGTACTTAACTCACTGACTTTAGATTTTGGTTTCAATATCAGCTAGAGTTTAAAAAACATTTTTTCCACTTACAAAATTGAACTGTTTTAGTTTCTTTTCGATTTATTTTAAGTTTTTGGTAAAGATATTTTACGTTACGCTAAATACAAGGCAATGCCAGGTGCATCTTCTAGTTATCTATAATAATAGTACCCTAGTACCTTTAACGTATGTACGTACGTGTGTCACAGTTTCCAGATTATAAATTATTCGATCAGGTGACCCTCTTTAGAAAAAAAAAAACAGGAGGTGATAACTAGAGCCATGGCAACAACATATTTTTTTCATTGTTTGGAATCTTGAGTATATATCCGAAGAGTTTGACACAGTTAATCAACCGAGAATTACATCACTCTATAAAAAAGCATATAAGATATCAACGGATACACACTCAAGAGTCAAAACATAAAAAGAAGATGCTCTTGTTTAAGCCCTAGTGATAACATACCACGAACATTAAATTAGCACATAGATGCACTAATGTAATGTTATCACCTTCTATCCTCCTTTTTAATAAATAGGATCTCCCGATCACTAAAGACGCAAGGTAAAAAATAAAAATAAAATAAAATACAATTAAAACAAAGAATGATGTCCCCTTTTGGGCCATACGCGAAACTAAAATATACGATCTTGGTCTTCTGGCTAAGATCCAAGGCTAGTATATGTTCTCTCTAAAGATTGTATAAGATATTACTGGTTTTTTGTTTGTGCAGGGCTTCCATACAATAGAAATATATCACAGACTTCTTTAAGGATTTTGGAGATAAACCGTAATAACCATATATATATATATATATATATATATATATATATATATATATATATATAAACCGTAATAACCATATATATATATATATATATATATATATATATATATATATATATATATATATATATATATATCCTGACACTACATTAAGCAGATTACATTCGATAAATACTTTCACAGTTTAAACAAAAGGGCTACAATATTATCACGGGGCCTCCTTTTTCAAACTAAACGTCCACAAATGACCAGCGGCCATATGTGAGCACTATCAATGAAGGTTTCTATACGACAAAAGTTTAGACACTTATTAGGGACACCTCGTATGTGCCGTAAGTCTTTCTTTCTCCATATGGGCCCATGTAAATTATAAATGGATTCAACGAGTGGTCGCGAGGAAAAGTTGCCAATTTCTGTTCCTTTATTTCCACAATACATTCGCATTGTAATTTCCTTCCCTGTTGTCATAAAGTACTGTAATACTTTCCGGATGTCTCAGTTGTGGTGTGTATGTGTGTCTGTATGTGTGCCTGTGTGTGTGTGTGTGTGTGTGTGTGTGTGTGTGTGTGTGTGTGGGCGGGGGTAATTCATAATATTACGATATTATATTTCCAAACACAAATAGAAAATGCAACTGTGTTCCCCCTCCCTAAGCGGAATTCATTTAAATATTAAACTAATAGAGAATATATTTTTAATATTTAACCGTCTTGTTTTCTTTTTATCTCCTATATAATAATATATATAAAAATTCTCGATTTCCGCTCTGCCACTAGTTTCAAAACCAGAATAATCAAGCACTTTGCATGCAGTCTATTGTGCCTGTTTTACCAACGAAGACGTGGGGCTTAGCATATTCCCACAGAAAATAATCTAATGGAGTTAAATCACACGAACTAGGTGGCCAGTTAACATATTCTTTTCGTGAAATTATGTCTAAGTGATTTTCAAAATAAATTTGCACGATTTGTAAACAATTTGTAAACGCTGCTAGAGTAAGCGTCTTTTTATAATGAATTGCCAAATTAAGCCGAACTCAAAATAACTGATAGTTGCTAACTCGACAATTAAAGAAAATATAGTTTGAAATTCGCCGCGTCTAAAAAACACGCACACAATATTTGCATTATAACTGACCTGCGGACCTCCGTGGCCCGGAGGACAA
Organism: Euprymna scolopes; assembly: GCF_053919585.1. Lineage (NCBI taxonomy): Eukaryota > Metazoa > Mollusca > Cephalopoda > Sepiida > Sepiolidae > Euprymna > Euprymna scolopes. The sequence continues at coordinate 52,302,886 of NC_136522.1, read as the reverse complement.
GATTTAAGTGTAGTATATGTTTCGGCAGATACTGTAAGCAAAGACCATATGTGGGGGAAACCCCACATATAGGACCTTGGTCAATGTAGAGACAACCCTTCATACCAATTGTCACTATCGAGCTCCCCTACTCCCCGGGGAATTGGTCCCCATTTTCCTTTCACTCCTCACTTTAAAAATCGGCCTTGTGCCTAATTTTCTCAGTGGGGGAGCAAATAAATACCTCAAAGTGTAGTATCTGTTCCGGCAGATACTGCAAGCAAAGACCATATGTGGGGGCGACCCCACATATAAAACCTTGGTCAATGTAGGCGCAACCCTTCATTCCAATTGTCACTATCCAGCTCCCCTACTCTCCGGGTAGTTGGTCCCCATTTCCCCTTCACTCCTCACATTAAAAATCGGCCTTGTGCCTAATTTGCTCGGTGGGGAGAGCAAATAAATACCCTATCCAGCTCCCCTACTCCGTGGGGAGTTGGTCCTCCTTTCCCTTCACTCCTCACATTAAAAAATCGGCCTTGTGCCTAATTTGCTCGGTGGGGAGCAAATAAATACTCCCGCCTTTTCCCTCCCCTTCCCTCTCTCTCTTCATTAAAAAACAGCCTTGTGCCTAATTGGCTCAGTGGGGAAGCAAATAAATGCACTCTGTATTTGCATTATAAATATGCGTTGTTATTGGCTCCGATGAAACGGCTTCGCTACGTTGAGTGACGCTGAATTTGATTACTAGGGCTATGACAGCAGCATATTCTTTTCATTGTTTTGACTCTCGAGTATATATCCGACAGTAAGACACGGTTACTCAACCGAGAACCACATCACTCTATATAAAACCATATAAAATATCAACGGATACACACTCGAGAGTCAAAACAATGAAAAGAATATGCTATTGTACTAGCTCTAGTGATTACGTATTTTTTAATTTCTTTTAGATATTTATCAAATCAAATTTAAAAAGGAGAAATTATAATTGAGTTGTTTTTGGACAATCTTAAGAAATTGTCTCTGTTCAAAGAGGCGGAAGATTTGAAGGAATTAAAATGAAAATAATCAGTGTCTCTTTTAATGAGGTTAATTTGTTTTCAGCTCGGATTTGAAACAGGGAAACTCCAAGCAAATTGGAGGCTAAACAAAAATACGGTTATGTAATTATAAAAAAGATAGCGTGCATGATTGAGATGTTTTCTGGTGTATTTAGGCCTTGGCGTCGACGCCTCGTAAACAGGCTATTTGAAAGATAAAAAATATGCGAATATAAAGTCGTGAGATTGTTTGGTCACGTTAAGTTTTCCTGTATACGGCTATACAGAATAAACGTTTACCGTCCAACACAAGGCAACAGGTCGAAAGTTGGACTAAACAAAAGAATGGTAAACAACGTTTGTGAATGGAGAAAAATACAAGCAAACATCTTGGCCTTGCTCCGAGGACAATCAACTCTGTTAGTGCGTATTCTTCAGTTAGTATAGAAAGCGTTTATTTATTTATTTATTTATTTATTTAAATTAAATTCTTTACTCCAAATAAGGCACAGTACCACTTTGATGTAATCTATTAGGGACACGTTGCAGGGATACTATGTAGGAAGTTGAGCAGCAAGATGTCTATTTACATTACGCTAGAAATTCTCCATGTAAGTACAGTTGGGGAAGTAGGATCCCAGAGGGAGTTCCAATCTTTAGCAGTTCTGGAGAAGAAACTATCAGAGTAGAAGCCTATATTACATCTAGGGATCTCTACTGTGTAGGGGTGGGACTTTGCTGCTTTTCGGGGGTTTTCGGGGGTATTTACGTTGAGGAGACACAAGGGTTTGTCTTACACATACATTTATATTTGTACGTACATTATAACCTTTCCCAAATATTTACGTTTGTACGTACCTTATCACCTGTCACCCACATTTTGATCGTAAAAGCATTACTACTTTTCACATATATTCATATGTTTGTACATAAGTTATTGCATTTCACACATGTATGTTTGTACGTACGTCATCACCTTTCACACATAGCTATTACTGTCATTTAAGTTATAGTCAAATTCCCTAACTATTGTTAACTGTCTATTAATAGATTCAGAATGCAAAGCACCCCAGAACATTTACTGTAATAGTACGTTGTTTTTGTTATATATATATATATATATATATATATATATAATGATTGCAAAAATTCCTGGACCAAAATACCGTAGGTTTATAACAACAGATGCCACGTACAAATTTATTATGCTTAGGTCATTAGCCACTATCTCATGTAACTTTAGAACGTCATTGCAGACATGTTTTGACGTTATAATAAAATACTACAATATATCCTAGGAGCAACATCATCAGAATCGCAACATCTTTTTGATAAGGTAGTTCTTATTTTTCCGTCTACATCTACAGTCCTCTTACCGCTCCCACACGTCACCGGGATTATGTACTCACCTTATTATTTCCCTCGGCATTCTTCGTAACTGGTTCATACACTCATATAAAACCATTATCTTTCCAGTTACAGATTACAAAATAATAATTTCCCCTTTCGAAATTCCTAACAATCATATTAGCCAGCGCCATAATGGCATATTTATTAATATATTTTACACAAATCAAATGCTACCAAATTTTAGAATTGAAGAAAAGGTAATTAAAAGCATCGTCCATAAATATTTAAATCCTGTTGAGAGCAAATCATAGTAGAATTTAATATACTATTCATTATATAAAGTTTAGAACTCAAAACCTCGTGGTTAAAAACAACTCATTTCTGGCTAAAAGGTAATGGATATGACCTTGGACTATATCCGATGGTTAAGGCTTCTGCTTGTGGGCGTCGGGAGTGTGGAGCTACCCCTTAATTTCTATTGCTCCCTGGTCCGCTCTGACCGAGAGTGGTAATAGCTGTTAGGGTCCCAACTATGGGTTGGATAGAAATTGACTTGAGAAAAAACAATAACAAATATATTCTATTAAAAAACATTTTTCTTCAAAATCATTGGATTCGGCATTAAATAACCTGAAAAAGGTTGATATGTCGTAAAAGACGAAAACAACCAACCAACCCGGCTAAAAAAAATATTAACGCAAACCAATCTTGTATATAAGTTCAAATGCTCTTTAGGATAACGAAACTCCTAAAATACTTCATGCTTTGGACATACAACATTGTCCTGCATTTAAACAACAACAGAGCCATATACCAACACTTTATAAAAGAACATAGCTGTCCTCCTCCAATCTTAGACAAATCCTTGCCGATAATATAAACACTTAAGGATGACATTCAACACAAGGGATTAAGAGGACAAATGTTTTTTAAAATGAGAAATTTGTGTTTTTCATTCATAAGAAATAACAATAAAATAACAATAAAATAATAAAATAACAATAAAATACGATTTAAAGTACATGAAAACGGTGCTTAATCTGGAGAATTAAAGATCAGATTTAATATCAGGATATTTTACTTTGCACCGAAACAAATCTTAAACCTGAAATCTGTTGAACAGTTTAATTAAAAAAAAAATTTCGAAATAAATCAAGAATAATAAGAAGAAGAAAAAAAGAAAGGGGAAAAAAGAAGAAAAAAGAAGAAGAAAAAGAAGGAAGATGGGAAGAAGAGGAAGAAGAAGAAGAAGAAGGAAGAGAAGACGAAATAGAAAAGGAAGAAAAATAAGAAAAAGAAGATAAATATAAAAATTGGACAACATAAAAACAATTTTAAAAAGTTAATAATTCTCGAAGCACCTTACATTCGAACCCAACACTCTACTGTTAATAACATCCCACCTGAGTAGAGCAACAATGTATTAAAATGTCTGGAGAAGCGCGTAAACGACGTGCTTTGCTAATATTGGCCCATGGATTTGTTGATTTTAAAATTTTGATTTTTAATTGACTTTTTATATACTTTAAACCTTCCGCCACTCAATGGAATGTATTGTATATTTTACTTTTCAATTTTTACTTTTCATTTTCGCTTCTATTCTCTGTGAGCTCATTGACTCCATAAATTCTACCTGAAGATGATTCGTAATCGAATCGAAAGTGTTCCTTATAATTATGGAACTTTCATTAATATTTTCGATTTTGATATAAAAAATTATACGGAAAATCGAAAAAAAAAATAATGAGAGAACAAAGCATCTCCGTTGTATTTAATAATGCTATATATATATATATATATATATATATATATATATATAACTTAATGGTAGCCGATATGATACGGTCTTTGCTAATCAAGTCAGAGATCGTTCGTGTTGCCGGGTTATAATCTGTCGACTGCTGTTAATCGTGACACCCTTCACTAAAGATTCCAGAGGCCTAGTGTCTGTGAGTATTTAATTATTATAGTAAAAAATAATTATGTCAGCCCGTTTAAGAAACTCGTTTCTTATCGTTGAGCACTTTCAGTTGAATTAAGTCGGTCAATTTAGCTCTTATGCATAGATAATCGTATAACGATTAGATCACTGTGACTGACGTAAAGAACATTTAAAAATAAATTGTTTAAATTCAACGTTATTTCTCGCGGTTAATGGTAACCGATTGTATACGGTCTTTGCTAATCGAGCCAGAGATGTCTCGTGTTGCCGGGTTCAAATCTGTCGACTGGTGTTAATTGTGACACTCTGCACTGAAGCTTTCCGAAGGGATGAAACACTAGTGTCTGTAGGTATTTAGTTATTATGGTTATATATATATATATATATATATATATATATATATATATATAGATGTTAGCTATATATATATATATATATATATATATATATATATATATATACATATAGTGCGGGGCGTTTGCTCAGTTGGTAGAGTGCTTGCCTCGCATGCAAGAGGCTCGAGTTTTGAATCCTGAGTTCGGATGTCTAACTGGTTTCGCCCAAATGAGTGCGAAACTCGAGTCTTGGACTTCCGGTTCGTTGACTGTCATGGCTCTTGTAGGCTGCGACGTTGTTTCGCTGTGGAATTTATTATATGTATATATATATATATATATATATATATATATATATATATATTAGGCAACAAACAGCTAACACATCTGTTACTTAGATGAAGATTGATTATTCGTATCATTTGGATTCTTCGCATTACTGTTCTACTTCTGAGTGATTTTCATAACATTTCGATCGGTATAAACCCCGACCTTCTTCCTCTCAATCTTTCTGTCGACTATCTAATCCGCAAGGAATTTTAAACAAAGCACTTTATTTAATCAACAGGAATAACATGCTCTCGTTTCGTAAGTCACACCTGAATAGAATTCATATTATATTTACCCAAAACGATCTGTGACGTAGTGGATAAAGTACTTGGTATTCAGTTGTAAGTTACACTCTTCTGTAGGATGAAAGTTTTATCTTCTTTGCGGGGTACACTCCAAAAACACAATAGTCAATTTCTTAGGACTTCTACATCAACCGAAATCTTAATATAGCACTCAAAGTAGGAACAGTAGTCCGAAGAATCAGATTAATACGAACATATTTTACTTAACTTGCATAACTACTTTTAAACAATTTTTTATTTATTTGCCGACTGTTATCCTCATATTTATAGCTGTTGTTTCACGACGTTTTAGTCAACTATTCCCTTGGCCTTCGAATCTCTTAACTATATCGGCAGTAATTAAGTATTCATCTCATCGCGGTTAACCGTTATTACTATGATATTTTTCTTTTGACCACGGTACACCCTTTGACCTTTATCCTCGAGTAACATATGTGCCTTAATAAGTGGTGATTCCTTTGTAAAAAAAAAAAAACCTGACGAAGGCCAGAGGAATAGTTGGCCGAAACGTCGTGAAACAACAATTATAAAGATGTGGATAACAGTCCACAAATAAATAAATAAAATATACCAATTACTAATCTCATAAAAGTCTTATAATTAAATAATATATACTTTACAACAGTTTATAATAAATTAATATTCGCCTGTATTTTAACGTTAACGTAATATAAAATTACTAAAGATCGAAATGTTAAAAAATTTAATAAATGTTCCGAACATGTTTATTCCTACAATTGTTTCTTAACGTTTGAAAAACATGGTAATATGTTTAATATGCTTTCGAAATGTTTTCTTATTGAAGTTTTAATCATCATATGAACCTTTCGTCTTTTCCTGTGGCGGCGTTCACTTTGGATCAGTTAAGCCAGCTCTTTTCAATGAATTCCCCGCATCTCGCGCAAAAGCTAACCAAGGCCAGCGAATCATCGCCAACGCTGACATTTTGGCAGCCAGTCACAATTTCAACGGCGACCATCATAGAACGTCGGATCCAAAATCAGTTGCTTAACCGTTCTCAGGCATGTTTTAACCTGGCCGCCGCATCGCTACTTCCGGTCCCGTAAAGGAACCGGATCGTTGGCTGCTCTGATATTGTCTCGTTGACAGCGGATGGCGTAACCATCCTAGCAAAGGCGCCTTGTGAAGAGGGAGGTGCTGTGGCACCGCGCTCGGAAGGAGGTGTTGTCTGGGTACATGCGTGGTGCGACGCAGAGAGAAAAAAAAAGAAGACCTCTTAAAGCTCTGAGGAAGAAACGCATCAATGGCTTCTTTAATGCAAAAAGAGCACCGAACCGTTAACATCCAAATTGTTCTCTTCTTTTTGTTTATTTATCGTTTTATTTTTTCTCAAAATCAAACTAATGAATAAATTTTTCCTGCGTCATAATATGAGTAAATAAACATAAATAACATTCGAAAAAAATTCTGTTATCTTCTTTTATCACGTTTTCGATTAGTTTTTTTTTAATTAAAAGCAAGCGCAAAAAAAAAATATTTAAATAATGAATTTCCAAATCACATACACGCACAGGGCTGAAAGGGAAAATATAACGAAATACAAAGGTCATGTATGACGTGAAAAAAAAAACTGGATTCTTTAAAATACCTCCACCATGAAAAAGAATCTCAAAACCTACCTGACAAATATACGCGATGAACCAAGTGCAAGAGATATATAAACAATTACCCTTCAGAAGATACATTATAACAGCAACTGATCTCATTAAAAAAGAATTTCAAAAACTGCCTAGCAAGTAGACCTAGTGAACTAGGTGTAAAAGATTTAAAAAACTTCACTTAAAAACGGTCAGAATCTTAAAACGATCTCTCGGTTGGAATACTTGAGTTAGTGTGTAAATCTTTAGCACCCGGTAGGATGCTCCTTCTCCAACTTTAACAAACTGATAAGAAAATAAAAAAAAAGTGTTTGCATAGACTGTATCTACCCAGAGCAGTTAGAGATATGGGTCTATCAGAAATTGACTGTCAAAACGGTTCTATTATTGTGAGCACCGGGCAGTAACTAATGGGATCCCAGAATCCAATTATTATATCGGTACATCAGCATCAGAAAACAAAAGCCAGAAGCACAATCTCCATTACGAATCTGGCTAAACATTTTGAACAAATCTCTTACAAATAAGAAAGCATCACAAAACAAGTTTTCTATAGAAATAGTCCAAAACATTATTCAAAAATAAACCAAGACCTGTTGCAAAAAGCTGGAACAATAGGTCTTCTAACAGCGTGTCAAGTATTTTCTAGATTAATTCATATAAGAATACATATATGAGGATTGCTAGCCTTCAAAATCAAACTAACTATTGATGAGAGAGACAGAAAAGTACGTGCTCACCTCATGACGGTCCGGACAGAAAAAGGTCGATAGAGGAAAGAGAATTCTGAGGTTGCATTACTGTATACCCTTCCGTCTTCGGCCAAATCACCACCTGGCCATGCAGGGGGAGGTGAGTAATCAACCACCGTGGCACTGAGATATAGAAAACGGCTAATATACCATAGAACAAAACGGAATGTGTAAGTTGAATACCGAATGTAACAGCAAGTCCTGGAAACATATTCTAGAAGGAACAGCTGGAAAGAAATCATGTACCCGCAACTATTACTGTACAATTTGTACAAATATGTAACTTGAAAACGGAGCTATTAAACCCGACATAGTGCTATAGGAGAAAGGGAGAATTAAGAAACTTTGTGTCCTCCAATGATGCTGAGTTAAACAAAGATGAGAGGGAAAAGATAATGATATACCAAGGCTATTTATGACATGAAAAAGAACCTGAACCATAAAAAAGATCTTCATCATTTCAGTAATTAAAGAAGCAACTGGGCTCATGAAAAAGACTTTAAAAAATTCATGGAAAATATACTCAGTAAACAAAGTGCAAAAGAGATATAAACAATTAGCCTTAAAAATACCTTTCAGTTTGAATGTTTGGGATCTGGTAGAGTGCCTCATCCTCGGCTAAAAAAGTAATTTATAAGAAAATTAATATATATATAACTACTTCATTTACTCACATAAAATAAGTTGCTATATATATATATATATATATATATATATATATATATATATATGTATATACATATATATATATAATTAAATTTTTATTCATATATATATACGAATATTAGTGTATCATGTTACGCAATCATCAGTGTGGGTAAATTTTGCTACATTTGCCGAACCTCTACCGCACATCCGCCAAATATATGTGTTTATACATACATACATACATACATACATACATACATACATTATATATATATATATATATATATATATTTATATATGCATATGCATATATATTAGGGTGTAGCGACATATACAGTTTTCTTTTCGAGTGCTAAAAAGTTGCTCCTAGACGTAAAAGTAAGGTTAGAAAAGGTTTTAGTATTTTTCAGAGCAATTTTCCTTTGCTGCCGAAAAGTTGAAAATTTGACTGAAAATGCATATATTAAAAGATACAAGAAAATTTATTACTCAGTTATACCATAAGTATTGCATTCTACAAGTAAATATTTACACTATGGAACAAAAGAACATAGAGTTAAGCATTCCAGTCCCTCTTTGTGTCTGTATTTAGCCATTTGCTTTCGTGATTCAATCTTAGCACGAAAGTATCCATCCCGGCGAAGTTCTCGACACACTGTCGCTGACGCTTCAGTGACAATTTTTATATGTCTTTCAACTGCTTGTGTATGGCAGGGAAAGTTATCCAATTAAAACTGATTCGGCTCTGCTTCTGATGCCTTCCTCAATGTCATGATCTCCATCACGAGTATATATATATATATATATATATATATATATATATATATATGTATATATATACTGTATATATATATATATATATATATATATATATATATATATATATATATATATATATATATATATGTAATCACCTTTTCCTTCACCATATTCCCTCTGCTTCACTTTTTTGTTATAAAGTAAGATCTTTGACCTACTTGTTGTTTCATCAAATACTTTTGCATGCAAAATCCGATTCCGCATTTTGCTAATTCCTACCCTCTGATGAGAAGGAAAGTATTTCTTCGAAACTCCGCGGATTAAGGACTATCCACTTATCTAGTGTTTCCTTTTCAGATTAAATATGCTTTTACCTCATTTCAACGTGTTTTTTAACATGTTTTATTAACTGTTTGCTAGTATTATAAGCTCTATCTCCGATTTGGTTTTATCGAGCTTTTACATCTGGCTGAGATAACTTTATGAATATTAATTCTTTAATATTTATAATATACTTTAATTTTACCATCTTGGATCATTTTGGTAAATTTAATTGTAATTTTTATTATATATATATATATATATATATATATATATATATATATATATATATATACATATATATACCATAATAATTAAATACCTACAGACACTAGTGTTTGATCCTTTCGGAAATCTTCAGTGCAGGGTGTCACAATATATATATATATATATATATATATACATATATATATATATATATATATATATATATATATATATATATATATATATATATATATGCGGGGCGTTTGCTCAGTTGGTAGAGTGCTTGCCTCGCATGCAAGAGTTCGGATGTCAACTGGTTTCGCCCGAATGAGGACGAAACTCGAGTCTTGGACTTCCGGTTCGTTGACTGTCATGGCTCTTGTGGGCTGCGACGTTGTTTCGCTGTGGAATTTATTATATATATATATATATATATATATATATATATATATATATATATATATATATTAGGCAACAAACAGCCAGCACATCTGTTACTTAGATGAAGATTGATTATTCGTATTATTTGGATTCTTCGCATTACTGTTCTACTTCTGAGTGATTTTCATAACATTTCGATCGGTATAAACCCCGACCTTCTTCCTCTCAATCTTTCTGTCGACTATCTAATCCGCAAGGAATTTTAAACAAAGCTCTTTATTTAATCAACAGGAATAACATGCTCTCGTTTCGTAAGTCACACCTGAATAGAATTCATATTATATTTACCCAAAACGATCTGTGACGTAGTGGATAAAGTACTTGGTATTCAGTTGTAAGTTACACTCTTCTGTAGGATGAAAGTTTTATCTTCTTTGCGGGGTACACTCCAAAAACACAATAGTCAATTTCTTAGGACTTCTACATCAATCGAAATCTTAATATAGCACTCAAAGTAGGAACAGTAGTCCGAAGAATCAGATTAATACGAACATATTTTACTTAACTTGCATAACTACTTTTAAACAATTTTTTATTTATTTGCCGACTGTTATCCTCATATTTATAGCTGTTGTTTTCACGACGTTTCAGTCAACTATTCCGTTGGCCTTCGAATCTCTTAACTGTATCGGCAGTAATTAAGTATTCATCTCATCGCGGTTAACCGTTATTACTATGATATTTTTCTTTTGACCACGGTACACCCTTTAACCTTTATCCTCGAGTGGCATCTGTGCCTTAATAAGTGGTGATTCCTTTGTAAAAAAAAAAATCTGACGAAGGCCAGAGGAATAGTTGGCCGAAACGTCGTGAAACAACAATTATAAAGATGTGGATAACAGTCCGCAAATAAATAAATAAAATATACCAATTACTCATCTCATAAAAGTCTTATAATTAAGTAATATATACTTTACAACAGTTTATAATAAATTAATATTCGCCTGTATTTTAACGTTAACGTAATATAAAATTACTAAAGATCGAAATGTTAAAAAATTTAATAAACGTTCCGAACATGTTTATTCCTACAATTGTTTCTTAACGTTTGAAAAACATGGTAATATGTTTAATATGCTTTCGAAATGTTTTCTTATTGAAGTTTTAATCATCATATGAACCTTTCGTCTTTTCCTGTGGCGGCGTTCACTTTGGATCGGTTAAGCCAGCTCTTTCCAATGAATTCACCGCATCTCGCGCAAAAGCTGACCAAGGCCAGCGAATCATCGCCAACGCTGACATTTTGGCAGCCAGTCACAATTTCAACGGCGACCATCATAGAACGTCGGATCCAAAATCAGTTGCTTCACCGTCCTCAGGCATGTTTTAACCTGGCCGCCGCATCGCTACTTCCGGTCCCGTAAAGGAACCGGATCGTTGGCTGCTCTGATATTGTCTCGTTGACAGCGGATGGCGTAACCATCCTAGCAAAGGCGCCTTGTGAAGAGGGAGGTGCTGTGGCACCGCGCTCGGAAGGAGGTGTTGTCTGGGTACATGCGTGGTGCGACGCAGAGAGAAAAAAAAAGAAGACCTCTTCAAGCTCTGAGGAAGAAACGCATCAATGGCTTCTTTAATGCAAAAAGAGCACCGAACCGTTAACATCCAAATTGTTCTCTTTCTTTTGTTTATTTATCGTTTTATTTTTTCTCAAAATCAAACTAATGAATAAATTTTTCCTGCGTCATAATATGAGTAAATAAACATAAATAACATTCGAAAAAAATTCTGTTATCTTCTTTTATCACGTTTTCGATTAGTTTTTTTTTTTTAATTAAAAGCAAGCGCAAAAAAAAAATATTTAAATAATGAATTTCCAAATCACATACACGCACAGGGCTGAAAGGGAAAATATAACGAAATACAAAGGTCATGTATGACGTGAAAAAAAAAACTGGATTCTTTAAAATACCTCCACCATGAAAAAGAATCTCAAAACCTACCTTACAAATATACTCGATGAACCAAGTGCAAGAGATATATAAACAATTACCCTTAAGAAGATCTATTATAACAGCAACTGATTTCATTAAAAAAGAATTTCAAAAACTGCCTAGCAAATAG
>NC_136522.1:52253291-52285791 GCF_053919585.1 Euprymna scolopes | reverse complement strand
AAAATATTTTCCAAAATTCATGATGTTGACTATCTTATTATTTATGTCTGTAATTCAATTGACATTTACAATTCTTGACAGTATCTGTTTTGTAGGGCAAAATCAACTACTTAATTATTATATCGATCAGTGAATCTTTTATGCCCTTAACTCATCGGAGGAAATAGCAACAACCAATCATTACGCCATTTTGAATTTTCAAAATGGCGGAATGGAAACAGTAAATTTATTTGAAGTTTCTCTTCCAATTTTTGGATATTAATCATGTCAAATCACAGACATATTTTTCCTTTTGGCTCCCTTTGCAGATTTTATGAGCAAAAATTAAGCATGGTTATTTTCTTAATTTACTACGACAAAGCTTTGAACGTTGTGTAGCAATAACCAATCAATCAATCAATCAATCAATCAATCGGGGTTTTATCATTCAATGAGGAACCCCTCCCTGGACCTTAGCTATCTAACTCTGTCCTGAGCTATCCGCTGCCATGTGGGACCCATGTATTGTATCAGGTCATCCCTCTATCTCTTTTTTAGTCTTTCCTTTGTCCTTTTATGTTCAGGACATGCCCATTCCCTTGTCCGGATGGATCATCTTTTATGTTGGCTAGCTACGTACCCTGCCAATCTGTGTTTGGATGTTTTGATGGCAGTATTTATGTCAATAACACTTGTTTGTTGGCGGATCCAGATGTTTGTCTTTCTGTCTTGTAAAGTGATGCCTAACATTATCCTCTCAAGATTCATTTGTGCTATTACCAAGATTTAACTTTGGCGAGTTGCCAGAGACCATGTTTCACTACCGTAGATCATGGCATGTAGTACATATTCATTGACGATCTTCCCTTTTCTTTGACATATTTGCTTTTCGGCTTCTCATTATTTTCTCCACTTTCCCAAAAGCTCCCGATCCCAATGTTATCCTTTCTTTTATCTCAGGGACGAGATCCCCATCTTTCGTAATTTTCTTTCCCAAGTAGATGTAGCGTTCAACTTCCTCAATGGTCTTTCCATCAACAATTATTGGCGACTTGGCAGCGTGCTGGTTTGACATCACCTTGGTCTTCCCAAGATGCATCTTGAGACCAACCGGTTTGCTCTTAGAGTGGATGTCGTTTAGAATGTCATTTAGTCCCTGAGGTTAGTGTGACATCAATACTATATCATCAGCGAAGATGAGATCTGACAGATATTCGCCATCGTTGTTGACTTCACTACCCTCCACTTAATCTGACTGAGTATCGCATCCTGTGAAGAGTGTTGGCAAGATGTCACCTTGTCTTGCTTTCCTTTCAAGCTAGATCTTGTTGCTGTCACGATAGAGCTTTAAAGTAGAGGTAGCCCCACAGTACAGTTATTTCAGCAAGGTGATGTATGTTATATCAACTCCCTGGTTCTCAAAGGCAATAGACAGTGGATCCGACTCTATAGAGTTGAAAGCCTTTTCGTAATCCACAATGGCAAAGCACAATGGGATCTTGCACTGATTGGCTTTTTCTTGCATTTGACTGACAGCCTGGATATGGTCGATGGTGGAGTAATCTGCTGGGAAACCTTCTTGTTCTCACGGCTGATAACTGTCTAGTGTCCCTAGCATACGTCTTATCAAGATTTTTGAGAATATCTTGTATGTCACTTGCAGAAGGCTGATTGGCAGATAGTTTTTAATATCTGCAGTGTCTCCCTTCTCATGAATGATGACCACTGATGCATTCCTCCATTTATCTGGAATATTTCCACCGGATAGGAACAGTTTTATAAACATCTCAGCAATGAGTTCATCACCGCTCTGTAGTACTTCTGCAGTAACAACATCCTCTCTTGCAGTTTTGCCTGACTTCAGACGCTTAATAGCTGCGCTCACTTCCGATTAGAGGATGGGTGGAGGATGTTCCTCAGATTAGTTCTGTGCATGAAGGGTTGAGTGTGTCCTGGTTGTCTGGTGACATAGAGGTTAAGCTGAGAACCTCTCGCACTTTGAAACAATTCTGGCTGGGTCATGGATGAGAGTGGCAACTTGTTTTAGATAGGTGATGTTGTTTCTGCCGAGATGCTGCCTTTTTTTGGTGGACTTAATGCCTTTGTTTACTCCAATTGTAGACAGTTTGTCTGGTTTCTGTGGTTTGTATTAACCAGCTGTTTGAAGTGCACCCCAGCTGATCTCTGATATCACTTTGTTGTAATCAATGTTTGGATCTTCTGATGTTGCTAGCACCTCAGATCTGTTGGATAGTAGCAGCTGGAACAGTGATGACTTGTCTACTATACCCTGGGTGCTTGGTTTCTGGTGTCGCTTAATAAGCTTTGTCCTCTCTAGCTTGAAGATGTCTATGGTAAAAAACATTCTGATCATTCAGAGGTCACTTCCTGTGTTTAACCGGTTTATGGCGAGAACATCAGTCACAGTTGGTAAGGAAGAAGTCTATTTCTTTTTTCGGGGTTCCATTAGGGTAATTTCAAGTTTAGCGTCTGTTTGTTTTTTTCTTTGAAGAACATGTTCGGGATTTTTAACTGGCGGTGTTCTGCAAAGTTGACATGGGTGTCATCTCTGCTATTTCTTGTTCCATTACCCTATGGACCAGTATTGGATTCAAATACATTTCCTATTACAACCTTGGCATTGAAATCCCTTCATAAGGATGATGTGACTGGCTTTGCTGGTAAAAGGAAGTTTATCGACATATTCATAGAAAATCTTCACCTCTTCGTCAGTATGACCTATTATTTAAAAAAAAACCTGGATGACGTTAATGAGGTATACCTTGTTGAGCCTAATGGTGAGCTGTGCTACTCTGTCTGAAACACTGCTACTCTGTCCATTGAAGTTTGTGATGTTTCTTGCAATATTGTTGTTGAACACAAAACATACCCATTGTAAGAGGTATTCCCACCCTTATAGTATAAGTGGTGTCCGCTGTTGTAAAGGATGTGATATCCTCCACCCTTGCGTCTGTTTTCACACACTCTCATAATATCAAATTTGATCTTCTGTAGTCCATCCTCTAATTCGGTGACTCTAACGTCATTAGACAGTGACCCCGCATTTTACGTTAAAATTTCCAATTTCCAATGGCAGCCTGTTCGAATCCAGTGATTTTTAACATCCTCTGTTCTGTGGATGATATTAACCCCCTGTGACGAGGACGGACTAATATTTTCATTGAAAACTTTGCTTTCGTATATGCTGTATCGCCTGAAGATGTCACTAGTTACTGGTAACTAGATGACCGAAACATGCCTATGACTGTGGAGCAACATATTACTACTTATGTAAAAATAAATAAAGAGTAT
Source organism: Euprymna scolopes (assembly GCF_053919585.1). Classification (NCBI taxonomy): domain Eukaryota; kingdom Metazoa; phylum Mollusca; class Cephalopoda; order Sepiida; family Sepiolidae; genus Euprymna; species Euprymna scolopes. The sequence continues at coordinate 52,282,500 of NC_136522.1, read as the reverse complement.
ACACTCATCTACTTCGGTGATAAGTACTGTTGTATATATATATATATATATATATATATATATATATATATAATCTCAGGTTATTTGTTTTCCGGAAGTAAAGTAGCCAATGAAGTTTAACAAGGTTAATAAAAACGTGCTCAATACCGGAATAGAGCGGCATGTAGTATTTATTTGTTTTTATATAAACAGTAATGTTGCTAAAATAGGTTCACTGAATGATATTATTATATGATTTTGCGCTACGAAACAGATACTGTCAAGAATTGTAAGAGCCAACGGAAATAAAGACATAAATTGTAAGATGGTCATACCGTGAGATTTGGAATATAGATTTTCATCCTTTAGTTGTTACATGCTCTGTAATTACATTGAGCTATTTAAATTTAGGATTTGCATACATAAAAGTAAAATATAATTGAAAACAAATAATATTTCTACATATATATATATATATATATATATATATATATATATATATATATATATATATATATATATAATTATAAGAAATTCGTTTCTTATTGTTCCTATTTACAATGCCTCCCCACGGGACAGAGTTAGACACCAGGGTCGTTTTTTAACGTGGAGAAAAGGAACAAAAATAAAAATTGTCTCAGTCGTGAAGGATTTCTCCTCCACTGACAGAACAAGAAATTGAAGTGTAGCATCTGAAGAACAGATACTACACTTTGATCTTGTTTATATATTTTATTGAGAAAGAAAAAATTGAACATAAAAAACGTACAAAAAATTCAATTCAACAAAATTAGGCACAAGGCCCTACAAGAAATTGGGAGGGGGAGGGGACAGGGTCTTTTTGACTATGTAACAGATGAGACTTTGAAGTCTTACTCTTGACTGGCAACATTTACCGAAATACCTCAATCACTCTGTGGATCCTAATCTAACTAATAACCCCAGCGTTCAATGTAAAATTTAACTATGTACAATTTGTATATTCATTTCTGTATGTTGTGTGTGCATTTTTTTTTGTGTGTGTGTATGTGTGAGAAAATAAAGTTCGCTACACTTTGATCTTGTCCCGAAGGCCAAGAATGTTTCTTACTGTTAAGCACTTTCAGTTGAATTTAAGTCGGTCAATTTAGCTCTTATGGATAGATAATCGTATATCGATTAGATCACTCTCTGACTGACGTAAATAAACATTTAAAATTGAAAATTAAAATGTTTAAATTCGACATTATTTCACGCGGTTAATGGTAGCCGAATGGATTAGGTCTTCGCTAATCGAGCCAGAGATGTTTCATGATGCGGGGTTCGAATCGTTCGACTGGTATTAATCGTGACACCCTGCACTGAAGATTCCCGAAAGGATGAAAAACTAGTGTCTGTAGGTATTTAATTATTATAGTAAAAAATAATTATATATATATTGAGCCGAGATATTTTCTATCTGAACTTAAAAAGCCCATGAACTTTCTAGTCAACCTTATAGCTTTACCAAGAGCGGTGGTGATTCTTTAGGATATATATATATATATATATACTCCTATGAGTTCGTTTTTGTTTTGTGTGTATTGATATTCATATTAAAACCCATTTTTCTATTTATTTAAAAAGAGAATAACATTTTCTTATATATGGCTCGTGGAATTGCATTCACTAGAAAAAGGTCTAGCTAATTTGCATATTCTTTTAAACGTTCATTTTAATTAATTCCTTATTATTTTTTTCGGTTTTCTTATGGGATTATCATATTTTGTTAACTATTGCGTGTAATTATATTCATGCAGATATTCTACATGATTTATACTTGCATAATATTTGCGTAAAATGTTTACAGGAAACACAAAATTGTTTCCATGTATATTTATGTATACATATATATTTTTTAAAATCTATCTATCTATCTATCTATCTATCTATCTATATATATATATATATATATATATATATATATATATATATATATATATTAAAGTAAACGTGTCTGTGTGTCTGTGTGGGTCTGTCTGTGTGTCTATCTGTCTGTGTACATTTTCTTTCGACATTTTTTAGTCTACAGACTCGAAATTTTATATACAGGCTACTGAGATTAGGGAAAATCGATGTGATCGGTTTTCGGCCATTAATTTCGCTGTTAAGGGGCCAGAGTTCAACAATTTGACCTTTGAGGACTCTACTAAACTCCTACGACAATTTGAGTCTAAACACTTGAAGTTTTCGATATAGGTTCCTTGGACATGGATCTAACTTAATAACTTGATTTGAGCCAAAAATATTAAATTTTAAGGGGTCATAATAGGGGTCAAAGTTAAAAAATAGACCTTTTTTTTCTCAGAATACACCTCCAACCCCCGGGCAACGCCGGGCACCCATGCTAGTATATATATATAAAAGTGAACGTGTATGTGTGTCTGTCTGTGTGTCTTTCTGTTTGTCTGTCTGTGTACATTTCCCTACGCAATAACTCTCTCAATTTTTAGTATACAGACTCGAAATATGATATACAGGGTACTGAGATTTGGGGAAAATCGATGTGATCGGTTTTCGGCCAGAAATTTCGCTGTTAAAGGGTCAAAGTTCAACGATTTGACCTTTGAGATCTCTACCAAACTCCTCCGACAATTTTGGGTTTAAACATTTGAAGTTTTCGATATAGGTTCCTTGGACATGGATCTTACTTAATAAATTGATTTGAGCCCAAAACAATAAATGTTAAGGGGTCATAATTGACCGTTTTTTTTTGCTCAGCATACACCTCCAAACATTTGGGCAACGCCGGGCACCCATGCTAGTATATATAAAAAAGTTTAAGTGTCTGTCCGTCTATGTGTCTGTGTGTATATCTCGCTACGAAATAACTCTCAATTTTCAGTCTACAGGCTCGAAATTTTATTTTATAATCCGTTTACGGCCAGTCAAATAACATTGGATACTTTATAAATATATACCTAATAAAAAAAATTAAAAAATGTTATATATATATATATAGATACCAAATAAAAAATAATTAAAAATCAAACAGATGTTATAAATATATACTGTGGGTAAATTCTGCTAAAGGGTTGTTTGACAAAATTTGCAACAATGGTTGTTGCGACCTATGGCGTAGGTAAGAAAAACCACCTCGTTGGTCGGGTAGAGTTAATAAATAGTTGACCTACAATGCTGGACTGATCCAAATGAAAAAAAAAGACGAACCTTGTCCGCACAATCAGACGTTTTATAATCAGCTCGGCCAATCAAACGAAGCGAACGTAATAAATATCAACATAAAAAGAATCTTGACTCTCACAAATATTTCTTCTTAATTCCAGCTCTTTCGACGTTTTTGACTGTTAAAATGTCAAACGTCAACGATGTGACCTGTGAGAACTCTACCAAACTCCTCCGAGAATTTTGGGTCTAAACACTTGAGATTTTAAGTATCGATTCCTTGGACATGGATCTAACTTATTAACTTGATTTGAGCCCAAAATAATAAATGTTAAGGGGTCATAACAGAGGTCAAAGTTTAAAAAAAAATTGACCGCTTCGGTCTTTACCAAACTACTCAGACGATTTCTGGTCTAAACATTTGAAATTTTACATAAAGATAGGGCAAGCTTTTTAATCGGTTTGGGTCGAAAATTTGAGTTATTAATATATAAATGTATGTATGTATGTATGTATGTATGTATGTATGTTTGCATATCTATTTAAAACTTTCGACAGATGCGACGGATTTTTACAAGATCAGTATCGTTTTGAAGTTAGACCTTTTAGACGACAAATATCGAAGAATTGGCTAAAACATTAATATCTTCACCTTCACCCGGACACTTTTCTACAGGGGGGTCGTTTTTTCGTCGATATGTTCGAAAGTCATCCCCTCTTTTCGATTGTCTAGCCTTAATTAAAACCTACGTCACTTCCGGTTTGGCGGTGGTCGTAACAGCAAAGACATCACGTTTTTTTCCCCAATTCTTTTCCTTCTTCGCAGCACGGGTTCGAGCCTGCCTTCCTACTACCACTTTTTTTTTTTTTTGCTCAACCTACACCTCCAAGCACTCGAGCAACGTGTGTGTCTGTCTGGTAGCATGTTTAAATCTTAAGTTCTTTGCAACCATGCGGATTTAAGAAACCATCCCAAAGTAGAATTCAGCGTAAATGAAACCAATCATCAAACAAGAACCTAAAACTATGAATAAGTAATTAATTAAAGACTTTTTGTAAAGGAATATTCAAGATAGTGAATCCTAATGTAGTCGCTTGCAGGTCCATAACTGAGTATATAAAGAAGTTAGTTTAAATAATTTTTAAATACAATATCTACGCTGTAAGTTATCAATGGCAGAGCGAGAAAAAATTTAACTTTGTATATATATATATATATATATATATATATATATATATATATATATATATATATATGTGTGTGTGTGTGTGTGTGTGTGTGTGTGTGTATATAACTACTTAATTTACTCACATAAAATTAATATACGAAAGTATAGATTTATGCGTAAACTTTAAGTATTTACTTCAAAAGTGCTCAATACGTAGGTAGAGCTAGTTAGTAATTTATAAAATATATATGGCGATTAAGCTACACTGAATATTCCGCGTTACATCCACTCTAGGACTCTTGAAGATATATATATTTTATAAATTACTATATATATGCATATAATAAGAACGAGTAATTAATAAAACATGTTAAAACACACTTTGAAAAAGAGTTAAAAACATATTTAATTTTAAAAAGGAAACACAAAATAAGTGGATAGTCCTTAATCCGCGGAGTTTCGATAAAATACTTTCCTTCTCATCAGAAGGTAGGATTTAGCAAAATGCGGGATCGGTTTTTGCTTGCAAAAGTATTTGATGAAACTTCAAGTAAGTCATAGATCTTAATTGGTAACAAATAGTGAAGCAGAGGGAATAGGGTGAAGAAAAAGGCGATTTCACGCGAATGGATAGTCTGGTGAAGGATAAAATATCCAATAACGCTAAAATCCAAAAATCAAAATCCAAAAATGTTCGCTGTTTCCATTTCCTCAAGTAAAATCCAAGGTAATCGCGTAATTGAAAGATGGTCCAAAGTAATCCAAAAGGCAGACATCCGTGGAATAATTCACAAATGGGGGCAAGGAAAAGGGAATGAGTTTAAATAATATTATTAAAAGGAAGATAAGGTGTGCGTAAAAAAAGAATTTAAAACGACTGTCAATGCTGTGCTAATATATATATATATATATATATATATATATATATATATATTAGCATAGAGACCTGACGTTGTCCAGGATTGAATTATCATCAACGAATATTTCACAGTCCTATATTTTTATTATCATTGAAATCCGTGGAATCACCGTGGAGGAAACTTCACATGCCTCCATGCAGTAACTTAGTCCAAAATATATGTTATTATACATTGCACTCTAGAGAACCTACTGTTTCTTTTTTAAAATTATTTATATAAAATTCTTTCCAGTTAATGGGAAAAAATATTAAGAAATTTACAAGTGGGATTTGAACCTACAGATCACGCCATGCGAAAAAAAAACCCCAAAAACAAACAAACAAAAAAACCTCATGTAAATTTTCAAGTCTTATAAAATTCTTTGCTGCTACTGCAAAAAAAAAAAAAAATAGAAATTTACGAGCGGAGACAACGTCATACAAACAAAATTACAAAAAAATACGCTATCAACTTACCCACAGTAGAATTTTCACGGCCCGTTGTTCTATCATTGTTGCTAAGCGACGACATGGAAAAATGGCTTTACCGATGATAGATAAATGAAAATAACTGTTTCGATTATCGATTACCGGTAATTATCAGGGGTATTCTGAGACGAAACTTAAATAAGATCACTCCCAGACTTATACAGTAAAGTTCTGCATATTTTAAAGAACATCTGTTTAGCCGTTTCAGAATCCATAAGGAACGAACTCACACATACAGACAAAGTGGCATTTATATAATTGGTGATATATATATGAATTTTTTCTGATTTTTCTGGATATCTTTTCCATTCGCCGAGCGGTCTTTTTATTGCAGCTGGCATCGTGTATAAAATGGCGCCCAAAATTTATTGTTCAGCCATATTTTACTCAAACTCTTTCGATCGGGGCATTCGATTATCATCAGGATCGATTGTTGCTATCTTTTTTCTAATTCTTTCCCTTTGAGTCATCGTGTAATTATAGTTTTTTTTTATTGCTTATAAATGGTTAGGGGCGATTTTTGAATTTCGATTTTCTTGTTTCTTAGTTTATCTATTAAGTAGAATATGGCTAAACAACAACTTTTGGGCGTGATTTTATACAAAATGTCAGCTGAAATAAAGAAAGACCGCTCGGCAAATGGAAAAGATAGCCAGAAAAATCGGAAAAAAGAATATCTCTGTCGTGTTCAATCAGACGGGCTCGAATAATGACTTGCTGCCAAGATATACATCTCTATATATATATATATATATATATATATATATATATATATATATATATATATATATATATATGTGTGTGTGTGTGTGTGTGTGTGTGTGTGTGTGTGTGCGTGCGCGTGTATTTAATAAGATTCAAGTTGCATGTAAAGATAACCATTGGAATTGTAGATGCCTACTTAAGCATTCAGCTTGTCATCTACATCTCAATCAAACATTCCAAACAGAACAGGGCAATCCCGCATCTTAACAAGACTCCTCCACGATCCTATTTGCATAAAATGTCGAACACCGAAGAAACAAATAACGCAAACAATGTCTCTCCGTGTTTATATATATATATATATATATATATATATATATATATATATATATATATATATGGAAGGAACGACTTTCCGAATAGAAAATTATTTCCAGGTTTAATACATTGCGTTTACGTCGTTTGCCCATTCCTTATTTTCTTCCGAGTTGGTTTTTTTTTGTTGTTTTTTTTTCGCATTTGCAGAAACAAGAAAGATCAGTTCTCAGGTGAGTCAGGTTTTTCTGTTTTTCTTTTTGGTCATGCGAAATCTAGAACCATTACTGAATTGATATATGCATCTCTTTTGACGAAGGACATTAATTTTGTTATTATATGTAGTTAAAAGTAAAGAACCTTACCTCATGCATCGTGCGGCTCGTGTAAGGAAAAAAAAAAAAAGAAAAAATAAGAATGGCCGCCCCCTGGTATTTATGGACTGAAAATCACGTGATGTGACGAGAGGGGGGAGGGTGTATGCAGATGAGATGTGGTTGGGTCTCTCTATAAAAGAGCAGTCTTCTTTATTTTGGGCGTCAGTGTGGAAAGTGCAGAGAGAAGAGAACAGTTGGATTTGAGATTGAGACTTTTGATCTGAGATTGAGTTCAAAGTTAACGTCATTATATTTTTCTGCTACAACGAGCTGTATTAATTCTTTCAATTACGAAACAAAACACACTTGCTAAAATGTAGATTGGTAAATGCAACATTGAAATATACACATAAGTCACATGCATTAAATCTTGAATCGTTACAACATAAAAATATGCAGCTCATTTTTGATGAATTTTCTTATCAAACAGGGTGAAATTTTTGTTATCGTACAGGGTAAAATTCTCGCTCTAAAAGAAAAATATAAAAAATAATATATAATCTAATAAAAATAAAAGACGACATGATTCCATTTTCGTTCGGTCCTGGATATGACCTTAAACTATATCCGATGGTGAGGGCCCCAGCTTGCAGGCCTTAGGGAGTGTGGAGCCACCCTTTAATTGCCATTGCTCCTAGGTCCACTCTGACCCGGAGTGGTAGCGCCTGTTAGGGTCCCACCTATGGGTTAAATAGAATACTTAAAAAGACTTAAAAAAACAAATATACTATATTCAAAAATCGTTCTCCAAAATCACCAGATTCGGCATTAAATAACCCGAAAAGGGTTGATATGCCGTAAAACAAAACAACCAACCAACCATTTTCGTTCACTGAAAACTGGTTTGCTTTTTTTGTTGCAAGTCATTTAATAGTTGGCCAAGAGCGATAGAAGCATTCTATCATGTTTGAAAGCATTCTATCATGTTTGATAGAAGCATTCTATCATGTTTGAAAGTTATACTATGTTCAACAAACCAGATCAGAGATGCGCCGCTGTACAAATCATGCTCTCTACCGATCGAAGTTATGAAAACAGGACCATTTCCAGCAGACCCAAAATGCATCGCTGGATTGCGTCGAGTAAAATACACGTGCCCAGGGTGATAAAAACAATGCTTTCAGCCACGGTTATGGTCTTTGGTGTGTTTTCAAGTGAGGGTCACATGATGCCACATTACATCTTCGAGGTTGGCTTGAAAGTCAAGATCGAAGTGTATCTGTATGTACTGAAAAGTGTGGTGATCCGCTGGTGCAATCAGGTGGCGCTGACAGACATTGCGTCTCGCAACAGGACTCGGCGCCGGCCTACAATTCCAAAGAGACCCAGGCTTGGCTCCAGATAAAAGTGCTACGACGTTGTACCCATCTATCACTGCCCTCCCCCGCCCCGATCTGAACTCACGGGACTACTTCGTTTGGTCATGCGTCGAGAACATAACAAACATGACCTACCACAACACCAAAGCCAGCCTGATAGCCGCCATCCGACGAGTATTCGTCGAACTACCGCCGGCGCTTGTGGAAAAGGCATGCCCCCAGTTCCGTACCCATATAAAGACGGTGATTGAAGCTAAAGACTGCTACAGTGAATAGATATAAGATCTACTACATAATCAAGTTACCTGAATTGATTTGCATGCGTCGTTGATCTTGTCCACCTGGAATTCATATTGTTCTTGGAGGGGAGGCTGGGACCTGTTCTAACGGATACGCATTCGCTCCAAAAACGCTGATTGTATTTTATGTAGTTTTTATTAACTTTACAGGTGTCGATTGCAGAAGAATGGAATGTGAATATGTTTGTTTGAATGGTTAATTCTAGGTCTTACTTCTAAGACACGTCAGCTTCCTCCCCGGTGAAACGTCCGCTCTTCTCAACGTCCAAATTCCAACTCCAATTCATCTCCAGCTAGCCTTATCCACGTGACTTCCACGTAGATCCTGTTAGCTGATCAGATGTTTCCGGTAAACTTGTCTATGATCAAGCTTTTTTTATATTTTGACAGATTTTTATCAACATTCTTTATATTTATCTCTTGTTTATCTCTCCAGTTGGATAGATAGATATATCGAGATGGAGAAATACAGAAATGGATAGATAACCAGTTCGTGAGATATATCGATAATACATATATAGATAAATAGATAGATCGACAGACAAATACTTTAATGGTGAATGCTCTGACGAACTGCAAACACTTGTACCTCCTCGACGTAACTACCCCCGACAAACCCGACAAGCTAATAATCTCATCCATTTACAGTAGAGCTCCCTAGGTGCAAGAAAGCCTTTTACTCCAATAGTTTCTTCCCCCAGAAGATCCGGGATTCTGCTTTCCCAACTGTACTGATAGGCAGAAGTTCAAGTGTAATGTGAACAAACATCTTTCTACTCATCTCCCTTCATAATGCCCCTGCAAATTAAGTCCTTGATAGTAGCCCCCTGCTTCAAAGTGGCACTGTACCTTGTTTGGGGTGAAAATTGAATTTAAAAAAAATAACTAACAAATACTTTCTTGTGGTCGACCTACTACATAACAGGGACATTGACTTCTACTGAGGTTGTTTCTTTCTTCTTGTTGTCTCATATCATACCATGTCAAGTTTATGGGATCATTTTGAAGGTACGTAGCTGTAGAAATTGTGTAGTCATAACGGACAGTGTATGTAAGTCTTTTTTCCGAGTGTTATTTCTGGTATATTTACACACTTCTTTCTATCGTATTATAGTGTACTTGCTTGCCAGTAGAATCTTACAGCTGGATGTCAGATGGCTAAAACATTTTATTTCTATGTGGCATAATCCGTACCTGATGTCATTGTTGAGACCACTCTTTTCATTAAGAAGATTGGTCATCGAGGTTTTATCTAATACTGGCAGAAGCTATAATTATGAACACTTATCCGAACAGGCGATAAAATCCTAAAGAATCACCACCGCTCTTGGTAAAACTATAAGGTTGACTAGAAAGTTCATGGGGTTTTTAAGTTCAGATAGAACATATCTCGGCTCAAACAAAAGTTTATTTATCAAAATAAGCACCATCACACTAAACACACTTATCAACGCAAAGCAAGTGTATTTATGCCAGTAACTAAAAATTATTGCGTTCTGGTTGCAATGAAGTCACGGAAGGCGTTTTTGACATCGCTTAGATTTTTTTAAAAACATTTCTCTCCCAGAAAGTTGAGATGTTTAAAAAACAATGTGGTAGTTGGTAGGTGAGAGGTTTGGGAGGTTAGGCGGATGGGACAGATCTTCGTAGCCTAATTTGTTCAACTTCCGCAGGCTCGGTTTAGCAACGTGCGGTCAGGCATTGTCAGGGAGGAGAACTGTCAGCGTGATTTTCTTTTGATGCTACTCTGGCTTGGATTAGTGTCGTGGAGTTTCGTCGGCGTCTAACCACCGAGCTGAGCGTTGCCTGTTATCTTAAAGAACCAACTTTTCATCGCAAGTCCAATCTGTTCCAGAAACGCTCGTTCTTGTTGAAGGGAAGATGACATTTTTGGTTGTTGTTCAATTTGTGACGTACCCATTTATCAAGATTTTTGGCTTTCCAATCTTTCTCAGGTGGTTGGAAATCATCGTGCACGTAACGTCCAATTCAGAAGCAATTTCTCGAATAGTTGTGCGTCGATAGGCTTCGACTAAGGCTCTTAATTGATCATGGTCAACATCCGATAACCGACCACTACGTTCATCATCTTCAAGACCCTCATCGCCGACACAAAAGTTCTTAACGCATCATAGTGATGTGCGTTGTTATGTTTCCTGGGCTAAACGCTTCGTTGATATCGCGAGCTATTTAAGTAGCTTTTCAGCCAATCTTAAATTGAAATAAGAAACTTGTGCGAATTTGCATTTTTCCCATCTTGCATTCAACGTTTTGAAAGAAAAAAAGCAATAATTTTTTTTTTAAACGATTGTAATTTAAACGATTAGATGGAGCGGAAAACACCCTTTAAAATGATATATAAATTAAACGTTATTATAAGGAAAACTTATTTGAAAATACAGTAATTGAAATCAAAATTTAAAATTCCGCAAGAACTTTATTGTCAACCTTATATAAATCAGTTCACATCACTGATTTTGTGTCTCCGTCATCGTTTAAAGAAACCAGGTAATTTATACAACAAATACTCCTTTAAATTCAAATCAATTTTGTAAAAACCACGCAATATATATATGCCAATCAACATGTACGAGGGCCGTTCACGAAGTAACGCCTTTTATTTTTTATTCAGCCTAAACAAATTAAGGTGGAATGCAAATTGCATTGTTAAGATAACTGAACTTATGCATTTATAACTTGAATGTTCCACTTCTCTGTTGCAGATATCGACGGTGTGATATCCTAAGAAAGCAAACCCTGCATTAGACATACGTTAGAAGCAGATGTGCGTCATTGACATTTCCAACCCCTACCCAAAAACTGAACCGATTAACACTCACCAGCGTGTGTTGAAGGTTTACAAAGCCTATGCAATTCATCTAGGCCTATCCCAGCACAATTGATGGGTTCATCGATTTCAGACTGGCGACATAAATGCGAGTGACGAAGCGCGCTCTGAACTTTTATAACCGAGGCATAACAAAAACGCATTGGGAATCGTGTTTACTATGTGAAAAAAAAAATGAATTCTGGGGCAAGAAAAAGTTGCTCATTATAGTGGTATCACACATGTCTTTGTAGCTCTTCAACGTTTTATATTTTGAGTTCACAATATCTTTCATTATTATCGGAATAAACTTTCGTATATGGGTCGATATTTGTGTGTGAGGCAGAATCTAAAGTTGAAATGTTATACTGTGCAATACTGATTACTCTTTGTCTTTTCCCCCTTGAGTCTTTTAAAAGTAATAAACTTTATCCAATGGGGGAGCGCTCAATAAGTAATGCCCTTGACCCACTTCCAGTTGTCTGATATAACTTAAATTATGCATGTGGCGTAATTTATATGCCTATGGGTTATGTGGCGACTTGCAGCTTTGACTTAGTTTACGAATATTTGAACTTAGTTAGGTGTGAAATAGAGCTTGTTTAGTGATCCGGTTATTATATCTGAAAGGACGCACACCACAAGAGACCTTTGATGAAATAAAAGTAACTTATGTTAATGGTGCTTAATTACATGACCGTGTAAAACGCAAACACTTCGGATTAAAACATGACCGAAAATCTTGGGAAACTCTTCCCAGGCATGGTCGGCCCCTTCTGCCATTGGTTAGGCTACCGCCAATTAATTGGCGAATACCATTTTTGGATATAGACGCATGGCCATTCGCGAAATTTGCTAAGAAGGTGGAAATTAGTATAAGGTCGGTGGACATTTATTCATGTCCAATTGTATATGACTATAGTATCTGCCATAATGGATTTCCTGGTGTCTGAAATTTTTCCAGAAGCGAGAATGTGTCGCGTGCTCGAGGATGGATTTTAAGATTTGCCAAAAAGATGAGTAAATTTTTTTAAAAGAATGATTACACCGACTGAAACCTAGTTCGTTCTATCATAACAATGCAATTCGCATTTCCCATCCCATCGATTCGGGCAGAATGATAAATAGGAGGCATATTTTTGAAACGACGATCGTATATGTAGACTAGCAAGTGACCCGACGTTGCCCGGGATTGAATGATGATCAACGAATGTTTCATGCTCACGTATATTTATAGTCTTTTACTATGATCCAGAGAACACGGCCATGTAAATGCAGTGGAAGCACTTGGACTCGCCACCTTTAAAAAGGAAAGAACAGCTAGACTTTGGAATTTCCTTCCGGGTCCCCGCTTCCTCAACTGTACACAGATGCAGAAGTTCAAGTGTAACGCGAACCGACATCTTGCTGCCCAACTTCCTACACAGTACCCCTGATGCTTATGCTCCTGATAGTAGCCCGCTACAACAAAGTGGCAATGTGCCTTGTTTGGGGTGGAAATGCAATAAAAAATGTTTCCATCGAGTGATTCACTAGCAGAACGGAAACCATATTGCATGTTACTGAGGAGGTCATTTTTGCTGAGGTGGTTGACTACTTCTCTATTTAAAACAAATTCCAGAAACTTACCATTGTTGATGAAAGTAAAGCATATGCCATGTGATGCAACCTTGATTGCCTAAGTTATGTTGTGGTTGAAAGACCAACCCCAGGTGCTCTACTACAACGGCCTCGATGGCCGCACAGAACAACGATAAACATGCGTATCACTAGGGGATTTCTATATAGAAAGCCTAATAACTAAGAAGTGGGTCAGTGTCATTATTTATTATAATTCTCTCGTGAAGTAGAGTCTATAATTTTACTCGTTCTCGATTGACTAGCCTTAATTTAAACCCACATTACTTCCGGTTTAGAGATGGGCGAAACAGCAAATACGTCACGTTTATTTTGTTCACGTTCTTTTCCTTCTTCGTGGTACGGATTCGAGCCTGCCCGCCTACTATCACTTTTTTTGTTGTTGCTCAACATACATCCCCAAACGACCGGGTAACGCCGGGCACCCAGGCTAGTTACTGATATATCAATACACAACCAATCTCTCACGACTGTCTGACCACAATTACTACACGATATCAAAAATAGTCTTACCATTGCATTACATTGTTTACCTTAAATTACGTAAAAATATTTATTTGGCTGCTATTTCTTGTAGACCGATCATGCTGGCAACGATCCCGGGCTCTCGTACATCACGACTCTCTGATCATTATTACTATACTATATCGACTAATCCTGTTTACCGAACGTTACGTAAACATATTATTTAGCTGCTATTTCTTCTAGGTCGGCCATGATTACAATTTTCCCGGGCCCTCACACATCACGACTTTCTAACCGCAACAACTGTATTATTTCAACCTATCCTCTTTAACATATGTTGCATAAATATTTTTATTTGACTGCTTTTTCTATAATGTTCCTATTTACTTGCCTCCCCGCGAGGGCAGAGTTAGACTCAGGGTCGATTTAAAAATGTTAAGGAAATCCAGCTTTCCAAAAAGGTGCACTCTGGAAATGAACACAAATAAAAAATTGTCTCAGTCATGAAGGATTTCTCCTCCACTGACCGAGGACAGAAAAGGTAAAATGTAGCATCAGAACAGATACTACACTGTGAGCTTGGCTATTATACTTCTATAATGTTTATCATGATTACAATGGTCCCGGAACACTCGCACACAGGAGCTGCTAGAAAAGACTTGTCCTGCCTTGATAGGGTTCAAAATAGACTTCGTGGCCTGGTGGGAGATGTCCTTTTCTCTTCGCTGCAACCTCTATCTCACAGAAGAGATGTCGCGAGTTTGTCTCTGCTTTATCGTTATTTTCATGGAAAGTGTTCGACTGAGCTTCAATCTATGGTCCCCCCTCGCCAAACTTTCACAAGAAACACTAGACTAGCTGAAAACATTATCAATAATTTTCCCCACTCTTTATCTGTGCCTAAACCTAAACATAGATTCCATGATCAAAGCTTCTTTCTTAGAACTGCACGCCTGTGGAATTGTCTTTCGTTTTCCTGCTTTCCAGCTTTCTATAATATGGTTGTCTTCAAGTCCAACGTGAACAAGTTTCTGATGAGCCGTTCCACTTAAGTTAACAAATTTACCGAACTTCCATCACTATTGATTACTATATTGTCCTTTTGACTACTCTACACTCTATAACCCTTATCCTTGAGTGGCCGATCAAGTGATGATAAGTGGTGACGCCTATGTAAAAAAAAAAGACTCCTAGACCATGACTACTATACTATATCAAGCAAGTCATCACAACTATCCAACCACAACTAATATATCATTACAACAGAAAAATGCGAGCATGAAAAGTAATAAATTTAGCTTAAACATAGAACAGAAAAGAACAAAATATTCTAGTAAAAAATATGATAAATTGATAACTTCAAAGATTGCAGCATTAAGAATTGATTAGATAATATTAAATTAATTAAAAAAAAACATATGCAATATTTTAAGTTATAATTTTTTTTATATTTTTACTAGAATATCTTGTCGTTTTCTTTTTCATATTTAAGCTTAACCATATTACTATTTCATGCTTGCATTTTTCTATTGTAAATTCACTTGTTCTTTGTTTAAATTCAGTCTTATTTTTTGCCCCGATAAACATAACACACATATGTAAAACAATGTACGACACTCGTCTGGTTTCAATAAAATTACCCCAATTATCTCCCTTTCATCCTTCCATTCTCTCTGTTTCACTTGTTATTTCTCTTTTCCCGAGAGAGGGAAATTAATAGTATTACTAGTCGCTGAAGCGACGTGGTTGCTATGGAAACCAGTCAGAATAAACGTCGTTCACTTCCTTTTTTGAACACCAGTAAATTCATCATAACTTTTGTTTTACTGAACAAAAATTGAAAATTATTTTTTCACAATATAGCTGAGAAAGTGATCTATAAACTCTATTAATTGTTGGAAATTTGGTCAAAAAATGAGTGAGCGTGAAGCTTTAAAGCAGTTGTAAATGACTAAAACCGCCTCTTAACAATATATTCAAACACAGTAGTGGTTGAATGATATCAAAAATAGCCTTACCATTGCGTTACATAAACATTTTTATTTGACTATTTTCCCTTCTAGATTGGTGATGACACCAGAGGACGGAAGACATTCGTACAGCACCACTCTCTCACACCAACTACTATACTATATGAAAAAAAATATTCTTATTGTACCGTTACGTAAACCATTTGTCTATTTTTCAAGCTTTTTGTCCTGTTCCTACCCAGCTTCCCCGGCGACACCCTCACCCACCAAAAAAATATAAATAAATCCAACACAAACAGTTCGCCCTCCGCCGACTCCATGTCGTTCTTGCAGTAGGTTTCCTTGCATGTCTCAGATTTCACTATTTCTTCACGTTTTAAACAAAGTTTTTTTTTTCTCTCTCCTTTTCCTTACCATTCGTTCATGATGTTTCTTTTCTCTTTATGTAACACTTAGTTTATAATCAGTCCGCGTTTTTCAGCCTTCGTTTCGGATTTCCTTACAAATTTCGATATTTTTTTTTTTTTAAACTTCATTCATGCTTTTTTTCCCCTAAAAAATTTCGTTTTTAGTATCCTCCTCTCTACCGTAGCTTGACAGCCATATCGTTCAGGACATTATTTAAAAAAAAAATTTTTTTATTAAGGAGGCTAGTAGGAGGAGCTGCAGCCCATAACTACAACAACAAATGCTATGTTAGAGTGTTTTAGACTACTTTCTAAAACAAAACTTTACATTCTGATATATTCTATTGTTATTTCGGAGTTTTCTAATTGTCTTGCCAAGTTGGTTCGAATAATAATATTTTCCTAGTATCATTTCAGAATTGGCCATTTCTCTCGTTCCTAGCACTGTATATTAATTATCCATCCTAGTATTATTGTAACAGTGTCCTGTTTTGTATGAACAACATTTATGTTTTCAGTCTCCCGCCATGCGTGACTTCTCCTTACGACTTTGACGTCACCCACGTCTCTAATGTGATTGTCTGTCTGCGTTCACGCTCTTTTTATAGTCTTTTTCTTTGCACATGGCTCGACATTTTCCTATACATTATTTTATAGGTTTATATTATAAAGCCATACTTGCTTGTATGATGTTATTTATTCTGGTATTAATTCGGAGTTTTCCTATTTCCATCGTAGCTGCAGTTGATACTCATGTCTATTTTAATATTATTTCGGAATTTTCCATTTTTCTGCTAAACATGTGTCGGTATCCACCGATACCACACCAAATGGTCGAGCAGGTAAAAAAAAAAAATGATGGAAATACCGATGAGAGTAAGCACTAACAAGACTTCCACTGGATGAGTGCAAAGAGAACTGCCATCTTGGGAAGGCTTATTGCCACCCCAATTCTAGTGAAGACCAATGACCACTGCCAACGAAAAAGCAATGATACATGCCTATTGCGATAATGCAAATAAATTAGCAAAAGTGACTGAAAGACGTAGAGAGTACTACAAATCTGGGAAGACTTGTTGTCACACAGACATCAGGAGATTCCGCAGGTTGTTCTCAAAGAGAAATCTATGATGGCTTGTATGACTACTCCTAGTTAATAATAATAATAATAATAATAATAATAATGATAATAATAATGATAATAATAATAATAATAATAATAATAATAAATAATAATAATAAATAATAATGGATATATAAACAGAAATACATATCCAAGTAAGAAGATCGGATATTATAACAATTAACACGAAGGAAAACTCCTGCAAGATTGTAGATTTTGCCGTCCAGCAAATTGCAGAGTGAAGATCAAGGAGATGGACCGAAATGGTCAGAAAAACCCCAAAAAGAGCTTGAAAATGGAGAAAGTCAAGATAACACCACTAATAGTAGGAGCACTAGGAACAATACCTAAAAATTTTGGAAAAAGAATTGGAGAGATTAGACTCAGAGGGATGACTGAGAAGATACAGCGATTAGCAATAATGAAAACTGCAATAATATTAAGAAAATCCCTTGAGTGCGTAAGAATATCCCTTGAGTGCGGAGGTAAACACCACACATGAACTACAGACATAAAGTGACGGCCACAGATGTAAAACACAAAGGAACAGCACATGGAATCATACAAATGAAACGGTATAATTTTAAGGCACGCCCATGCGCCCCTGTGTTCCGGCCACCCCTTTTTCATTTATTCATTCATTTAATTGGCGCACAAGCGATTGCCATTTATAAAGGGGAAAAAGTCAGTAAGAATTTAGGGACCTATGTACAAAGAGAATATAGGGAGAAAACCGTGTAGGTCCGACCAGCGTCTGTCTAAGGCCGCCTTGAAACCATGTAGTGTGAACAAGTTGACAACCTCATCGGGTAGCTGATTCCACAGAAATGCCACTCGAACTGAGAACGCCGCTTGGCGTCGAGGCCTCCGGTACCATCGAAGGTAAACCTTTTTTGCGTGCCTACGAACCCTACGATCAAGGGCAGAGGTGGAGAACATGGTCCCGGTCCAGGCCACACCGTTCATGAAATATGTTGTAGGCGAGAATTAGTTTGCCACGGAGCCTCCTGCACTCAAGGATAAAAAAATAGATTTAGAGCCCTTAAACATTGTTAATAAGATAGACCTCTAGGGACAGCCACCATTCTCGTCACCAGGAACTGAACCCGTTCGAGACGTAATATGCATTACCCCCTTCCTTTTTCGCTAAATTATTCGAGTCCATAATTTATCAAGCTCTAGTACACCACCTTACAATAACTAAACTTCTGTCTGACCATCACTATGGAGTTAGGCAAGCCCGTTATACTTCAGGTCTCCTAACTGCAGTCTCTGAACGCATATAACATACACTAGATAGGGAAGATAGTAGTCCTAGATGTATCTAAGGCTTTTGACAGGGTATGCCACGATGGTCTTCTCGTGAAAATCAGATAAGTATTACGGGACGAATACTTTGCATAATTAAATCATTATAAATAAAAGAAGAATTCAGGTTGCCCTTGATAGTGGTAGGCTAAAACAATATCCGATAAATGCGGATGTACTTCAGGGTTCGACCCTTGGACCTTTATTATTTCTGATATTCATAAATGACCTGTCTCATAAATTGTCTCTGAGATAGGCTGAAGACAACACGCTTTATAACAGGCACGAAAGAAACACAACTGATCACATATCAAAGGCAATGGCGGGAACCTCTAATCTTTAGTGGAATGGGGGGGGGGAAATAAATGGTAAAGTTCACTGCTCCAAGACTAAGCACGTTTCCTTAAAAAAATTACTAGAAATCTTCTCAACAACCAATAGCTTAAGCTAAAGATACATTACGTGAAAGTATTTCGTTCAAACTCCTCGGGTTAACGTTCACAGGGAACATGAGTTAGAACAGATACACCGAGGGCACTGCGAGGAAGGCTATTTATTTGCTCCCCCACCGAGCAAATTAGGCACAAGGCTGATTTTAAAGTGAGGAGTGAAGGGGGAAATGGGGGACCAACTCCCCGGGGAGTAGGGGAGCTGGATAGTGACAATTGGTATGAAGGGTTTCCCCTACATTGACCAAGGTCTTATATGTGGGGTCGCCCCCACATATAGTCTTTGCTTGACACTTGTTGCCCAGGCCCCGAAGGACCTGGGCCGGGGAAGTATATGGCCACTGTGAGGAAGGTGTGTATCTTTCTAATGTGCTAGAAAGTTACTTACGCCTTAAAATATCATGTACATCTACAAGGCCAATATTCGACCATGTATGGAGTATTGTTGTCACATTTAGGCTGGTGCATCTGTTACTAGTCTCTCACTCTTGGACAGGGTTCAACAGAGAGTCGCCAACTGTGATAGGATAGGGGTTCTGTGACCTAAATACTGTATTCAAGAATCGGGCGCGCTAGGGAGGAGTAGAGGGGAAGGATAATGGAGAGAGTGAGAGGACAAAAGGAGCGGCACATGAGAAACAGGATAACTCTGGTCTTGTTAGCAACGGTAATGCTCAGTGGTCAGAGAGTGAATATGTGAAATGCAGAAGCACTTCAAGATTCTTGACCAGACTGCCTGTCAGCTGGTTGAAGTCTAGGGGGAAGGAAGGAGTTGAGGGATGCCGACCCACTGCGATGTGGCTGCACTCGGCGTCATTGGGAACAATACCAGTAGTCAGAGACAGGTTAAAAAGGCACGTGAGAGGATAGAAATGAAAGCGACACGCTTTTCAGGTAAAAACTCCCAGGGCCAGTACCCTTTGTTGCATAAAGTTATCTGAGAGATCGCTCAACGTCTTCTCTTTCAAACTCACTTTGCAGCATAGATTGAGCTCCACGGTACAACGGTTGCGGTTCTCTGCCATGTTACGATAGTTCAAAAGTATATTGAGATAGTTTAGAAGGTCGCTGCTAAAATGACAGATTTCATTTTTTTGTGCACGTCACCATAAACTGGCACCACACTAAATGAATGAGGGTCGAGGAGGATGGAAAGACCGAGGAGAGAAAGCACTAGCCAGACCTTTGAAAGATGAATGCAAAAAGGACAGGGATCTTGGAGAGGCTTATTGCCACCCAAATTCCAGTGAAGACCAATGGTTGCTACCAACGAGAAATCAATACTAAGCGGCTGTTACGATAACGCAAATTCTTTTGCAAAGGTTATTGAAAGGTGGAGAGTACTAGAATCCGGGTGAAACTTGTTGTCATTCAAACTTGAAAAATGATTTTTTTTATTGATTTCGATTACAATAAAAATATGTTAAACATTTGTTAGTACTCATTCAATCCCGGATAACGTGGGTGACGGTTAAGGATACGGACTCACCACCCCGGTGTTGTAAGTTCGAATCCAGTTTGTTCCACAAAAATGACGTGCTTAAGATTTTTACAACGTTCTGGTGATCTCTGTTGTTTCATCCAATGCCAGAAGGCGCAGGTGAAACGTGCACAAATTGCGCGGAATCTTTCACGTTTTTTTTTCTAATGGCTTTATGCTTCGCCAAAGCTATCAAGGGTAGTTTTATCGTGATGTCATCACTAGATGGGTTGCGTACCACGGCTTAAGAGAGTTCCATCTACCTTTTAGAGAAGGATAGACCGCGCCAGTTTGCTAGTAATAGTATACGTGGAAATAATCTATCAAAAACTAAACGAATTTATATCATTATTAGCTGAAAGCTTGTAAGTCAAAATCACGTTGAAACACCGGTTCTTGTTTGACCACCGAAGTTAAGCAACATTGGGCATGGACAGTGCCAGATAGGCGAGAAATTTGGGAATTTCATGCGGTGTATGTAGGAGGACGTCGACACCTCCCTGCAAACGCTGCAAAAACCTAACGTCGTCATCTACCCTAACTATATATCCATGATATACATGAGACTGAAGACCGCTTGTGAATTTCATAATCCCATGGAACTTTCTCCTTTGGAAAAAGACGGTTAAATCCGCATAGGGTTAGTGCCGTTTCCATTTTTCCAGAGGTTATCTAAATACTTTAACCAGTATATTAGTTAGGGAGTAATATGAACGAAAAACGTCGCGCAGTAAAATTTACTAATGCCGGATGCAAAAAAAGGGTAACCTATTTATGTTGAAAGTTCAGTCTCCCTATCTCTCCTATTCGACCTAGAATAATATCCTCTCCTAAGTTCTGCCCATTTCTCGCTATCTGCCCACAAACACACACACACACACACACACACACACACACACACACACACACACACACACACGCGCACACACACACACGCACACACACACACACACGCGCGCACACACACACGCACACACACACACACACACACGCACACACACACACGCGCGCACACACGCGCGCACACACGCGCGCACACACGCGCGCACACACACACACGCACACACACACACGCACACGCACACACACACACGCACACACACACATACACACCCACACACACACACGCACACACACACACACACACACACACACACACACACACACACACACACACACATACAAATCCACTTTACTTATTGGATCCCTCGAGGAAAGGGTTGGGATGTTCTTTTCCAAATTAGTACATAATAACATTGAAAAACTGACCTCGCCTAGTTGTTTATAATCTTCCTTATTCATCAACGCCGATAAAAGTAATGCAAACTTTATGGGTGTTAGTGTTGTAGTTTTTGAATTTTAGCAAGATATACAAGCATACAGAAAGACATACTCACAGTCAAATGCCGTTTAGGTGATAGATTTTTTTAAAAAAATTATTTCCACTTTCCTTTTTATTTATTTATTTTTTTGCTTTTTTTTTCGTTTACTTCTCTGTTTTTTCTTTTTTCTGTTTTTTTGTTCCTTCATTATTTTTATTCCTTGCGTCTGTTTTTTTTTTTTTTTTTTTGGCTTTGTTTCCCGGTTTGTCTTTTCTTCTGCGATTATTTTTCTTTCTTTTTTTTTTATCCTCTGTTATTTCTTCTTTCGACGTCCTCACTTCTTTCTCTTTCTTTCTTTTATCTTAATTTTTTTTTCACTTCTCTTTTTCTCTCCTTCTCCCCCTCTCATTATCACTTTCTGTCTTTTACTGCTTCATCTTGTTCTAATCCTCTTCGCTCACTATTCTCATGGGAGGTGACGGTGGTCATCTGGTTAGCGACCTGGGTGTCGCAAGTTCGAATCCAGTTTGTTCCACGAAAATCACTTTCGCTTAAAGTGTTGGCAACGTTCTGGTGATCTCTGTTGTTTCATCCAATGCCAGTAAACGCAACTGAAACATGAACAAATTCTGCGGAATCGTTCACATTTTTTCTAATGGCTGGAAATACTTGATGCTTCGACAAGGCTATCAAGGGTATTTTTATCGTGACGCCATCACTAGACGTGTTGCCTACCACGGCTTAAGAGAGTCCCATCTACCATCGAGAGAAGAATAGACTGCGCCAGTTTCTAACCCTAGAAATAGTTCTGACGAAAAAAATATCGGAGAAACCAATGCCAACAACAGCATCTTCGGGTTCATGCGATGATGATTATTATCCCCCATCCTCTTCTTCTTCTGCTTCTTTTATCGTCCACGTACTTTTCCTTATTTTCATCTTCATCCTTATTCCTCTTCATTATTCCTTTTAATTATCCCCTTCCTCTCTTTCGTCGCTTTATCTTATTCTCTCTTTTAAGTCTACTTTTTTTCTCATATTCTAATCCTCCTTCTCCTCATCATCATCTTCTTGTTTTTCTTCATCATTGTTATATTTCATCTCTGTCTTTATCCTCCTGTTGTTGTTGTTGTTGTTGTTGTTGTTGTTTATTCATTTTTTTGCCGTTGTGGACTGTTATCCTCATCTTCATAGTTGTCGTTTTTTCATCAGCTTCCGGCCAACTCATTCTCGGACATTATTGAGGTGGTTTACAACGACGGGATATAAATGCTGACTCTTGTCAATGCATCCCCATAATATCATGCCTTCCATAATTGTGGTTGTCTTATCACGTTTTGGCCAACTAATAATCTGGCTTGGTGAGACCGATGCCTCTTTTAAGTCTCTAAAGACAAAGGATACACCCTGTAGAAGCAGTTGCGCGTGTAATTCTGAGACAAAGTTTGCGCAATCGCTAACCACACTTCTTCTGAATCGGCACTGTTTGAGTCCAGGGGCAAGGAAAAGTCGAATACGACTGGAAACAATGCCGAGCTAAGCGGAGACGACGTCTGGAAGTTTCAAATGGTCACTCATTTAGTACTGATCAGGTCCTACGTTGCTTAACTTCGGTGATTCAGCGGGAACCGATGTCTCAACGTGATTATGGCGTATATGGTGAGACAACGACTATAGAAATCCGTAATTACTGGGGCCACAGTTACAATACTCAGCATTCCTATCCTGTCGCGGTTAATCGCCTGAAGAAGGCCAAAGGATGAGTTGGCCGAAACCCGGTGAAGCAACAACACCAATGAAGATGAGGATAACAGTCCGCCAAAAAATACGGTACTCGAACTGGACTGGTGGCTGAAGTGTAGTGTCTGCTCAGACGCTGCACTAAAATTAATTGTCCTTAGTCAATGGAGGGGGAAACCCTTCTATACTAAGGCAATTTTATTTTTGCAAAATGCCCCTTTTGAGGGGAGTTGGCTATTTCCCACATTAAAAACGACCTTGTGTCACATTTTGTTTCGTGGGAAACAAATAAATAACCTAAATAACCAGTCCGCAAAAAGCAAAAAAGAATGGACAAATTATGAAGCTTCCTTCCTCTCAGAGGATTCCCAAAAATATAAATAAAATAATATATAGTTGTTGTTGTTTTTGTTGTTGTCGTTTGTGTTGTTGTTGTTGTTGTTGTTGTTGTTCTTTTTCTTCTTCTTCTTCTTCTTCTTCTTCTTCTATTTTGTTGCCTTTTTTGTTGGTTGGTTGTTTTTGCTTTACGGCATATCAACCCTTTTCAGGTTATTTAATGCTGAATCCAGTTATTTTGAGGAAAACATTTTTTTTTAATAGAGTATATATATATATATATATATATATATATATATATATATATATATATATTTTTTTTTTTTTTTCATGTCAGTTTCTATTTAACCCATAGTTGGGATCCTAAATGGTAATACCACTCCGGGTCTGAGTGGACCTGGGAGCAATGGCAATTAAAGGGTGGCTTCACACTCCCCAAAGCCCGAAAGGTGGGGTCTCACCATCGGATATAATTTAAGGTCATATCCAGGACCTTGCCTTTTTTAATCGACGTTTATCGTTTCTTCGATTTTTCTCTTCGTATTCCGTCTCTTTCTTTTTTTTCTCTTTCGCCCTCTCCTCGTCATTTCTTTTTTTTCTTTCTAACTTTATCTTTTTATCTTTGTTCATCATTCATCTTCTTCCGTTTCTTCATTCGTTCCCTCTTTTTCCTCTTTTGGCTTTTGCTCTAATACTGATCCGTCATTCTTCTTCTTTTCCTTCTCTTTCTTTTTCTTCTTCGTCTGCATTTTCTTTTTCTTTTTCTTCTTCGTCTGCATTTGCTTTTTCTTTCTTTTTCTTCTTTCGCCATCATCCTCATCATCGTCATATTCATCTTCTTGTTTTCCTACTTCTTCCCCCCCTCATCGTCTCCTTATAAATATGAATTTAATTTTTCTTCGTTTTCTCTTAATTTTTTCTTTGACCTCCCCTCTTATGCTTTCTTCTTCTTTTCTTCTTGTATTCCTTTTCTTCTATTCCTTTTCTTCTTCCACTTCTTTTCTTCTTCTTTTCTTTTCTTCTTCTTCTATGCCTTTTCTTCTTCCACATCTTTCTTCTTCTTTTCTTTTTTTCTTCTTCTTCTTCTTCTTCTTCTTCTATTCGTTTCCTTCTATTCCTTTTCTTCTTCCACTTCTTTCTTCTTCTTCTTTTCTTTCTTTCTTTCTTTCTTCTTCTTCTTCTTCTTCTTCTTCTTCTTCTTCTTCTTCTTCTTCTTCTTCTTCTTCTTCTTCTTGGTCGCATCCTCACTCTTCTTTTGCCTTCTTTTATCTTTCTTATTCTTCTTGAATTTTTTTATCCTCCTTTCGTATTTCGTCGTCCTTGCATTTCTTCTTCCTCTTAGACTCAATATGATCCGTTACCTTCTTCTTCTTCTTCTTCTTCTTCCTCTTCTCTTTCTTTTTCTTCTTCTTCTTCTTCTTCTTCTTCTTCTTCTTCTTCCGCATCATCACTTTCTCTTCTACGTGTTATTATTCCAAACTTATTCTCACCCGACCCATCTTCTACTTTTAAAATTTTCTCTTTATTTTTCCTTTTCTTCTCCACTTTCTTATTTCGTCGTTCTCTTTTTCTTTCCCCTTCTTTTTTATCATCACGATTCTTCTTCTTCTTCTTCTTCTTCTTCTTCTACTACTACTTCTTCTTCTTCTACATCATGTCTTCTGCATCATCATCTTCTTTTCTTCTGTATCTTCTGATTCAAAACCCAACTTTATTTGCGTGTCTCCGACCCAGCGTCTGCACATACTCAACATTCCACCCCCGCTTCCTCCTCGACGACTCTTCAAAACCCCTCCAACCCGACAACTGTTTCCTAAACACGACGCGAGAATGCCACCTCCAGTCACCCACCCATTTTCCGACCCCTAGGACACAAAACACCCCATCGACACCCGTAACCCCTGCCTCTCATTACTAAAAATGTTGGAAATATTTAAAAGACACTTTTTTTCTTTTTACTTTTTGATAGAAATGGAACAAAAGTAGAGAGAGAGAGAGAGAGAGAGAGAGAGAAAGAGAGAGAGAGACAGAGACAGAGACAGAGAGAGAGAAAGAGAGACAGAGAGAGAGAGAGAGACAGACAGACAGACAGAGAGAGAGAGAGAGAGAGGGTGAAAAGGAGAGAGGGAATTGGCCCAGCTGGTTTTTCCCCCACTCTCACTCATCCCACCCAAAACAGGAGACGCAGAATCCACCCCCGCGATGTCACACCATCGGGAAGGCGGATGTAAACTAAACAAGCATTTAGAACTATTTACAACCGTGGGTATCTCACTTGAAAAGCAGCCTACTTGTCTATTCCTTCGCGACAACTAACACTAGTATTGTTTATCAAAGGATAAAGTTTTGTATATATATATATATATATATATATATATATATATATATATATATATATATATATATATATATATATATATATATATATACAAGATGTTTAGCTGACATCGACAAGTCGAAGTTTCGTTCTGTGCAAAAGCCGCAGAACAAATACATACATACATACATACATGTATGTGTGTGTGTTTGTGTATGTGTTTCCATTTGTGTGTGCATGTGTGTAACAATCGAATAGAGAATAATCAGTACCGCCAGTTTCAACTGCATAACAAATTAGACCAATTCCTGATCACCTACGTGGAACCTTCTTCAGCTTCTTTTTATATCTCTCTGACCAGAGACGCCATTTTCGAAAGAAAGATATAAACAGATGCTGAACAAAGTCAAACATAGCCGACCAGGTTCTTAAATTCGAACCCTGAAGTCACGATGTTTGTCTGATCTTCTGTTAAACACTTTGCTGGGGTTCTCTCTCTACCGCTAATCTAATATATAAACGGATATATGTCGGTCAGTCGATATGTTTGTCTGTCGGTCTGTCTTTCTCCATATTTTTAAACTCTGTGTCACTCGAATATATAAGTCGCAGAGCGGTGCTGGGGCTTCAACTGATTGGATTTTTTACGGGCCGTTCAAAAGAAAATAAAATGGGTCTTTAGCTGGTTAAAATTGTATTAAAGAGTCAAAATTGGGTCAAAGTTTTAAAAAACATCGTTAAATATTAATCCTAGTTTATTATAAAAAAAATTTCAATCAGTTTATATGCGTGCCTCATTAGTACAGTGGTAACGTCACCGACTTTGGCTGCTGTTGATTCTAGCTATTTATATATATATATATATATATATATATATATATATATATATATATATATATATATGTATGTATGTATGTATTAGTATTTAGCTGTCATTAGCTAGCATCAAAAGCGAAACTGTAGCATTCAAAGTCGGTGATATATATATATATATATATATATATATATATATATATATATTGTGGGGGACTAATTTTGCTTTATTTTTTAGTTTCACCTCTTCCATCCTTTTCTACGTGCTATTCTGTTTATTTTCATTACTACCTTTTACGAAAAAAAAAAAAGACGGAATTTAATTATTGTTAAACATTTTTCTCTTTTCAGATGAGCCAAAAATTTATGCAGGTAACCTAAATTTATAAATAATGGCTAAAGGAAAGATGGTGTACAGTTAGTGAGAAGGCTATGATTGTTAAATTCCTTGCTGCAAAGAAGTCTACATTATAAATTTCAAAAATTTTGAAGCGAGATCATCGAACTGTGAAACGTTTCGTCATCGATGGAAGAAAAAAAGCACAAAAGTGGCAAACGAAAGGCGACTTCACCACGAGATTTGAGAAAAATCAAATGGAGTGTGCTAGCAAACCTACACAGCACAAGCAAAGCTATTTTTGACCATGCAGGAGTTGCTGGCATCTGTAAAAGGATACTGAAACGGGATTTTGAAACAAATAGAGGGCCGGAGAACACCGAAAAAATGTCCTCCTTTGAGTGATATCAATTGCCAGAGGCGACTAGCATGGGCTACTAAATATTTTCAAAATGTTCTCTGGACTGACGAGCCTAGAGCAATCCACGACGGCCCCGATGGTTGGACCAAGGGATGGCTTGGGATTCAGACGTCAATAGAGAGGAGGGGGAGTGATGATTTAGGGCTGGAATTATTGGTAATGAGATTCTTAGCTATTATCTTGTTCCTGAAGGTGTCAAAATGAATTCTGTGAACTACTGCGAGTTTTTGGAACAGAATTTAATGTCCTAGTTGAAATCACAAAATGATGCTGTCAACCAAAATCTCGTTATTCAACAAGACAATGCCACAAGCCATGCTTCTCGGTTAACAAAAGCTTGGCTTTCAGCCCAGGGTATTTCTGGTGAAAGTCTGATGGATTGGCCACTCCAGAGCCCGGATTTGAATCCGATAGAGAACCTCAGGTCGATTCAGAACAGGAAGGTTTTCGAAAACGTGCATCAATTCAGCAGTTAGAAACACCTTTGGGAGAGAATTAAGGAGGTATATTCTGAAGCCCCACCTCAACGAGTGAATAAATCCTCTGTTGATAGTAGGCTGATGGATTTGATTAAGAATGGAGGAGAGCCATAAAGGGTTAAATTGTTTTTAAAATTTTATTGTTTTGTTGATTATTTGAGCAATAACTGTGGTTTTCTTGATATGTTACCAATGTATGGTACTATTATCATTATATCCTCTGTTGATAGTAGGCTGATGGATTTGATTAAGAATGGAGGAGAGCCATAAAGGGTTAAATTGTTTTTAAAATTGTATTGTTTTGTTGATTGTTATTTGAGCAATAACTGTGGTTTTCTTGATATGTTATCAATATATGTACTATTATCATAATTACACAATATTTTAAATTAAATTATGTTTAAAAATGTGGGTTTGTATTACTGTACACATAGATTCGAAAAAGTTGTCAAAAAACAAATATATAACAAATAAATGTTATCAAAGGCAAGATAATTTACTTTTCTACCAAACTGGATATATTTTTCGTGTTTTTATTCAATGTAACATGTTTATTCAGCTCGAAAACCATACAGTGTTTACTGATGTATTGGAACATTCAAGATTGCGTCTTATTCTCTCTTAGTAAAGTAACTTATCTTGCCTTTGATAACATTTATTTGTTATATATTTGTTTTTTGACAACTTTTTCGAACCTATGTGTACAGTAATGCAAACCCAAAAATGTTATATATTTTGAAATAAATGAGTCTTGCAAACTCTTATGGCCCATATTCCTTCCTGATTTTTTTTTAAAAATCCATCTTTTTCCCCAGAATATGATTATTTGGTCTCCGTTTTTAGGAATTTACTTCATGTATTTGCATATCGGACAATGCGTAACATAGCTATTATAGTGGAAAATATTGAAGCATGACTTTATCAGTATATATGTTTTGCAAACACTTTTGGCCCCCACAGTATACATACGTTATATATATATATATATATATATATATATATATATATATATATATATATATATGGAGGGCTCCGATATATATATATAACAGGGCTGCTTCAGTCTTTGAGAGGTGATGGTTA
>NC_136522.1:52233291-52250791 GCF_053919585.1 Euprymna scolopes | reverse complement strand
AACTATATATGCACCTACACTACAAAAATCAAATAACAACCAAAATTCAAATTAAAGGAAAAAGCCATAAAATATGTTGTACATAGATTCATAAAAGCAATTGACAATAATAAAAAAAATATTTATTTTTTATCACGATTATAAATTTCAAATCCCACGTCTCATGATAAAAAATAGCCCCTCATTAACCTTCAAACATTAGAAAGAGCACCAATGTTATTTATGAGTTTAAATGTTTTAGGGTGTGTTCCATGCCAGTTTTGGTGTTTTAGGTTTGTAATGGGAGAAATATTTCTGGGATGAGCCGAATTTAGAGCAATATTTTCAGTGAAAATCCAGCCGGATTAAGAGCAATATTTTCAGTTTTATACTCAAATGAGATAAAAACGAAAGAGATATTTACAGTAAATAAAACAAAATAGCGAGTCAAGAAAGTATATATTCACAAAAACGATAGTCTTTATGTGCTTAAAAGTTTACGCCTTAAGAAAAAAAAAGAATTTTCATAAAATTAAATGTAAAACAAGCGGAATTCATTTGGTGAGACATTGAAGAAGTCTGATTATTAATTCCAAACTTCTCTGCTCAATCAATATATATAGAATTAAAAATCCAGACATTTCATGCAAATGTAATATGCACAAACTGCAGCATAATATCTGAGTTTTGTTATAGGCATATTACCTCTCCACTTACTCGATAATCGTTGATTCCTATATTTTTCTGTTGAGAGTTCACTGCAACAATCGGTTAAAATCAATGGAAGTAGTAAAATCTTTTCTCTCTAATAAAGTCCTCCTTCCCCCGCCACTACTTACATCGTTTCCGGGATCCTTCACAAGGGACAGTTACGAAGGAACGCCGGTTTGGGTTTTCTTTACTTCGTAGTTGCTTAAAAAACTGGAATGAAATTTTACCGTGCCTTTCCGTTCTATGCTTTTTACTGGGTGAAACGCACCATGGACTTAAACGAATCGAAAGGTTATTTATGCCATTTTTTTTCGTTTTATTTCGTTTTGTAGTTATTAAAAAAACTGGAATGAAATTTTAACGTTCCTTTTCGTTCTATGCTTTCTACTGGGTGAGACGGACCATGGACTTAACCGAATCGGAGGGTTATTTATGCCATTTTTTTCTTTCGCTTTTTGTGTTTTTTTTTTGTTTTTTCCGAACGCGTTCATCATTTCTTCCCTTTATTTTTGCTTTTTGTTTTTCCGATTTCTTTTTTAAAGAAGTTTTAGGTTTGTTCGCTGTTTTTTTTTTTGGGGGGGTAGTTTTCCCGATTTTTAAAAGAAGTTTAACATCGTTTTTTTTATTTTATTTAAACAGGGTTATTACTTCGCTTTTCTTTACTTTACCGCCTCCCCTTTACACATACACCTCCAAACACTCGGGAAACGCCGGGTACTCCCACTAGTATATAATAATTCACCGTAAGTTATTTATAAGAATCTACGCTCTTGGTTTCTCATATTAGAAAAATAGTTCAATGATAAAGTTTGGGATTATTTCAGTTCGTAAGTTGTTTTAAATGAGTAGACGAGAGTAAGGGATTCAAGCAGTCATTTTGTATGTGTGAGTATGCGAGTGGGTGTATACTTTTGTTGGTTGAGGATTGTAACTATTAAAGGAAACGTAACACTGTCTAACTTTTTTTTTTTTAAATCTAAACTGCTTATTGAAAGACCATTCGAAAAAATTCAGAAAAGTCTCTGATTGGCCCAAATTATTTTTTTTTTCATTAATTCAAGCCTGCGCGAATTCAGTGCGCAGAGACGAGTTTATGCACTTTGATTGTAGATACTGAAGGGTAAACTTCGGTGCTGCAAATATTCAGTGGGAGAATGCAACTCCCACATTAATAAATCTAACAAAGATATCGGGTTTACAACCATCACCATATCCCAGCGTCTCACCATGAATCTTGTAAACTCCAACTCATTTTACTAACGTTTGTAAATAGATGATTGCCCCGTTAAATACGTTTAAGGCAGGTTTTAATTAATAACTCTAATCTATATATATAAAAGTGAAAATGTATGTATGTATCTATTTATGTATGTGTGTTCGCTTTTTCTGTATGTCTACAAAAGGCTTTTTTCAGAGAAGCGGTCGCTCGCTTCAGAACTTTTTAAAACTTTTTATATCACATATAAATCATAATATCTCACAGTTAACAACGAAGCTCGCCTATCTATTTAATTTGCTCGATTTCGGGAAGATAAATATTCAATATTTGTCGCTCGCCGCATGTGGGTTAGTCTTTTTCCTATAACATCTTAGGGGAGGAAGCGTTCAGCAGTAAATGAATATCATCCCGCAGTCAAACTTGACCGCATTAACTCATTAAAACGGGCACCTGCTAAATCCAAGTAATTAAATAAATTCAAACGTGTTTCCTTAGCATCTCGCGGTTGGCCAATGGTTAACGTCACACGTTTTTTTTTCACACTTTAATTTACAACTTTGCCTCAGCGGTTTGGGTTCGATCCTCATACTTACCTTTTTTACCCCCCCCCCCATCTCCAAACACCCGGGCAACGCCGGGTACCCCTCGCTAGTCTATTATATTCGAAACCAATTTAAAATAATAAAAGTACTGAAAAAGATCTTCATTAAAACCCAAGAAACATTCAATTAATGACATTGCAAAACAACCAATTCTGACATCGAGGAGTCTAAAATGTTGACGTGTTTCCTGGAACAGTGTGAAAACTTTTTCTTGGTGTCTAAATAACTTTACGCGCATGTTTGAATGTTTTATTCCCTCCATCAATTTGCTCATTTTATTCTTCTTTATGATTTAAGAAGGTGTCTAAAGCCTTACTTCCTCATAAAACATCCATTGATTTTGTTTTTTATTTAACTTAGAGATGATCATTAGAGAAATTTTATATCGTAATACAAGTAAATAAATACAGGGTGACCCAAAAATGCGGGACCCGTTTCTTAGTGTTTTGCCCGAATGAAATGAAACTTGGGTCGTAAGTAGTTTATTATCTTCAAAACATGATATCAAAACATTAGGGTCTTTGGCCTTTATTTCTCCGTTCTACAGCATATGTTCAAGAGGGCCTCCATTTAGCTTCTTTTTTTTTTTTGGTCACCCTGTAATCTAAAAACAACGATTATACACGCATATATATTTATACATACATACATACATACATACATACATACATATACATTGGCTACTACTTAAACCTTTACTCCCCTCCTTCCCCGGACACGTCAGTAGTTTCGATAAAGTACTCCGCCGTCTAAACACCCTCCAACCACAACAACTAAAACAAGGTAAATACGCCTTTAGCCTCGATGTAGTTGCCCTCTACACCACAATACCTGCACACTCAGCAGTAGATCTAATCACCGACCACATCTCCTCTTGCAACTTACACTGCTTCGGCCTCACTCCCTCAGACATCCACACACTCTTACTTATAATAGTAGACAACACATACTTCACCTATCAACGCCAAACATACAGACAAATTACAGAACTTCCCATGAGTTCCAGCCTGTCAGGAATACTGGCCGTCTCATACATGGACAAACTTGAACGCCGAGCCCTTATCACGTGCAACTCGGCCATATTCCTCTCGAGAT
Organism: Euprymna scolopes; assembly: GCF_053919585.1. Lineage (NCBI taxonomy): Eukaryota > Metazoa > Mollusca > Cephalopoda > Sepiida > Sepiolidae > Euprymna > Euprymna scolopes. The sequence goes on along the minus strand of NC_136522.1, from coordinate 52,247,185 downwards.
ATGTCGATGATATCTTGATCCTCACATCATCACGCGCCGACGCTGAGAACATCTACGTCATATTCTCTGATACCGACCCACACATAGAATTAACCATTGAGCACCACAGTGATGACAGATCCCTATCACTCCTAGATTTCAACCTAAAAATTTCAGACGAAGGGACCGTCAATACTAAATTCTACCGAAAAGCAGCCAGCCGAAGTATATTTGTACACTACGAGTCGGCCCTCTCTACAAAGGCCATTATCGGATATGCTAAGAATGAGATCATCTGCACCCAAAATAAGTGCAGCAAGCCAAGACAAGACAGAATGCACAAAACAGTTCCATCAGGTCCTAGAGACAAACGGATACCTCACCACTGCCATTAAACACCTCTGGAACACGAGAAAACGCGTAAGAAGCTTCCCCACCAATATCTACTTCCTTAAAATGCCCCATCTCAGCGACAAGATCACAACGGCTATCCACATGGATATCAGAAGGGCGGGTCTTAATATGCAACTAGACCACTCTGAACCATCCCTTAGACAGAAGCTTTCTAAACGCAAGCAAAATGAGGACCCACCACCATGCACACTGACAAATTGCCCCGTATACCCCGCAACCATCTGCCATTGCACACACGTAGTCTACAGAATAGAATGCTCTGCATGCGGAAAATTCTATGTGGGCAGCACCACGAGACCCCTACGCATAAGAATCAAGGAACACACACAAACACAAACATCATCATTCCACAAATACCTCAACACCTGTAGAAACACTAATATATCTATTAAAGTCGATATTTTAACCCCAGAACGCAATATTGGGAATCTTCGCATAAAGGAATCATTACTAATATCCAAATTACGACCAGAACTCAACAACAGACTGGAGCTCGGATCTTCATTCATTATATAACTTCACATACGGCTCCCACCAAAGATTTACCATTACAACCCTTACCCATTAGAACAGGATGAAACACCAGTGTCTGTAGGTATTTAATAATTATTCTAGTAAATAATTATATCAGCTCCTTTAAGAACACGATAATTATTGTTCAGGTCTTTAAAGTTGAAATAAAAGTCGGTCATTTAAACTCGCATTCACACAATTTGATGTTATAATCATTAGATCAATATGGACGGACGTCTGGACATTTAATAATAAATGTTTAAATTTAAATGTCTTTTCTTATTCCTTTCTAATGGAGTCAAAGATGGCTTCGTGGCCGGGTTCGAATCTCCCGACCGGCTGTAATCATTACACCCTACACTGATGATTCTCGAAAGAAGGAAATACTAGCGTCTGTTGGTATTTAAAAATTATATATATATATATATTATATATAAATATATATATATATCCTTATTTGACCTCATAACTAATGTTATTCCATACATATTACGTTAGATATATAAAACAATAATAACTCCTTCCTTATTTTCACTTAAATTCTGTACATGTTTCAGAATATAATTAACAGAATGTTATACAAATTCAGCAGTCTTTTTGCTTCAACTTGGGATTTGCCTTTAACAGTTTTGTATATTTGTTCATATTGGATAATCATTACAAACACACAGTTTAATAGTTTCAGATTGGGCATGATATGCTCTGGGTTAATTTGATTTCACTAGTTACGGCGGGACACTGGCAGGCTAGTTTTTATTGAATTTGTGAGCGATTAAAGAAAATTTTAACTGAAACCCATATTTTAAAGCGTGACGAGCAAAACAAAACAAACAAAAGAAAGAACAAACAAACAAACAAACAAACAAACAAAAGAAAAAAAAAACTCCTATTTAAAACATAACCGGACGGGGTGGGGGTATCAAATGGAAAGATGACGGTTTAAGTCTCTAAAAAGTTAGTCTTAACTCAAACTCTTTGTTATTAACGGGGATCTTGACATATCTTGGATTTCAAGAGCCTCTTCGCTTTTCCTGCCCCTGAAAATGTACGACATCCTCGAATGGTAAGGTGCGGTCGCGTGGGCGCTTAATATCTTTCGTTCGAATGACAATTCCGGCGGAGTCGAATTACTGTTTCGGGAAGTGGACTTGTCTTAGGAATTCCCTTGCATTGAAATGACACGTCTCTTTTCTTGATCAAGACACGGGTGAAAGTGTGCTTGCGTAAGATGGAGTGGCTTGAATAATAATAATAATAATAATAATAATAATAATAATAATAATAATAATAATAATAATAATAATAATAAAGACGCAGCGTGTTCGAATTCCTTAACACACAATTTAAAACATAAGCGTATTAGACTAACGAAAGTCTATCTATCTATCTATCTATCTATCTATCTATCTTTCTCTCTCTCTCTCTCTCTATATATATATATATATATATATATATATATAAAGTGAAAGTGTCTGCGTGTGTGTCTGTGTATCTGTGTATTTGTGTGTCTGTGTGTCTGTGTACATTTCCCTACGCAATAACTCTGTCAATTTTTAGTCTACAGACTCGAAATTTGATATACAGGGGACTGAGATTTGGAAAAATCGATGTGATCGGTTTTTGGCCAGAAATTTGGCGATTAAGGGGTCAAAGTTCAACGATTTGACCTTTGAGAACTCTACCAAACTCCTCCGACAATTTTGGGTCTGCGCACTTGATATTTTAGATATAGGTTCCTTGGACATGGATCTAGCTTAATTACTTTATTTGAGCCCAAAACAATAATTTTTATGGAGTCATAATAGGGGTCAAAGTTTTTAAAAAAATTGACCTCTGCGGTCTCTTCCAAATTACTCAGACAATTTCTGGTCGAAATATTTGAAATTTTACAAAAAGTGTATTCAGAGATAGGGCAAGCTTTTTCATCAGTTTGGGTCGAAAATTTTTAGTTACCAATATATAAATGTATGTATGTATGTCTGTTTGCATGTCTGCCTTAAACTTTACATACAGGCGACGGATATTACCAAGATCAGTATCGTTTTAAAGTTCGACCTTTCATACGACAAATATTGAAAAATTGGCTAAAAACATTAATATCTGACCCGGAGTGGTAGTATCTGTTATATACAGAGAGAGAGAGAGAGAGAGAGAGAGAGAGAGAGAGAGAGAGAGAGAGAGAGAGAGAGAATTAAAGCGTTGAACAGACAGAATAAATAGAGATATATATGCATGTTAATATAAATAAATAAATATATATATATATATATATATATATATATATATATATATATATATATATATATACTTCGGATGTAATATTTGTAAAAATGAAAAGCCGTGCAAGTGTTTCAACCTGGCCAAGAATCTCAGTACCGCTATGAACGCCGTAAAATCGAAAGTTCAATGCAAGTATTAGATTGCATGAATCTCGAATTCCAAACGAAAAAGAATCCTGTAAATGCAAAATTGATTATTTTTAACTCCAAGTATATTACCATTAAGAGGTACAAGAACTATACTTTGTTTCTTTGATAATTTAATGGTCTATGGCTGAAACTGACGTCTGGCCGTGTAGCCATCTTGAAAGTAATATATTGTCTCACAATATGATTTAAAGTTAAGGTATATATTATTTAACCTTTGAGAAAATTCACGGATCAGTTAAGTCGCGCTTTTGGTGTGGCTTCTTTGAATTATTATCCATCATTTTATTAGGAGGCGTACATCAACTAAAAGTTCAAGAATTAACTATTTAACGCAAGAACTTTCAATAACTAAAACTTCAATATTTAACTATTTAATACAAGCACTTTACCAAAAATGACCGACTCTTGTCTAAAGGAGGCTTACAAACTTCTGGGCCTGACCTTTACTCTTTGCCGTGAAATGGAAAACAGAAAAATGTTGCGCCATTTTACTGTTCCAGAAGATATTTAACTCCCAACGCAATCTGCTACCTGTTTAAGAACCAGATACGTCATAAAATGGAATGCTGTTGCGATATATGGGTGAAAACTGCTAAGAGACTTTATCCTGTTTTGGCAAGGTACAAACCCGGCTTCAAAACCTAGTAGGTAATAGTCTTTTTTTCTTCCCTGTCCTGCAACCTCTTTTCCACACAAGAGTCTGTCTCAGATCTGTCGTTATTTTCATAACAAGTGCTTCTCTGAGCTTCACCCTATGGTCTCAACATGCCAAACTTTCAGAAACACACTCATCTAGTTATAACGACCATCAAGAGTTTCCCCCATTCTCTATCCGTGCCTAAATCTAGACACAGATTCGATGAACAAAGCTGCCTACCTGGGGAACTCTCTTCTGCTGACATGTTTTCCTGCTGACTACAATATGGTCGTCTTCAAGTTCAAAGTAAACAAGTTCTTGTTGAGCCCCCCTCCCCAATAATTCATTTCTACCCTGTCGCCACTATAAACTATCAATGCACAGTTGTCTCAGTGACTATCGTACACTTATTAACCTTTATCCTCGAGTGGCTTTCGGGCCTTGATAAGTGGTGACTCCCATGTAAAATAAAAATGCATTGCACCGATACACGAAGGCATTTAACTGTGAATGCATCTTCGGAACTTTCGGACATTTCTTAAATGAAGTCGGATATCCTCTTCATGATAGTCTTTTTAATTAAGAGTACCTATTTACTATGCCTCCCCACGGGACAGAGTTAGACACCAGGGTCGTTTTTTAACGTGGAGAAAAGGTACAAAAATAAAAATTGTCTCAGTCGTGAAGGATTTCTCCTCCACCGAAAGAGAACAAGAAATAGAAGTGCAGCATCTGCCGGAACAGATACTACATTTTGATCTTGTCCCGAAGGCCAAGAGTAGCTATATCAAACAATCGCTTCTTCTAGGTGACATACACCATATTATAATGAGTCAAATATTTTTTATTTATACTAGCCTGGGGTGCCCGCCGTTATCCTGGTGTTTATAGGCGTGGGCTGAGCAAAAAGAAGAAAAAAAATTGCAGTAGGCAGGCAGGCAGGCTCGAACCCGTGATGCGAGGATGAAAAAAAAAGTGAAAGAAAATCTGACAACTTACCGCTACTCCATGACGTGACCGGAAGTCTAAAGCGTTCAAATTTAACGTAGTCAATCAAAATCAAAAGATGACTTGCAGAAATGGCGTTGCTTTTAAACCTCCCACGAAAGCAAATTAGACACAAGGTCATTTTTTGTGTAGGGGAAAACCAGCTCCTGGCTGTATCCAATTAAATAGTAATTGTCTCAGTATGAAGGGTTTCTCCTACATTGACCAAGGACCAATTACAAAACAGATACTACCCGGCCCGAAGGCCAGGCGGTTCCGTTCGAATAGTTTCGCTTTATTTATATAAAATAGCCAAACAAACACTGGAGACGACAGCACGGTGGGAATTTTGTTTAACTCGATCAAAAAAAAATAAATAAAGAGACAATGTCCGTTTGCGAATGCGGGATATTACAATCTGGGAAATATGCCAAAACTCGCGGAATCTAACCCTAACACGAGAAACCCGACGGGAAAAGCCATTTGTGAACATACATATAAGCCTTTTATACAATAGATTATATTTCTCTTTATCTGTCTGTCTGACTGTCACTTTCGCTTCATCTACGAAACAACTGGGCCAATCTTGCTGAAAGTTTGTATAAACCTCTGTCATAATAAAATGCACAAAACTAAGTATTATGATATCAGTTCCATGCAGAGTAATTAATTAAGGGATTACTCATCTCAAATACTTCAGAAGTTTTCTCGTAAACTACTGGTCTGATTTGGCTAATATTTTGTAGGGTCCTTTGTTACTACTAGGTACTACATACTAAGTATTATATCATCCGTTTGATGGGGAATTATGTATTAATAGTGATTAGTCATCACAATACCAAATTTACTTAATAAGTTTTCTTATAAACTACTGAGCTGATCTGACTGAAATACTGTATGGGTCTTTGACATGATAAAGTGTAGCGAACTAAGTATTATGGTATCTGTTCGATTCACAATAAGGGATTAATATGGATTAACACGGATTAGTCCCCACAGTAGCAAATTTACTCTAGAAGTTTTCTCGGAAACTACAGAGCTGATCTGATTTAAATATTGCGTTGATTTTGTTATGCCAAGGTGCAGCGAACTAAGTATTATAGTGTCCGTTCGATTCACAGCTAATGATTTTTAAGAATTAATATTAAATACTAAAATTAGCGTAAAATTTAACCATATTAAAGTGTCAATTTAGCACAAAGCACTCATTCTAACTCAACGATTTATAACTCTGTCCGTTTTTAATTTGTCCATCGTCTTTATATTTTCTATAGTTATTGCGATCAGTTTATAGGGGTTATATTTAGTTCAGATTTGCTCCTCGGGCCCTATTTACTGTTCACAATTTATGTGCATATATATATATATATATATATATATATATATATATATATATATATATATATATTAAAAAGTTGGACTCATGTCCAGGTAACCTACATATAAAATTTCAAGTGTTTAGACCTAAAATTGGCGAAGTAGTTTGGTAGAGTCTGTAAAAGTAAACTCTTTCAACTTTGACCTCTTGGCAACCAAATTTTCGCCCCAAAACTGATTAAAAAGCTTGCCGAATGTTTGAATACCTGTAACCTAATTGATCCAAGGGAGCGTTTTGCTCCCCCATTCGGGGGGGGTTCAGAGTCCCAAGAGACCTGAAGAGGGTCGGGTAACTATGCTAAGATTGTTTAATTAATCCCGGACGACAGCGGATATCACAAGGCTTGAGATTGAAATATATAGATATATTTTGCTTTATTGTTTGAAAAATCAAATATATATTTTGTGTTATTGTTAAACTTAGAGATATGATTGTTATTGAAAAATCGACGACTGGAAATGTTAGATCAATGGCGTTGACATTGTCTGGCCTGAGGGACCCAGTACCAGATGTACTGAATGACAGGGTTTAATATTTAAGGGCATGGGAATAGATATCATTTTTTGGTCCCAGATTACAAAGCTGGAAATATTGGTGAATTGCACACCCGCAATTTGGGGTTTCCCTAAATGCGTGTCGTAATTTGATTGGTTTGGGAAATTTTCCACCCCGAACACACACCTCACTATATAATGTCAATGCCGCTCGAAATTCGTCAGATTGACGCAAAATATCGAGATAAAAATATCGCTCCTTGAACACGTGACGAACACCCTTCCTCTCCATCCGCCTGAGTGCCATCTCCGAAGAGAAATATCTTAAGAACTTCACGTGTATATATATCTGTAAAAAGTCCGTAATTTTTGTGAAATTAACTCTAGTAAAATAGAATTTAAAGTGTCTGTTTTTCTTTCTTGCCTGCATAAGCTTTTCTATTCGTTTTCAGCATACCAGGAATCTGATGTGACCGCCTTTCAGGGAACCAGACATCACGAGCCGAAGTTTTTGAAGACGATCAGGGGTCCTTGCGTGACGTCCCACGAGAGATTGGCCACATACCCTTTATGTCACATTTCAAATGTTTAGACCCAAAATTGACTAAATAGATTGCCAAAGATCGCAAAGGTCACATCTTTTTAACTTTGACACCTTGTCAGCCAAATTCTCGGCCAAAAACCGATTAAAAATTGCCCTACGTCTGAATACACTTTATATAAACATTTCAAATGTTTAGACCAGAATTGGCTAAGTAATTTGGTAAAGACCACAGAGGCCAATTTTTCTTTTTTACTTTGACCTAAATGTTGAACCCTTGAAATTTATTGTTTTAGGCTCAAATAAAATTAAAATTTTATATCCATGTCCAGGTAACCTAAATGTAAAATTTCAAGTGTTTAGAACCAAAATTGACGCAGGAGTTTGGTAGAATTTTCAAAATTCAAATCGTTTAACTTTGACCCCTTGACAGACATGAAACCGATTATAAATTTCCAAATCTCAATACCTCTTATGTCAAATCTCGAGTCTCTAGACTTAAAATTGACAAAGTAATTTGGTAGGGAAATGTACACAGACAGACAGACAGCCAAACATACAGACATTTTCACTTTTATAGATATATGTATATAAATAATAATTTCTAGTTTTTTTCATTCATTTATCTCTTTGTAAATTTTCTTCGCCGTATTTAAGCCATGTAGCTACAGAAACGTGAAATTATAGGGGATAACTGTGGTAAAGTTGGACTCAATCGTTGAGATTGCCTTTACATATCTGCATATCGGTACTGTGGATGAAATATTAAGCAAGGACGGAATTCCAAAAGCAATCGAACCGGGAAAATAAATTATGAGAATAGAAGATATTTCAGCATCTGAGGACCTCTAGATTGAAGGGGTGAGATTTTTCTGCTACACTATACAGTTGAGTCGGTACTATATTAGTTTAGAAGGTCCAAGTGCAGTGAGTTCGTCGAAGCAGATTCCGTGAAAAAAATTGTGAAACAAACATAGAGATGCATCATTTCAGTGATGCCGACAGCTTTGGATATAGTGTGACACTTATTAGGTTAAAACTCGTTGTTGTACCCTGCCCTGTCTTTTACTTTTTTCTCATTCTCTTACACCAACCCTTAATAGTTTCCTTTTTATAATCTTTGACTAAACTAGTTAGCATAACTTTTTCCTAGACCTATGACTCATTTGCTCCTTTATTGCTCAGTTAATTTTAACAAAGTTTTTTAAAGAGAATCTAACCTTTTGTTTTATCTAGGGACCGTTTTTGTGTCTTAACAGTTCAGTCCCTGTTTAGCGAAATTATTCAAGACAATTTGGGACTATTTTTGTCTCTTAAATGCTTAGTCACTTTGGAAGAATTTATTCAGGGCAATTAGTGCTGACACCTTACCCAACGGGCCAGATGCATTATCCGTGTGTGTGTATGTGTGTGTGTATGTGTGTGTGTGTGTGTGTGTGTGTGTGTGTGTGCGCATCAAAACTAACCCTATTCGAGTTTTATCATTCTCCAAATGAAGGAAATTTCATGGGATATGAAGCGGTCCCCAGTCGCATGTATATCAATGTGAGGAGAGATGACGACGTTAGGTTTTTGCAACTCTTGCTGGGAGGTGTCGAGGTCCTCCTACATACACCGCCTGGAATTCCCAAATTGGTTACCCATTTTAGTAATGACCAGGCTTAACGTTGCGTAACTTTGATGACCTGACGGGAACCGGTGTGTCAACCTGATTATATCGTATAATGCATTATCCGTCCCCCCCCCCGACTTAATCGGATATCAACATTATACAGTGTGAGTCACGAGAAATCGATGGTATTAGAACACCCCTAGCTCTCCTTGTGTATGGGATAGGGAGTGAGGAAGGTAGTCTTTAAACCTGCTTAAGATTAATATCCGCAAAGTCTTGTTTTTCTTAAAACGTCCGTTTCCCGTGACTCACTCTGTATAACAATTATTGCATTTTCCCCTTTTCGTGTCACGATATAGTTTTATCTTATCATTAAGCATTGGCGCTTCTTCTTTATGCGAGCACTGTTAATTCACTCACTACTTTGTAGTTTCCACCATCTTCTGAGCTTTTTTCTTCTTTCCTGATTGTTTCCTAGCCTTCCGGACATAGTACGTAATCTAGTCATCAGAAGATATTCTAGTAAAGTAAAAAATAAGAATTTTTTAGACTTAAAATATTGCAGCTAAAAATAAAATTTGAATATTGATAAATATTTTATTTATTATTTGCATATGTTGTTGTTTATTGTTGAGTTAGAAAGGGTGTCAGTCGCTGGATTGAACTTATTTCCCCTCTATTATTTGCATATATTTATGTAGTGAAAATTGTTTGAATAAAATTAATTCATTAGTTAGTTAGTTAGTAGATGGAATTAATAATTTTATAATTTACATAAAAAATAATAATTTTATTATATCATAATTAGGATCATTTAATTCTTTCTAACTCAACAATAAACAACAACATATGCAAATAATAAATAAAATATTTAATCAATATTCAAATTTTATTTTTAGCTGCAATATTTTAAGTCTAAAAAATTCTTATTTTTTACTTTACTAGAATATCTTGTTCTTTACTTTTCCAGGTTGAATTTCTTGTCCTTTACTTTTTCAGGTTTAATAAAATCTTAAGAATATTACTTTTCATGCGCGCATTTTTCCATATAATCCATGATTTTTCCAGGCATTGCTATTGTATTAATATATAAATTTATAATATTTATTAATGATTGTCAAAAAAAATTAGCTCTGAAACACACATTTATGCAATATTTATTATTCAATCACAGTAGTTCCGAGCCAGGGTCTCTACCGAGACTACGGTTCATGAATTCGTGATCTGTATAGAGCGTAAACTAACAAAAAAGAAGATGGCACTCGGCGTCTTTTTAGATATCGTTGGAGCTTTTGACAACATACCCTTCAGTAGTATGTTCAAGTCGCTACGAGAACTCAATGTGCCACCAGTACTCATCCGATGGATTGAGTATATGGTGAGGCACAGAACAGTTCAAGTAGAACTACTGAGGGCAACTGTTAAAAGGGAAGTAGTTAAATGAAACCCCCAAAGTGGGATTTTATCACCTTTACTATGGAACTGTATGCTGAATCCTCTTTTAAAGGAGTTTAAAAATAGAAATATTTATGCCCAGGCTGCTGCTGATGACATCGCAGTGCTGGTCGCGGGTTCAAAAGCATCATTGGTCAGACGCATTGCCAAAATGGGACTACATTTTTCATCAAATGTGATAACGAAAGATTTGAGTTCATTCAAAGAATATGTATATCATAGAATTCACTAATATTTTTAATCGATAAATTCACCATTTTTTGCTATAAAATCATAAGGAGTGTTAAAAAAAAATTAGTTATTAAAAAAAAAGCTCGGTTTTTTAATTATAAAAAAAAAAACGATACACGGGATTGAACCTAAAATCTTTCCATCAACCCCCGGTACTCTAACCGTTATGCTAACATGTCATATTGGCAAAATCGCAGTAAAAATATTTATATACAAAAAAAGTTATGCAAAATAAAAACAATTGGAAACAATCGTAGTGGTTGGTACACCAACCCAGATCTGGCAGCAATACTCCATACATGTTTGATTTTGTGATGTGTGATTTGCGACGTATCAACATTTAACGTTGTCCGGGAACCAACACGTTGTTGTCTCAGCCACAAAGGAGACAAAGAATAGAAAAAAAATCATTCAACTCGTTTTTTTTTGTTGTTGTACAACTACATTTAATTTCTCACTCTCTCGTTACAGTTGTGACGTCCTTCAAACGTGCTCTCGAACCTCATCCACGCCTCTAAAATGATCGTCTTCTTGGACGTGCTCAGTCCTTTTATAGTCTTCTTTCTCCTTACCGTGACGTCATTTTGCTCACGGCTCGGTATTTGCCTATAGCCGTCCGCACTCTGTTATGATCCCATTTCAAATAATTTAATGTCACATGTTTAATCATAGTTGATTTACATGTTTAATGATAGTTGAGATAATTCAAATTATGAAATGAAATTGGTACATGGTTTAGTTGTATTTGTCCAGGACCTGTCTCCCTGCAGATATACACACATGCCAGATAAAGTCTGGCGTCTAAAGAAAAGACTATAGGTCTCTTTTGTTTAGATTTGAAACCGACGGTACCGATGTTCTCCTTATCTTCTGTAATAATTAAACTACGCTTTTATTTGTAAAATTTTTATTCCTAATTTAGTCTGCCTCTTTTAGTGATGTTTCATATTGCATTCGAGATTTTCGTTAAACTATTCTTTCTTTTTTGTTTGTTTAGTTCAGACTAGCAGTGAGTCCAGCTTTGCTCGAACCCTATGTACTATTCATAACTTGCCTTACGTGTGAATACACTTTATGTAAGATTTTTTTTATGTTTAGACCAAAAATTGTCTGAGTAATTTCGTAGAGATCGCAGCGGTAAATTTTTTTATAACTTGGACCCCAATTTTGATCCCCTAACATTTATTAATTTGGTCTCAAATAAAAATAAATAGTTTTACCCAAAGTAACCAACATCTAAAATTTCAAGTGTTTAGACCTAAGATTGGCGTAGAAATTTGATAAAATCTCCAGCAGTCAAATCTTTTGAACTTTGATCCCTTGGCAGCTCAAATTTTCGACTCAAACCGATTAAAAACCTTGCCATACCTCTGAATACCCTTTATATAAAATTTCAAATATTTAGACCAGAAATTGTCTGAGAAATTTGGTAGAGACCGCAGAGGTCAATTTAAAAATTTTTTTTACTTTGACCCCAGTTTTTATCCCCTTAACATTTATGGTTTTTGGGCTCAAATTAAATTAAAAAGTTTGATCAATGTCCAAGTAACCTACATTTAAAATTTCAAGTGTTTATACACAAAATTGGCCGAGGAGTTTGGTAGAGTTCTCAAAGGTCAAATCGTTGAACTTTGACCCATTGACAGATAAATTTCTGGCCGTAAAACTGATTAAAAAGATTTTCCCAAATCTCAATGCTCTTTATGTCAAATCTTGAGTCTCTAGTCTGAAAATTGACAGAATTATTTGGTAGGGAAATGTACACAGACACACAAAGACACACACACACACACAGACATTTTGCCTTTTATATATATATATATAGATACCAATATATTTATTATATACTAGTAGACTGTTCCGCGTTGCCGGTCGTAAAATACGTAAACAATATTTTAAATTATATAGATTTTGTATTTATTATTATAGAACCAATTCTTAATTGATTATTGTTATTGATAGTCATATCATTTTGATAATATTTTTTTAAATATATATTTAAAAGAATACAACTTTGTTTGATATGTTTTTTCTTATGGAATGATCATCTTTATTTAATTAATTGGAATGTTTATTGAGATGAGTTTTATTTATTAATTTATTTATTGCGGACTTTTATCCTCATCTTTTTTAGTTTTTGTTTCACGTCGTTTCAACCAACTATTCCTCTAGCCTTTGTCAGGTGACGGGATAGGAACTCTGAATCTTCTAACTGCAGCCTCAGTAATTACTGGCTTCCATAGTTGTTTTAATTGCAGGCAGTAATTGCTGAGAACGCAGTTAAGAGATTCTGAGTTCTTATCCGGTCGCGGTAACCACCCAACGAAGGCCAGAGGAATAGTTGACCGAAACATCATGAAACAATAACTAACAAAGATAAGAATAATAGTCCGCAATAAATAAAGGATCATCTTATTTAAATTATATTACGTGTAATTATGTCCATGCAGATATTCTCCATGGTTTATACTTGCGTAATATTTGCGTAAAAAGCTTATAGTAAACACAAACCATCTTTCTATATATATTTATGTATGCGTATATATATTTAGCTTTTTGATCTACAGAAATGTAAGTTTATATATAGGGTATTCGACCCCATGAGAAAATCGGTGTAGAAGTGTGAAAATTAAAAAAAAAATGGAATTTGCCAGATGAAAGTCGAACGACGGCATTACGAATATTCATGCGTAACGGAATAGCTATTGGTAAATGTTTTAATTTTCAGCAAACATGTCTTCATAACACAGGCGTTAACGTCAAAGAAAAAAGTAAATCGTAAGCTAAACGTTTTGGTTAGTGCTATCTCTTCTCTGTTTTTCCGTCGTCCTTGACTCTCCGTTTAATTTGGTGCGGTACCAGTTCATGGTGACAAAAAAAAATGTGGGGGCTTACTTACAGCTATGTAATTATCCAGTTTTCAATTAGTTTTTCTGTGTTTTACTGCTTTAGTAGTTACTGTATGCCCGACTACCGCTTGCGAGTCATGTATATTGGTTTCCACGCTCAAGGGGTTTTCGTATTTTATTATTGGAATCCCTTAAGAAGAGGGACCTGTGGCTTAGTGGATAGAGGCGTTGAATCTCTTGTTTCAGGTGAACAGTGTCAGAAGATAGAGGTTTCATTCCAACTTAAGCAGGTCAGAGAATTAGTTGGCCGAAACGTGGTGAAACAAAAAAAAAAAACTATGAAGATGAAGAAAACCTTATCTTACCTATACCTAG
>NC_136522.1:52218291-52228291 GCF_053919585.1 Euprymna scolopes | reverse complement strand
TTAGTTTTAAAATTAAATATTGTTAAAATCACTTTTTCTCTTTTCGAATAAAGTAAGTATTTTGTCTAACTATTGATCTACTTATTTTCAACAAAGATATTAAAATTATTTTGTTTAAACTTTCAGAAAAATGAGCAAACGAGAGGCCATAATTCAGCTTCATTGCGCGGGGAGGACAAACTCAGAGGTTATTAAGCTCTTGAAAGTGGCTAAATCCACTGTGTACCATGTTGTGAACAGATTTAAGGAACTTGGTACATCTGAAGATCGTCCTAGGAGTGAAAGACCTCGCACTGCTCGAACAAAGAAGGTGATTAAAGCTGTCCGAGAGAGGGTAAGGAGGAACCAGAAGAGATCTGCAAGACAAATGGCTTAAGACGTGAATGTGAGCGTGACCTCGATGAGAACCATCGTCAAAAACGATCTCCAGTTGTCCCCCTACAAGATGAGAACGAGACAGTACCTAACACCTGCCCAAAAGCACAAGAGACTTGAAAGAGCAAAGCTTCTTCTTGGAGAACTGAAGGCTGGCACGGCAGAGCGAGAGATCGTTTTTTCTGATGAAAAACTCTTCACAATTGAAGCGACTGTTAACAATCAGAACGACAGAGTTTACGCAAAATCTTCAGCAGACATTGATGACTCCGTGAGAATAGTTTTCCGCCGACAAAAGCCGTCTCCCCTCATGGTGTGGGCTGCAGTCTCCAAATCTTGGAAGTCGCCTCTGATTTTCGTGGAGCAGGGGGTTAAGATCAACACAGATCGCTACATTAACGATATTTTGGTTCCGGCATTTGAAGAGATGAAGAAACACTTCAAAGATCAGCCTTTCACCTTCGAGCAAGATGGGGCACCATCCCACACCTCCAGAAAAACTCAGGACTGGTGTCAACGTCATTTTCCAAGATTCTGGAATAAGGAGATGTGGCCTCCTGCATCGCCTGATTTGAATCCCATGGATTTTTCGGTGTGGTCTTTGTTGGAGGCAAAGGTCTGTTCTTTTGCTCATCCAAGTGTTGATGCTTTGAAGACATCTCTTCTGAGTGAATGGGCTAAAGTACCTCAGGAAACGCTGCATGCCTCGGTTCGTAACTACAGACAGAGAATTGAACGTCTAATCGAAAGGAAGGGACATCACATTGAAAATAAATAATTTGAATTTATTCTTGGTTTCCTAACTTATAATTTTCATTCATGTTTAATTTATACTTTTGTAATTTTCTATTAATAAACCACTTTTGAATTGGTCCAAGGACTTTCTGTTCACCCTGTAGAATAACGTTGAATTTAAACGTTTTCATTTTAAGTGTTCTTTACGTCGGAACATTGATCTAATCTTTATACGGTGAGCTATGCATATATATATATATATATATATATATATATATATATATATATATATATATATATATACGATGATCTATGCATATATCATGTATATATGTATATATATACGTATTCACACACACACACACACACACACACACACACACATATATATATATATATATATATATATATATATATATATATATAATGGCCCAGCTTAAAGTAGCCCGATCTCTCTAATGGTTTACTTAACGATCAACAGACATAACAAGACACAATGTAATTCTTTTTCACACAAGATGGAGCCACATGCCGCCCGTCTCACAGACCATTGGTACAAGTTCATTATGTTTACTAAGGGGAGAAAAAGCAATAAACAAAGGGTTATGGCAACCACGTTCCCCGGACTTGTCATCATATGATTTTTATCCTCGGGGACTTTAAAAGAAAGAGCTTATGCAAAAAATCCTTACAATCTAGACCAACTAAAGTAGAATATTACTAACGCTATCAGGAGAATCACCGGAGAAAATCTACACACAGTACCTGTAAATGTTGTTAAACGTTCCCAAAAAATGCATAGATGCCAACGAGGAGCACTTCCGGCATCTTTTATCACACTAGAGGCAATTTAACCAATAAAAGGAATGCTTTTCCTCTCTACTACATTTACTGCGTTTCTTTTTGAATGGGTCATCTTATATATATATATATATATATATGGCCAGATCATTATATAATGATTAGATCACTCAGACAGATGTTAAAATGCATTTAACGAATAAATGTTTAAAATTCAACAGCATTTCTCGCGGTTAACTATAGCCGAATGGATTAGGTCCTTGCTAATGGAGACAGGGATGGCTTCTGTCGCCCGGTTCGAATCTATCGACTGGTGTTAACCGTGACACCATGCACTGATAATTCCCGAAAGGATGAAACGCTAGTGTATTTAGGTATTTTATAATTATTATAGTAAATGTAAATAATTATATATATATATATATATATATATATATATATATATATATATATAGAGAGAGAGAGAGAGAGAGAGAGAGAAAGAGAGAGACAGCAGTATATTAACTAATGTGGTAGACAAGCTTAATCCCAATCCTGTTAATACAGCTTACACAGTAAAGAATCATTTCTACTGAATGTCATGTTCGTAGGTCTGAAGTATTAAGCGATCATGCAAACACACGCGCATGGATACGTAGACAGCCAATCGCTTCTGAATGTACGTGCTGTTATCTTGTGTGGTTAGCCGAGGTCATCCGTATCTGATATATCAATTGCATCATTATCTCATTCCCAGGGGTCACGCCAAAGGATTAGGGTCAAGATCAATAGCTACACCCTGGAGTGCCCCCTACGGCGAACCCAGAGCGTGCCAGAGTAATTTTCGTCCACACGCGTGTGTACGTTCCCCTGATCCCACCCTTTAACCGACTGTTAGCCATTTTTTATCGGCCGATAGTGGAGGGTAGGCAGGTAAGACTTCCTTTTCCATTTGTTCTCAGAGGAATATAGGAAGTACGCTAAAAAAAAAAAAAAAAAAAAAAACGTCGGTGAAAATGAATTAAGGGGCTTACGGGGTAACAAGTACTAAATAGAGACTAAAGGCTAATTCTTCAAGTAATCATAAATTATGTGTGTGTTTTTTTATTGCTCAGTTTCCCCATTTATCAAAACTAAAGGCTACAAAAATTATGAATGAATGATTTTTAGTTTAGTGATGAAGAACGTTGAGAAATATCGATGAAATGGTCTCAGTATTAATAGTGAGAATGACTCATGATAGGAATCGAACAAAGCAACACCCCTCATTCGGAGATTTAAGTTTCATTTGGAAGTTTTTTTGGGCGGTTGCATCTGCTACTAGTCTCTCACTCCTAGACAAGGTTCAAAAGAGAGTCGCCAACCAAAATAGGTCCTGAATTGTCTTCCCAGCTTCAGCCTCTGTCCCAACGACGCAATGTAGCATCCCTCTGTCTGTTCTACAAATACTTTAACGGTGAATGTTCCGACGAACTGCAAGCACTTGCACTCCCTCTACGTAAATACCCCCGACAACCCCAACAAGCAGGACACTCCCACCCCCTCACAGTAGAGATCACTAGATGTAAGAGAGTCTTCTACTCCAGTAGTTTCTTCCCCAGAACGGCTAGACTTTGGAACTCCCTGCCAGGTTCCTGCTTCTCCAACTGTACTGACATGCAGAAGTTCAAGTGTAACGTGAACCGACATCTTGCAGCCCAACTCCCCAACTAGTACTCCTGTAGCCTGTGTCCCTAATAGTAGCCCCCTACATCAAAGTGGCAATGTGCCTTGTTTGAGGTGAAAATGTAAAAAAAAAAACAAAAAAAACAAAAAAAAAACCAACTCTCCCATTGCAAGAACTAAGACACCAGATTCAGAAATTGGGATTGAGAGATCAACGCCTCCGACGAGGGACACTCTGACATGCAAAAAGTGCCTGGGCAGCCCTGTCGATATACCCCCGTTAAGAGCACGTCAGACGATTTAGCAATAAACACTAACCTCTTTCTTAAGGAGAGAAAACAAAGCACGAGAGGGTGCACTAGAAATGTATTACAATGCAATCAACAGAGACCAGATTATCAAATTTTAAAAAAAAACAAAAACACTACCAAGTTGGTTAGGAGATATGACGATGTTGGTTTTCGGGTTTGTATTACTATACTATATTAAAAAAATGTGTCAAAAACAAATAGATAACAAATGCATGTTATAAAGGGCAAGATAAGTTACTTTTCTACCTCACTGGCTCATTTTTTAAATGTTTTTATTTAATGTAACGTGTTTATTCAGTTCGAAAAACATACAGTGTTTACCAATGTATTGGAAAATTTAAACTGGCGCCGAACTCTCTGTCGAACACGATAAGTTTGGGAAAGCGAGCTAAAAATTAAAAAAAATATATATACAAAATCCTGATAGAAACTCGCTCAATATATGTTACCTTGAAATAGGCCGACAAATATTCGGTGGGGTTTTAACAGCATTTTGTATAGTTTTTTTTATTTTTAATTCATTTTCTCAAACTTACCGTGTTCAACAGAAAGTTCAGCGCCATTTTGAATTTTGAATTTTCCGATACATCGGTAAACACTGTATGTTTTCCGAGCTGAATAAACATGTTACATTTAATAAAACACAAAAAAGTATCCAGTTAGGTAGAAAAGTAACTCATCTTTCCTTTGGTAACATTTATTTGTTATATATTTGTTTTTTTGACAACTTTTTCGTATCTATCCCTGTTTTTTTTTGTTGTTCTTTTCTACAGTAACTGTTAATGTCTTTCTACATATAGCCCACGCTGCTCTCAATTCGTCACCTATTTCTTATTGATCAGGCTCAACGTTACCTAAATTCTTTACGTAGAACCAACCTGATTAAGCTCTAATAAGAATTTATTAACAATAGATTTGGAGAGGATCATATTGTAATCTATACCGAAACAGTCCTATGTTAGCGTGCACCATAGTTGTACAGCTATTTAGAAGAAGGTCTATTTCTGGACGCCACATCCGATCTTATATACACGGAACCATAAAGGAAAGTCGTTTATCATTATAGTAGCAACAAGAGTTTTTGCTGTGGATGTCATATAAGAAGAAACTTGAGCACCATCCATGGAAATGACGATAGAGCTAAGATAGATCTCCAATCTGTAGTGGAACGGGGACGAAAATGGATGGCGACATTCAATGCTGCCAAGGCTACACTTGCTTCCTTCAATAATTATAAGAACCCTTCTCTACCACCAATAGCAATGACCAAGAAAGTACTTCTTTTAAACTCCCCAGCCTAACGTTTACAGGGAACATGAACTGGAATAAATACATTGAGAGCATTGCCAAAACTGCTGCGAATAAGGTGGGCTCTCTCTACCGTGCTAGAAAACTACTTACGCCTGAAATTATCCTGTACCTCTATAAAGCCACTATTCGCCCATGTATGGAGTACTGTTTTCACGTCTGGGCTAGTGCATCTGCTACTTGTCTCTCACTCCTTGACAGCGTTCAAATCTGATAGGGTCTGAACTGTCATCTAGGCTTCAACCTCTGTCCCATCGATGAAATATTGCATCCCTCTACCTGCAAGTACTTTAATGGTGAATGCTCTGACGAACTACAAGAACGTGTACCCTCTCAACGTAAATACCCCCCGACAAACCCAACTAGCAGCTAAATCCCACCCCTTCACAGTAGAGATCCCTAGATGTAAGACAGCCTTATACTCCAATAGTTTCTTCCCCAGAACTGCTAGACTTTGGAACTCCTCCCTGGTTCATGCTTTCCCAACTGTACTGACATGCAGAAGTTCAAGTGTAATGTGAACAACTTGCTACTCATCTCCCTTCATAATACCCCTGCCACTTATGCCCCCGATAGTAGCCCCCTACTTCAAAGTGACACTGTGCCTTGTTTGGAGTGAAAATTGAATTAAAAAAAAGACTAGCAAGGACGCGGACTCCAAGGAAAAGAAACAATCATTTACTATTAGAAGAAAATTATCACGATGAGTTTCGTACTATTGTACCTATTTATCTGCATCCCCACATGAGCAGAGTTGAGCATAAGGTCAGTTTTTAATGTGGGGGTAAATCCAGGTTCCCTAAAAAGGGGCACTCTGGATAAGGGCAAAATAAAAAAATTCCTCAGTCTAGAAGGATTTCTCCTGCACTGGCGGAGGACAGAAAAGGGGAAGTGTAGTATCAGTACAGATATTACAGTTTGGTTTCGATTCTCGGGAGGGTGCACGAGTTATTTTTTTTTTGTTTAAAACTTTTCCTCTGTATTGGAGAACTTGTATCCGGTTTGGCACTGTCTCAGAATACTGTTCAAGGGCATCATGGCTATTATTATTATTATTATTATTATTATTATTATTATTATTATTATTATTATTTATTTCCTTACCCACAGTAGTGTGACACAAGGTCGTTTTTAATGTGGTGGGACCAGCTTCCCAAATCGGGGCACTATGAAAATAGGCAAAAATAAAAATTGCCTTAATATAGAAGGGTTTTCCCCCTTACATAGAATAAGGACAACTTAGCTTAAGCTTATCATCAGGACAGATACGTCCACATACTGTTACTATATATTGGGCCCAATTTATCTATATATCTATAAAAGTGAAAGTGTCTGTCTCTCTGTGTGTCTGTGTGTGTGCGTGTCTGTGTACGCAATAACTCTGTCAATTTTTAGTCTATAGACTCGAAATTTGATATACAGGGTACTGAGATTTGGAAAAATCGAGGTGATCGGTTTTTGGCCAGAAATTTGGCGATAACGGGGTCAAAGTTCAACGATTTGACCTTTGAGAACTCTACCAAACTCCTCCGACAATTTTGAGTCTACACACTTGAAATTTTAGATATAGGTTCGGTGGACATGGATCTAACTTAATAACTTAATTTGAGCCCAAAACAATAAATTTTAAGAGGTCATAATAGGGGTCAAAATTTTAAAAAAATTGACCGCTTTTTTTTTTTTGCTCAACATACACTTCCAAATACCCGGGCAACTCCGGGCACCCATGCTAGTATATCTATAAAAGTGAAATTGTCTGTGTATGTGTGTGCGTTTCCTTATCAAACTATTGTCAATTTTCAGTCTACAGACTCGAGATTTGACATGAAGGATATTGAGATTTTGGAAAATGTTTTTAATTGGTTTTCGGCCAGAAATTTGGATGTCAAGGAGTCAAAAGACAACGATTTGACCTTAGAAAACTCTAACAAACTCCTCCACCAATTTTGGGTCTAAACACTTGAAACTTTAGATGTAGGTTCTTTGGGCATGGATAAAACTTTTTAACTTTATTTGAGCCCAACACAATAAATGTCCAGAGGTCAAAATTGGGGACCCTTTCGCGCAATTACAATATGTCTTGTTTAGGGTAAAAATAGTAAAAAAATAAAAAAAAATTTGTTTTTTCTGAATTTATAAACTGAGGATTTATTATTATTATTATTATTATTATTATTATTATTATTATTATTATTATTGGCTCACATGGAGCTTTCACACAAGTCAACAAACGATCTGATTGGAAACCTGAGTGACAACAAGTCTCCCCAGACGTTCAGCCCTCTCCACCTCCTTCGATAGCATTTGCAAATGAATTTGCATCATCGCAACAGTCACTTACCATTGATTTATCGCTGGTAGTGGCCATTGGTTTATACTGGAATTTGAGTGGCACTCAGCCTCCCCAAGGTCCCAGTTCTCTTTGCGCTTGTCCAGCCGAGGTCTGGTTGGCACTCGCTCCTCGGTCTTTCAGTCCTTATGGACCCTTCTCGGCCCTTTGGTATCATTTTTTTTGGGGGGGGGATCGGTCATGAAACAATGGAGGGAATGCATGATGAGGGGTGTAGAACTTGTAAATATGCAGTTTCGGTGTTCTTCATTCCCTGTAACGCTTATTCGTTATATTGTCTTGTATTATCCTCCGCATTCAAGGGGTTTCCTTATTATTTCAGTCGTTTTCATTATCGTTAGTCGTTGTACTTTTGCAGTTATTCCTCTGATTCTAATTTCTGACATTCTTTTTTCAAAGTATTTCGGGATTGTTCCTAGTGCTCCTACTATTATCGGTACTATTTGGACTTTCTTCATCATCCAAATCCCTTTTAACTCTCTGGCTAGCTCTGTGTATTTGCTTCGTTTCTCCTTTTCTTCCATACTCACCCTGTGATCAGCTGGGACTGCAAAGTCCACGATTTGACAGGATTTTTCTTTCTTGTAAATTATTACGACATCTGGTCTTCTTGCTTGGATGGGTTTGTCCGTCTGTATGTCCATGTCCCATAGGATTTTGTGGTTCTCGTTTTCGAGTACTGTTGCAGGTTTATGCTTGTACCATTTGTCTGTACGCTCAAAATGCAGTCGTTTACACAATTCCCAGTGTACCACCCTCCCCACTTGGTCATACCTGTTTTTGTATTTTTTTTGGGCAAGTTTGCTGCATTCGCTTACTATATGGTTTATCGTTTCGTCTCTTTGTCCACAGAATCTGCATTTGCTGTTTTCTTGTGTTTTATCGATCCTTGCTTTGATATTGTTGGTTCTTATCGAGTAATCTTGTGCTGCAGTTATTAGAGATTCAGTTTCTCGGTTTATATGTCCTTTTCGCATCCATGTCCAGGTGTTTTCGTTATTCTCATCTTTTGTCATTCTTATGAATCTTCCGTGGAGTTGTTTCTATTTCCACTTCTCTTTTCTCGTTTTGTCGTTTGTCTCTCTGTTTTCTGTTTTTTTTTTCAGTGTCTTTCGCTGCCATAATTATTTTTTTCAGTGGTTTGCATTATGTATTTTTCTAGTCTTTTGTCGTGTCCTTCACACAGTCTTCTATAGAGATCAGTCCCCTTCCCCCGTCTTTCCTTTTCACGTAGAGTCTGTCAATATCGTCCTTTGGGTGTAGTGCATTATTCATGGTCATGAGTTCCTGGTTTTCTGGTCGAGTTGTCTCAGTTCTTTTTTATTCATCCTATAAACGGTCCAGAGTATCTTACTAGTGATACTGCCCATGTATTAATACCTTTTATTAGGTTTCTACTATATAATTTAGTTTCCAGGGGTTTTCTTGTTCTCCTGAGATATTCCTTTCCAACTTTCTCCTTCATCTCTGTTGCTCTGATGGTGTCCGCTTCCAGAATTTCCAAGTATTTATAGTCGTCTTGTTTCTCTAGTGCCCTCATTTCTGTTTGGTTGGGTAGTTCCATGCCTTTTGTCGTTTCCAGTTTTCCCTTTCTTATTACTAGTTGTGCGCACTTTTCCATTCCAAATTCCATTTAGATATCTTGGCTGAAGATTCTGGTAGTATTAATTAGTGTCTCTAGCTCGTTTTCGGTCCTTGCAAAAAGTTTCAGATCGTCCATGTACATCAGGTGGTTCATTTTTCCCTCTGTATTGGAGAACTTGTATCCGGCTTGGCACTGTCTCAGAATACTGTTCAAGGGCATCATGGCTATTATTATTATTATTATTATTATTATTATTATTATCATTATTATTATTTATTTCCTTACCCACAGTAGTGTGACACAAGGTCGTTTTTAATGTGGTGGGACCAGCTTCCCAAATCGGGGCACTATGAAAATAGGCAAAAAAAAATTGCCTTAATATAGAAGGGTTTTCCCCCTTACATAGATCAAGGACAACTTAGCTTAAGCGTATCATCAGGACAGATACGTCCACATACTGTTCTCAACCTGAGTGTAATTTTCAGAATGTTGACACAGTGTATATAATACTTAGTAAAATTCAGTTACACTGCTCTTGATGTTGAGGGTTCAATCCTCGGTTCAAGACACAAAAAAATTGTGACTTCTACGTAATCATGCCTGACGGAACGAATCATGCTAGCCCGTGGATGAAATAAAAGGGTTCTGTTCGAAATTCAGTGCAGATTCCCGAGTCCGACAGAGAGATTCCTGAGTTCGACTTGAACAAAATACTAGTTTACATTAACCGAAATATTAAAAGGTTTCGTTGTGTTGTTTTACAGCATATCAACCCTTTTCGGGTTATTTAATGCCGAATTCAGTTATTTTAGAGATAGTATTCACGTTGCATCCAGTTATTTTACAGAAGGTCTTTATTCGTCAAGCTCTTTGTATCTTCAATCGCTAGTT
>NC_136522.1:52180791-52213291 GCF_053919585.1 Euprymna scolopes | reverse complement strand
ATAGATTACTGTTAATTGCTCCGGATTTGCGGAAAACGGAAATTTATATAAAACTTTGACGTTAATGAATCTATTACTAATACCGTAACGAAATAAGACACAGCATCTAGATGCTTGGAGACGTTTTATTTTTGCTGGCGAAAGTCTGTTTGAATCTTTTAAAAGAATCAGCATAGCATTTTATTCAAATATTAATTTTGTACGCAGCTTTTTGAAAACGAAAAAAACAAAAAACAATAAAAAAAAAAACGGAAAATTGAGATTTGAGTGCTGTTTATTATACTCTGATCATTTCCAGCCCCGTAGATTAAATAATCTCTTGTCTAATAATATTATCAGTGTTAAGAATAGCATGCACAAAAGATCAACATGTTTATATTTGTTCATACATACATGCACGTACGTACCCCATTTCGTTTGTATATATATATATATATATATATATATATATATATACATATATATATACCAATTTGTATCTCCTTTTTGTAAATTAAATATGTTTTTAGCTCTTCTTAAAGAGTTTTAAACGTCTTTTATTAATTCTTGGTTCTTATTATAGGCTCTATTTCCTATTTGGTTTTATTGAGCTTTTACATCTGGTTATAATTACTTTATAAATAATAAGTCTTTAATACTTTTAATTTACTAGACTACCCGTGACCCGTTGGGTCAGTATGTTATATTAGCTATGGAAATAAATTTACAAATGTTAAGTCTTTGATATTTATAATGTATTTTAAGTTTGCTATTTTGGATTATATTTGTAAACTTAATTGTAATTCTTACACACACACACACACACACACACACACACACACACATACACACACACACACATATATATATGCATGCGTGATTGTGTATGTATGCTTAACAGTTTGCGCATTGCAAAAGAAAAAAATCAGATATTCAAAAAAAAAAACAAAAAAAAAAAAAAAAAAAAACAAATGAAAGAAAAATGCGTGCAAAACATATGCAAATTTTTTCTTCCTGACTGTTTCATATGGTTGTCCATAAGTTTGAAATTGTGGATTTATTTATGTATATAAGGTTTTATTTCCATCTCCTCGTGTGTGAAACAGATTTTTAAGGTATGAGGTATCTACGATCCTCTGTTCATAAACCCATAACGTGATACACTAATACGCACACCAACACACACGCACTATATATGTATGTGTGTGTCTGTGTGTGTATGCTTGTGTGTGTGCGAGTTTCGTGCATATATATATATACACACACACATATATATATATATATATATTAATTAATAAGTACTACGTACCTTAAAGTATATTATCTATATACATACATGTACATCTATATATGTATATATATATGTATATATATATACATATATACATATATATATATATGTATATATGTATATATATACATATATACATATATTTATATATAAACGAAACACACACATATGTATAGAATACATATATATATACATACATGGTACTTATATATATGTATATATATATGTATATATGTATATATAAGTATGTATGTAAATATATATACATGTGTGCGCGTATATCATATAAATTTCATTTAGACAAAGACTTTGGTAGTAGCTCAGCAGAGAACGACTAAACGACTAGAGCTCTTTATTAAAAGTTTAACATTACCTTTATAGTACTATTATTATAGATGGAATGCAGCTCAATCATAAGGACAGATAATAATAAAATCACAAAGCGTGATTTAAAATGTTTAAGATGTATATGGTACTCAATTTGGAGCTGTAGCCACACATTACTGAGTTAGTGCGTAACACTTTTTTCACTTGAAGAAATTCATATAAAAATGTACATATATATACTATCTGCGGTTATAATTATGTTGCGTTATGTCACTTAAGATTGGACTTGAAAGATGTTATAATATTTATGTGTGTGTGTATGTGTGTGTGTGTGTGTATACATCTATAAACGTATGTATATATTCTTTTTATATGATTGTGGGCGGACACTTGACTTTAGATTTTAACATTACAACGTAATATGAAATTTTTGTACAAAAAAATCTTACGAACGATGTATACATATATGTATGTTCGAGGAATTCTGCATATGTGCATGCGTTCATTCGTGTGGAGAACAGTCACATTATGGTAAGACTGACAATATGATGCATGTGGCATTTATTTCTTTGAAATGTCGATACACACACATACACACATACACACACATACATGTGTGCTTTAACATGTCAATAAAAATGTACTTTTTCCTTATAAACAAGCCGATAAGACTTATTTATATACGAACTATTATATATATATATATATATATATATATATATATAATAGTTTGTGTATAAATAAGTCTTATATATATAATAGTTTGTATATAAATAAGTCTTATATATATGTGTGTGCGTGTGTGTCTGTGCGTGTGTGTGCGCGAGTGTGTGTGTGTGTGTGAATGATCATAAAAGAATTAAAATTCATTTATTTATATCTGTATATATCTATATCTGTATATGTAAAGACGAGTGTATATAAATATATGTAATCCATTTCTTTCAATTTGTAAAAGTTTTCAGTTTTGCTGGAGATGGAGCATTCAACGCTATTTTAGAGACTCATACCGAGAGATCTTTTTAGCATTCTAACCGTCCTTTTAAGTGCATTACTTGTTCTACTTTTGCACTTACTACGCCGGATATAATGTTTTTGAAATTTTTCTTTGTGAGTCCGGATGCTGCTATGAATAATGGAATGAGGGCGATTTCCCAAATATTCATTTTTTTTAAAATATGTCATGCATCAAACCTTGGTATTTAGTTTCCATCTTCTATCCTAGTACTATTAAAGGTTCAACTAGGGTTCTTACTCTTTCCCTCTTGATAAATATTACCATATTACCTTTAAGATGTGCGTTGTCTAGTTATATAGATGTAGGTGTTTTATAATCATACTGGATGAGCTATGGGTTTTTTCCAACAGCTCTGTCTGGTCTATGTATGAAGGACTTGTTGCATGCGTGCATAATAGTGATGGAACAATTCCCAATTTTTTCTCCGATATCGGTACAATTTCCGATTCTGTTATAAATCGATGATTCTGATAAAATTACGGATTTTTGTTTAAATTCTATAAAAAAAAACTTTAAAACATTTAATTAGAGATTTGATGCTTTTTGAAAAATGCCCGTATATATTTTGCAAAACGTAAAATTATTTTTTGCTTTGTCTTTCATATAGTATTTATTGTTGCACTATTTCGGATAATAAACAGTGAAACGCTGTATGATATATTTCGATGCTATCTTTTAAATATTATCATAATCCTATGCAATAACTTTTGAATGCACACACATACGTATATATATATACTAGCAAAAGTACCTGTCGTTGACTGGGTTCAAAAACAGCCTACAGAAAATGGACTCTGATTTATGAAAGTATGATAGGTTATGAAAAGTTAGGGTTGTAAAGAGATAGCTTCGAATTTGGGGGTATCAAAACCAAAGCAAAATATGATGTAAGTAAAAATAAAATAGATAAACCCCATAATTTATTATACCATAGCTGTTCACACTGGAACACTTATCACAATATTCTGTGGATCTATATTAAAAAAACATGTTAAACTTTGTGACATATTTCCATTCTATGGAGGTCAAGCGCGAACGAACACCCCATAATTTTATTATACTATATTTCTTCAAACTGAAACATAATTATCAAAGTATACTGACGCAGATAGATATGAAAAGGCTTTGTTAAAGTTTGTGCCTATTTCCATTCTATGGAGGTCAGGCGCGAACGCAGACCCCACAATTTAATATTACCATCCCTATTTAAGTTAAAACATACTTATCAAAGTATTATTATGTACATCTATATCAAAAACACTTGTAAACGCTTTTTTTTTAATTTTTAAATTTTTTATTTCCATACTTTGTGGACCAGGCGTGTACACAGACCCCACAATTTTAATGAATCATCATTATGCCAGATCAAACATACCAATTCCTGTGTCTCGATACATCTATCATTTTATGTGATTAGTTTTCTATAATAATCAACCACATAGGAGCCTATTCGTGACCAAACACACACACAGACGTTCAGCTTTATATATATATATATATATATATATATATATATATATATATATATATATATATATATACATATATACATATATATCTATATATGGATACATATGTAAAATGAGAAAAAACATTTATATAGGTTTGGCCGCTATAACCTTATCTTGGTGGTTAACTATGCACTTACATGGCACTCGCGCTATTTAGCAATACGTCATTGCATATCATTGTATCAGGCGGGTTGTCCGGCATAAATTGAATTTTCTCTCGACATGTCTCTACCTTATGTGGCCTTAGAAAGATCTTCAAGTTGTAAACCAATGTCTTCTTACAATAATTTTGTGTGCGTCTTGACAGGTCTTCCTACTTTTGCGGTTCTGTGTTTAGGACCGCACAGTACCCCATCACTGACGACCTCATTTTTTCTTCTGTAGCAATGTTCGGAATATCGTGTTCTTTTTTCCTTTATTACTGAAGAGATCCTGGACAGCCGACCATACAGAAAGTTAATGGTTGCGTGTGTTTAACATTGTTCGGAGCATACTAGTGTATGTTTCATCTCACTTGTTTTAGTTTTTTTTTTTTTTTTTTTTTTTGTTACTGAGAGTAAATGCTGGTGAGCCATCAAGTGGCATTGTTTCCACTAGTGCTCTAAAAATATTTTCTTGATCTGTTCCGAGTGCAGATTTCCATATAACTTTTAGCCGCAATACATAATAGACCAATATTCTTTGCCTTATTATAATTCCGAAAATTTTTTGTATATAACACCTTTATATTCGAACACAGGGTTAAGAAAAAAAAACAAACAAAAAAAACTACACATACTAAAATCCCACAAATCAAAACAAAAAAAGTCGATCATAAAAAAGTTTTCAAATTCGTACAGCATACATTATTAACGTAAAATATTCTCAAGTTTTAGTATTTCCCGATAAGAGTATTTCTGATAACGGAACTAAATCTACGACCAAAGCTTTGGGAAATTTTATCAAATAAATCTCAATTATTCTTGTGACAAACGTTTCGTACCAATTACAATATTATGGCAAAACAAAAACAGTTCGTATACATATATAAACTGAGGAGAACATACATATAGGTTTAACCACTATGACCTTATCTCGTTGATTAACTATGCACTTATATGACATCGGCCCTATTTAGCAGTACGTCATCGCATATCATTGTAGCAGACGTTTTGCCCAGCATAAATTGACTCTTACTCTCTACAGGTCTCTATCTTCTGTGACGTTAGAAAGATCTTTTGCGGTTCCATGTTTAGGATCACACAGTACCACATCACTGATAACCTCATTTTTTCTTCTGTAGCAATGTCCGGCATATTGTGTCATTTTTTCTCTTATTACTGAAGAGATCCTGGGCAGCTGACCATACAGAAAGTTAATGGTTGGGTGCGTTTTCCAGTTTAAGTTTAACATTGCCCGGAGCATTCCAGTGTATGTTCCATCTATCTTTTGTTAAATTTATTTTTGTTTTTTTTTTGTTACTGAGAGTTAATGCTGGTGAACCATCAAGTGGCATCGTTTCCACTATGGCTCTAAAAATGTTTTTCTTGATCAGTTCCATATAACTTTCAGCAGATATACGTAATAAACCAATATTCTTCTCCTCATTTCAATTCCGAAAAATTCTCGTATATAACACCTCTATATTCGAACAAAGGATTAAGAAACAAAAAAACTACACATACTAAAAGTCTCACAAGTTAAAACAAAAACAGTCAATCATAAAAAAAAGGTTTTTAAATTTGTATAGCATACATTATTTGTGCGAAACGTTCTCAAGAGTACTTCTGATAATGGAACTAAATCTACGCCCAAAGATGTTGGACATTTTAGCAAAGAATTCTCAATTATTCTTGTGACAAACGTTTCGTACCAATTACAGTATTATGACAAAAAAAAAAAAAAAAAAACGGTTTAAGGAGGAGTGAGGAAAATTAAAGAGAAATGAAGTAATGATAAATTTCCACAAAGAATTTCTCACAATGTATCAGCTAACACCAAACACGAGATTTTGTTCCGGGAATCCCATCTTAGTTACAATATGTTTTAATAAAAGGGAAACGTACTTAAATGCTTATAGTACTAACATACTACCTTATTAATACTGCAAATAATACCTGATTCTGGCAAAAAAAAAAAAAATCCCCAATTTAGAGTCATTCGATACATTCTGATAAATTCTTGTAGCGACTTATCTGTAGTTAATTTAAGTTTTATTTTCTTAACGCGCCCGTAAACGTGAATACGAGGCGCCATGTTTTACAATGAGGTAGTGGGTGCGATGAAGCGATTTTCACACAAATAATTAAATATTATTTACAGAATTCTACAAATTCTTCGGATATAGAAGTAGTTCCGTTATCAGAAGTGCTTGTACCATAAATACTATAAGGATCTCGGAGTCGGTATTTACTGGCTTTCGTTCTTCTCTCTTCTTGGAAAGGGTTTTTCATTATCAGAGTTGCTATTTTTTTTTCGAGCTGCTATCTTCACATCTTCCGAAGTCTTGAAAATCTTGTCGTCTTACCTATACCGATTCTTGGTTTGTTTCACGCCCAGAGTTAATGTACCCATAAATTCAAACCTGTTACGGTCCTGGATATGACCTTAAACTATATCCAGTGGGGAGGCCCCAGCTTGCGGCTTTGGGGAGTGTGGAGCCACCTTTAATTTATGTTTACTTACGCACGCCTCTCTCTCTCCTCTCTCTCTCTCTCTCTCTCTCTCTCTCTCTCTCTCTCTGTAAAGTTATCCAACCTGGTGTAGCCTAAATCGCCAAATAGACACAGAATAGAAAGAACTTTAACTCGCGTTTTCCTGTTGTAACAACGGTATTTATTTCTTTATTCTCCCGCCAAGCGAGACCACCGCATACGGCTACGACGTCACCCACGTCTCCAACGTGCTCTCGAACGTCATCACGTTTTTAACGTGATCGTGTTTTCAAACGTTCTCTTTTTCTTTTTATAGTTTTTTCTTTACCGGTGACGTCATTTCGTATGCATTTGCATACGCGCGTCCGCGCTCTGTTACGAGAAAGAGCTGTCTCAAAATGGAAAGCCAGAAGCCAGATATTCACCTTCCATTCTTTTGCGTAACGAGACCTGGGAACTGAAATAAAATCTATATATAAAACCAATTATTGTCTTGGGTCATTTGAAACGTCTTTGTTAACAGATTCAAGCTCCACCAAGGACGGATGGGCCACACCAGTTTGAACGGTATGTCGTACAATATATGTCGTACAATATATGCCGTACAATATATGTTTCACACACACTCACAGCAAAATTTCTAAGAAATAGACTGTTAAATATATATATATATATATATATATATATATATATATATGGTTCAAATAGTGAAGAACCACAGGCATTCAGCTAGGTCACCTAACACAACGTCAACACACGCACAACAGATTTGGGTTCTTACAAATACACACCCG
The DNA here is from genome assembly GCF_053919585.1 of Euprymna scolopes. Lineage (NCBI taxonomy): Eukaryota > Metazoa > Mollusca > Cephalopoda > Sepiida > Sepiolidae > Euprymna > Euprymna scolopes. The sequence continues at coordinate 52,205,738 of NC_136522.1, read as the reverse complement.
TCGAATTTATACACCTTCGATATGACTATACAAAATATACCCTATTCGATTCGTGACCTTTTTGAGATTAAGATTATTAAGACCCATGAACTCCTTTTTGGGGTTATACAGCATTCCACTTTTTGGTGCCGTAACTCCACAATATAACATCTTGATTTCAAAACAAGAATTCATTAAGTCTGGGTGAGTATACACCTTCGTGCTGTTACTTGAGGTAATGCCACTTTGGAAAAGTGCACCATTCCTCATAAAAGCCAGTGTGCGTTAACCATACTGAGAAGATCTTATTAAGGCCCCGGATACTATGTGATTTTTAATATTTAGTAAGGCTTCACTTGTAGGGAACAGTATCCTCCTGCCAGGTTGACCTGATAAACCCCTGTACGGAAAGACCTTAGACACTCGAGGACAGTCCCTTCAAGTTCTCATTTTTTGTCTTATCAGTTTATTCAAGCTGGGCGTGGAGTATCCTAGCGGATGTCAAACGTTCACCCGCTAACTGAGATCTTCCAACTGATATAATCTTTTTAATATGTTGACCGTCTCTTTAAATGTAATTGTTTGGATATCTCTTGCACTTGATTCACCAGGTATATTTAACAGGCAGGTTTTGAAATTCTTTTTCATCGGTCCAGTTGTTCCTGTAATACCTGGAATTATAGAAATCTTCCTAAGATTCCAGTTTCTTTTCATGTCATACATAGGACGTTGGCATTTTTCTTCTTTTTTTTAGCTCTGTTTAACCAAACATCATTAGAGACACTAACTTCTACTAAGGTTGCTTCTTTCTCCTTGTCCCATATCACTATGCCAGGTTTTATGGCACTGTTTTCTAGATACGCAGGTGTAGGAATTGGAGAGTTATAATGGATGGTGTATGACTTATTTCCGACTGTTTTCTCTGGTAAACATGTTCCTATGATTTGCTGCTGCCTTCGATATTCACCTTTTTGCAGATCCTCTAGTGGAGATATTTACATACTCCATTGTGTCGGGACGTATAATAGCCATCACCCAGCAGAACTTTACGATTCGATGCCAGGTGGCTCACATTATCTACTTCTGTTATGGTGGAACCTAAATTTGCTATCTTGCTTTTTTTTTACACAGTGGTCACCACTTATCAACGGCCGGAAGCCACTCAAGGATAAGGGTTATTGCACTACATTACGTTAGTGTGGAGATTTGATGAAGTGTTTACTAAGGGGGGCGGTTCATTAGGAATTTGTTAACGTTGGACTTGAACACATCCAAGTTGTAGTCAGGTGGGAAGCAGGCAGACGGAACAGAGTTCCACAGGCGTGCAGTTCTAAGAAAGAAGCTCTGTTCATGGAATCTACGTTTTGATTTAGGCACAGATATAGAGTGGGGGAAATTTTTCACAGTGGATTCAGCTAGACGGGTGTTTTTCGTGAAAGATTGGCGTGGGGGACCAGAGATTGGAGTTCAGACGAGCACCTGTCATGGAAATAACGATAAAACAAGGATAGACCCGCAACGTCTCTTCTGTGGGAGAGAGGTTGCAGGGTAGAGAAAAGGGCACCCCCCCACTAAGCCACGAAGTCTATTTTGTACTCTGTCAAGGCAGGATAGACGACTAATTTCCTTAAAAGCACTGTTCATTACAACTTCATCTCTGGCAGCCATTATAATTCTCTCCCGGTCGTAGTGGAGCGTAGTGGAGCGATCCTCTTTTCGACCAGTCTATGGAGTTTTCTTTATCTATATAGTCCTGGGTGAATTCATCCAGCAAATACTGGCACGCTGTTGCTTAACCCATTCTTCCAGTTTTTTTTTGCAATGCAAATTCTTTGTGTATTTCTAGCGACTCATTTGGGCTATTTCTTCTTCTATAAGCAGACTTGTTTTCTGATTCTGTCTCATTTGTCAGAAAGTCTTGTCCAAAATGTTTGCTCAGTTTCGTGATGGACGTAGTTCTGCTGGCTCTTGTTTCATGGTATCGTATACTGTTTTGAGACTGGAAATTTAGGAGCTCATCAGATATTGTCCGGTACTCAAGATAGTTGCAAGATGTTGATGATCAATCTCTGAGAGACACATACCTCTTGCTCCTCTAGGCAAGGCAGTCTAAGCAGACACTGGTTTCGGTATCTTATTTTGTACAGTGTCAGCATTTTTCCCGTTTTAATGTCCAGCCTGTTTATGGACAGACGATAACGCCAAAGCTATATGTTATCACAGGCATGGTTAGTTGGTTAATAGTTGAGATAAAAATATAATTGGTATAAATTAAAGAAAATACTAACCCAAACGACCTAAACAAAGCGGTTAAAATGCAACTTAAAGTTGCTTCGAACCTTTTCACATATGAAAATTAAAAAAAAAAAAATCAACGATGAGGAAGATAGAGAAACCGATCCGCGACGTAGCAGGACACAAAATATACTTTGCATGCGAGTGAATGGTATTAATAACACTAAGCGTCATGAACAAGTAAAATATTTTGGTCCACTAAAACTCTGAAAACTATTTTGGAATAGATAATATTGATTGGGAATAAATAATAGATTGTGATTTTTTTTATTAAGGAAATTAGGTAACTGGGAATATCACTGTGAGAGAAACAGAAAACGTCGGAGAAGTTCTATCGAAAGATATAGTTTTCTTGCTATTGCTATCCTTTATCAAGAATTTATAAATGGCATGCATACACTATTCTGGCTTTCGAATGACGAAAAATTTACCAGGTATAAATTGTAGAATGTGAATCCGCTTTTGAAACAAATAAAACCCATACTGATATCAAAACTATTTTTCACACACTGCGATCTCGATTGAACAATTTTATCGCATGCGATGCTAATTCTTGTTCCTATTTACAATGCCTCCCCACAGGACAGATTTAGACACCAGGGTCGTTTTTTAATGTGGAGAAAAGTCGTGAAGAATTTCTCCTCCACTGACAGAGAACAAGAAATTGAAGTGCAGCATCTGAAGAACAGATGGTATTTATTTGCTCCCCCACCGAGCAAATTAGGCACAAGGCCGATTTTTAATGTGAGGAGTGAAGGGGAAATGGGGACCAACTCCCCGGGGAGTAGGGGAGCTGGATAGCGACAATTGCTATGAAGGGTTTCCCCTACATTGACCAAGGTCTGATATGTGGGGTTACCCCCACATATGGTCTTTGCTTGCAGTATCTGCCGGAACAGATGGTATTTATTTGCTCCCCCACTGAGCAAATTAGGCACAAGGCCGTTTTTAATGTGAGATAAAAACCAGCTCCCCTAAAAGGGGTCACTCTGGTTACCAAAAATAATAATTGTCCCAGTATAGAGGGTTTCCCCTCCATTGACTGGTACAAATTATCTTAAGTGCAGTATCTGCCGGAACAGATACTACACTTTGATCTTCCAAGCGCGCGTACTACATATTATTCAAAACTAACTTGTTTGTAAGTTCTGTTTGACAGACTTTACACGACGTGTGTATTTTCTACTATTTTTTTCTCTCATCTTGGCATGCTGAAATGAATCACTTTCTTCTATGCAAAGGTATTTGTATTTTTCCTGCTTTTCTGGTTCCTGAATGTCAGTATTTTCATTAAGTGTTAAGTTTCCGTATGTATTTGCGTGCACAAGTGCGGTAAAGTGTGCAGTCAGTATACAATCCTGTACCATAATTCGTCCGTTTTCGACTAAAAATCATTTTTTCTTCTATTTCTGACGCTTATACTACTATTGCACCTACATGTATATAAAACTTTTCATCTACGATTTTTGATCGATACGAAACGATTAAACATACATAATTACAGAATTACAAAATTAATATCAGAATATGTATTTCGTTAATAATGAAGGTATCAACACTTGCTTGAGGTATAACAAAATATCACATCAAAATATTGATATTATTCATACTAAAATTCTCCGCAAAAAAAAAAAAAACGTGGCGTAGTGGATAAGGTAATTGTTAAAATTCAGTTGTAAGATAAACCCTTCTGGAGGCTGAAGGAGCAATCGGGCGACCACTCACAATATAATTGCGAATTACTTAGAAGTTATAGCCGGCCATGGTTGACACACCCGGAGCATGCTTTCCCCGTTCCGTTCGAAATCAAGCTTAGATTTCCGAGTACGAGAGAAATATTCTGAGTTCTCTAAAATACATATGAATTACATCAGAGGTGAATTCGACGGAAACATTGTGAGAATAGAACAAAGGATGAGAACATTAGTCGGAAGAACCCAAATCACACGAATAATAAATTCACATCTAAAAAATGCAAAAAAATTTAAATATTATTTTATTATATCATTTCATGAAGTGATGATTTCCTTTTTGTAATAAACTAGCAGGGGTTCCCGGCGTTGCTCGGGTATTTGGAGGTGTATGCTGTGCAAAAAAGCAAAAAAACAAAAAAAATGGTTAATTTTTTAAAACTTTGACCCCTATTATGACCCCTTAAAATTTATAGTTTCGGGCTCAAATCACTTTATTAAGTTAGATCCAGGTTCAAGGAACCTATATCTAAAATTTCAAGTGTCTAGACTCAAAATTGTCGGAGGAGTTTGGTAGAGTTTCTAAAGGTCTAATCGTTGAAATTTGACCCCTTAACAGCCAAATTTCTGGCTGACACCCGTCACATCGATTTTCTCAAATCTCAATACCCGGTATTTCAAATTTCGAGTCTATAGACTAAACATTGACAGAGTTATTGCGTAGGGAAATGTACACAGACAGACAGACAGACACACAGACAGACAGACAGACACGTTCACTTTTATAGATATATAGATTTATCAATTTTAGACTTTACTTAAATTCTCTCAAGGGTTATTATTATTTTGCTGCTGCGTTAAAAAAACATACTAGGTGCATCTAATAAGTTTCCAGACCTGTTTTGTACAAACATTTGAGATTGTTACAGACTCTTGAAAATACAGTATGTTATTGCTATACATCTTATGAGATGATTGACCAATGTTTACAATTTAAGATAAAACCCCCCAACTACAGCAGGAATTGGAATATACCTAACTAAAGCCTGATTGTCACAGTTGGTGAATTTCAAAAATGCAATCTGGACGGAAGGACATTCTAGAAGAAAGATATGCAATAAAATTCTGTTTTAAACTTCGAAAAATGCCACAGAAATCTATGGAATTCTTCAGATTGCGTTTGGACCACTTTACATAAATCCAACATCAGGTTGGTTGGTTGTTTTTGTTTTACAGCATACCAACCCTTTTCAGGTTAACTAATGCTGAATCCAGTGATTTTGAAGAACAATTTTTTAATAGAGTATATTTGTTTTTTTTTTTTTTTTTTTAAAGTCGGTTTCTATTTAAACCATAGTTGGGACCCTAACACGTACCACCAGTCCGGGTCAGAGTGGACCTGGGAGCAATGGCAATTAAAGGGTTGCTCCACACTCCACAAAGCCCGCAAGCTGGCGCCTCACCATCGGATATAGTTTAAGGTCATATCCAGGACCTCCTGCATCAGTTTTTGAGTGGGATAAGAGATTCAAGAAAGGCAGGGAGGCTGCGAAAGATAATGAGAGGTGCGGGAGGAGTAAGAAAATTAGAAAACCAGCGTTGATAGGAAAAAATAAAGAATTTGATGGATAAAGCCCGTCGTATGGTTATAGAAAAATGTACACAGTTTGATGCCAGTGCGGAATCTGTATAGACAATTATTTGCAAGAAACTGACGATGCAGAAGATTTGCGTGAAGTTTGTCCTAAGGGTGCTCAGAGATTATCAGACGGAAAGACGTTGTCATGGGTATCAAAGGAGTACCTCACACTCGCTATAGTAAAGACCTTGTTCCTTGTGGGTTTTAGTTATTCCCTAAGCTTAAGGAAAACCTTAAAAGCTGTCGCTTTATGCGTGTCTTTATTATTTATTTTTTTTTTATTCAATATCATAAATTCCATAGCTAATTTCATAGATGATATCTTTGAAAGGTGAGAGGCTTTTTCAGAGAGAAAGAGGTGGGAGTGAAAGTGAGAGGAGCCAAAAATTGGAAAAAGAGAGTAGGAGGAGCAACAAGCTTGAAAGAGAAAGTGAGAAGAGTGACGTGTTGAGAGGTGAGAGGAGTGAAGTGTTGGAGAGTGTAAGAGGAGTGAAATGTTGCAGAGGAAGAAGCAGAGTTTGAGGGAACAAAAGAGGCTGTGACGAGAATCATTAACACGTTCACACAAAAAAAGACCTTCCAGAGCCTTTCAGAAATTGTAACGGTACCACAAGTGCATTGCAGCTGGAGGAAATTACTTCGTAAGGAGATTAGAGTTTCATGTGTGTGCTATCAATAAGTGCTTATACGAAAAAAAAAGTCTGTAAACTTATTAAGGGCACCTCCTGTTTCGTATTTCGTATTTCGGTTTCTCTATTTATCTGATTCTTCAAGATATATGCTTACGTTTGTGATGAGTCTTGCAAATTTATCTTCGTGAGCGATTACATTTGCTCCAAGAAATTCTGGTGTTTCTTCGTTTTTAGAGAGAAAATCAAAAGTCGAAAAAATAAATGTTCATGAAAAACCAATATCTACTTACATTTTATATTTATTTTATCTCGAAGCAATGTTATCTACTTTATTGCCTTGTCACAATTTGGAAAAATATTACTGTACTAGCAGTTCAACCCAGCTTTGTTCGGGCCATATGTGCCGTTCACAACTTTGTGTGCATATGTATATATAAATTATTATGCAAAATGATTATTAAAATATTTGATTCATGGCCAAGTAACCTACATCTAAAATTTCAAGTGTTTAGATCCAAAATTGGCGGAGGGGTTTGGTAGAGTCTGCAAATATCAACTCTTTCAAATTTGACCTCTTGCCATCATAATTTTCGGCCAAAAACTGATAAAAAAAAAGCTAGCTGCATGTCTGCATACCCGTTATGTAAAATTTTAAATGCTTAGACCAAAAGATTTGCTGAATAGTTGGCTAGAGACCGCAAGGGTAAAATCTTTTGAACTTTGACCCCTTTGGTAGCCAAAATTACGGTCAAAAACCGATTAAAAAGCTTGCACTATATCCGAGTACACTTTATGTAAAATCTCACATGTTTGGACCAAAAATTGGCTGAGATATCAAAAAATCAAAAACTTAGATGTGAACTTTGACCATAATTTTGACCCCTTAACATTTATTGTTTTGGGCTCTAATCAAGTAAAACGTTCAAGGAACCTACGTCTAAGATTTCAAGTGCTTAGATTTAAAATTGGCGGAGGAGTTTCGTAGAGTTTTCAAAGGTCAAATCGTTGAAGTTAGACCCTTTGACAGCTCTGGCCGAAAACTGATTAAAAAGATTTTCCCAAATTTCAGTACCCCTGTCAAATCTCGAGTCTCTAGACTGAAAGTTGACAGCGCAATTTAGTAGGAACATGCACACCCCCCAAACACACGCAGAGACAATTTCACTTTCATAGATATACTAGATTATTACATAAAATGTGAATAGTAAGAATGAAGCGTAATTACTTTTCTTGACTGCTTGCTATTTATTCCTGGATAACTTGACTTTCTTCGAGGACTGTTTTCATTAAAAACCAACTTTCTATTTTATCCATATTCGCTATTTTTAAATATGTTGCTAATTTAAACGTAGCAATTAGGTAGATGCTATTGGATTTTTTTTTTTATTGAAATTCAGTATTTCGATATTCGCTAATCGATCGAATAACGAAGAAGCATCGAAATTCTATTATAAACGTATAGTATCCATACAAACATTTGTAGGCGATTCACAACATTAACGAATATGCATTTCTTATATTTCTGTTCGAAATCCCTTACAGATTCCCGAGTTCAACAGAAAGATTTTCGAGTCCCAATGGAGGTAACATCAGCCGAACCATTCTGCAAAAAAACCCAAAAAAACCCAAGATTTGAACAGTAGTCCAAGAAACCCAAATAATACAATGTCTTTAAATATTATTATAAGGCGGAACGATAACATTTTCGCCCTAAAGATAACAACATTTCAACTTGATTTTAAAACTTTTTTTGAAAATATCATTTCAGGTTACTTGATTATATAGTAAAGCTTACATCTAATATTTAATGTAGCCGTCTTCAGCCTCAATCGAGGCCTCGATATGAGCCCGGAATTCAGAGCATGTCTTTTTTACAAGCGCCGGCGGGAGCTTGGCGAATACTCGATGGTTGGCGACGATCAGGCTGGCTTTGGCGTTGTGGGAGGTAATGTTGATGATGTTCTCGACGTATGACCAAACGAAGTAGTCCTGCAGGTTCCGGTCGAGAAAGGAGAGTGACCAGTGAGAGAAGGGTACAAAGTCGTATCACCTCGTTCTGAAGCCAAGCTTAGGTTCCTTAAGGACTTGTGTGCCGACGCCGAGTCCTGCTGCGACGCCCAGACCTGCCAGCGGGCATCTGATTGCACCAGGGGATCACCACACTCTTCAGCATATCAGGGTACACTTTGGTGTTGATTTTCAAGCTGATTTCAATGGGAAGTAGCATGATGTGGAAACCACACCAAAGACCATAACCGTGGGTCCTTCGATGCGTTGAGCTGTGTGCCCTCAAGCGTTGAACCGCCCGGATCTGCGTTTTCAGAGTGCTTACAGTGGTCCTGTTGTCATAACTTCGATCGGTAGAAAGCATAAGTTGACCGGCGGAATATCTTCGATCTCGGTCGTTGTACATTTTCAATTTCAGACATGATAGAAGGCTCCTATCGCTGTTTGGGATTTGTACACAACTTGTTAACTAGTAGATGGTCTGCAACAAAAAAGAAAACTGGTTTTTATCAAACGGAAATGGAATCATATTTTTTAGGGCGACAATTTTCTCCCCCCCCCCTCCTCCCCTGTAGTAATTGATGAAATTCTGTCTGCAAAATACATCTACGTTATAGTGAAAACATATGACATACTTTTACTGAAAATATCATATGAAATATATGTTTGTCTATTTGAGTTTGTTTTTGCTGATGGAAATGACATTATTTATGCGTAAGCTTCAGATTTCAGGTTTCCGTTTTTTTTCTTATGCGCTAAAACGGTTCTATTCCAAATGTACTTGCATCAGTTTCAGCGTATATCACCTTATTGGAATTATCCAGTAGATATCTCAATGCTGACGCAATTCTCTATCTATATAAGAGCCAGGTACGCCCAAGGATGGAGTACTGTTGCCATATCTTGGCAGGAGCTGCTAGAAAGGATTTATCCTGGCTTGACTTCGTAGCCTCGTAAGAGATGTCCCTTTCACTTCCCTGCAAACTCTATCTCACAGAAGAGATGCTGCGAGTGCGTCTTTGCTTTATCGCTATTTTCAGGGCAAGTGCTCGACTGAGCTTCAATCTATGGTCCCCCTCCTCGCCAAACTTTCACAAGAAAGACTCGTCTAGCTGTGAGCACTATCAATAATTCCCCCCCACTCTTTATCTGTACCTCAACCTAAACGTAGATTCCATAAACAAAGCTTCTTTCTTAGAATAACACGCCTGTGGAACTGTCTTCCGTTTTCCTACTTTCCAGCTGACTACAATATGGTTGTCTTCAAATCCAACGTAAACAAGTTCTTCATGAGCCGTTCCACTTAAGTTAACACATTTACCGAATTTCCATTACTAACGATTACTATATCGTCAAATTGACTACTGTACACTCTTTAACCTTATCCTCGAGTGGCCTCTGGTCCTTGATAAATGGTGATGCCGATGTAAAAAAAACAAAACAAATCAAAGCTTACATACAAGGGTCGCTCAAAAAACAATGCATCATATTTTTTTTTACCCAAACCGATGAAGAGCTACGAAGACGGAATTAGTACCATTAAAACGAACAATTTTTCGCCCTAGATTTATTTTCCCACATAATCGGTGGCATTCTCTATGCACTTTTTCAACGATAAACGATGGTTGTGCATAGGCATCCAGAGCGCGTTTCGTAATACTAGGATCGTTCAAAAAATAAAGCGTTTTTTTTTTTTTTAAATTGGGAGTCATCATTTATCAAGGCTCGAAAGCCATTCGAGGATAAGCATTAATGAATGTAAAGTGGTAGTTAAGTCATATTTTTTTGTAGAAATTGGATAGAACTTGACTATTCATGGAGACAACCCAACAAGAATTTGTTTACATTGAATTTGAAGGTCACTATGTTGTATTCAACCAAGACGCAGGCCAGCGAAATAATCTACTACAAAATATTAAAAAGCTACAAAGTCGGGAGTAGTACCATTAAAAAAGATGGAGTTATTTATATTTTTTACGTAGTCAGCACGATTCTCAATCGACGCTCTCCTACATACAGCGCCTAGTATTCCCAAATCGGTAACCCATCTGATATTGACCAAGCTTAACCTTTTTTAACTTAGGTGTTCATATGAGAATCGGTGTATCAAGGCGAGTATGGTACACTCAGAGCATATATATATATATATATATATATATATATATATATATATATATATATATATACTAGCATTTCAGCTCGGCGTTGCCCGGGTGTTTGGATGTGTATGTTGAGAAAAAAAATAAGTGGTAATAGGAATGCAGGCTCGAACCAGTACCGCAAAGGAGGAAAAGAACGGGGCAAAACCTAACGTTTATGCTGTTACGACCACCGCCAAACCAGAAGCGTCGTTTTTTTAAAATTAAGGCTAGACAATCTAAAGGAGAGGATAACTTAAAGAAATATCGGCGAAAAAAGTGACCCCCCCTGTAGAAAAGTATCTAGTAGAAAGAGAGGATATTAATGTTTTTAACCAATTTTTCGATATTTGTCGTATGAAAGGTCGAACTTTAAAACGATACTGATCTTGGTAAAATCCGTCGCCTCTCTTGAAAGTTTAAGGAAGATATCCAAACATACATACATACATGCATTTATATATTGATTACTAAAAATTTTGGACCAAAACTGATGAAAAAGCCTGCTTTATCTCTGAATACCCTTTATGTAAAATTTCAAATATTTAGACCAGAAATTGTCTGAGTAATTTGGGAGAGATCGCAGAGGTCATTTTTTTTTAAACTTTGACCCCTATTATGACACCTTATAATTTATTGTTTTGGGATTAAATAAAGTTATTAAGCTAGATCCATGTCCAATGAACCTATATGTAAAATCTCAAGTGCGTAGACCCAAAATTCTCGGAGGAGTTTGGTAGAGTTCTCAAAGGTCAAATCGTTGAACTTTGACCCCTTAATCGCCAAATTTCTGGCCAAAAACCGATCAGATCGATTTTCCAAAATCTCAGTACCCTGTATATCAAATTTCGAGTGTGTAGAGTTATTGCGTAGGAAAATGTACACAGACACACACAGACACACACATAGACACGTTCCCTTATATATATATATATATATATATATATATATATGATTGTTGAGCTGGATTAAATCCGACGATATGACCATCCCTCTTGAAGAAGCCCGCATAAATCGGGCGAAACGTTGAGTATCCAGGTCCTTCCACCCCCATTTTATTTCATATATATATATATATATATATATATATATATATATATATATATATATATATATATAGAGAGAGAGAGAGAGAGAGAGAGAGAGATAGATAGATAGACAGATAGATAGATATATAAAAGTGAACATGTCTATCTGTATTGAAAGACTATGGATAACCACGAAGGGTGCCTGCGCGTGAAATTTTTGTGGCAGGAAGTGCAAAATCACAAGCCACACCTCTCCTTAGTCGAGATTGTTAAATACCAGTGTCAAATGAAGTATCTGTACAGGACGACTGAAATTTCGGAAATCATCTTATATATATATATATATATATATATATATATATATATATATATATATATATATATATATATATATATATATATACATTATTTTTCACTATAATGACACAATTATTTGCTCTAATAATTATAAAATACCTGCAGACAGTAGTGTTTCATCCTTTCGGGAATCATCATATATATATATATATATATATATATATATATATATATATATATATATATATGTGACCTGGGAAAAGTATGAGAAACGAAGGAAATAAGTAACAGAGTGTATATAAGAATGAAATAAATATGGATATAGCCAGATAGATAGATAGATAGATAGATAGATAGACAGCCAATTAGATAGATAGATAGACAGATAGACAGATTGATAGATAGATAAATAGATAGACAGCCAGATAGATAGATAGATAGATAGATAGCCAGATAGATAGATAGACAGCCAGATAGATTGATTGATAGAAAGATAGATAGATAGACAGATTGATCGATAGATAAATAAATAGACAGATAGATAGATAGACAGCCAGATAGATAGATAGATAGAGTCAGATAGATAGATAGGTACATAAGTAGATCAATTGACAGATTGATATATATAGATAATATACATATATATATATATATATATATATATATATAAATAGATAGATAGATAGATAGATATTGAAATCAAGAAGAAAAAAAAAAGCAAAAGAAAAAGAACGATTAGAAGAAAAAAAAAACAACCGATATCATAAGGCAACGTCAAGTTAGAATTCAAGAAATGGTGTCACATTTGTGGGTATGTGTCCCTGGGCAGCCTGTTACCTAGTCATCGTCTAACAGCCTGCTCCTTCCACCATTATTTCTGCACTACCCTTGTTGGTTACAACTAAGTTATATTCGTATATGTAACCACTCAACCATTTATATATTGTATGTTTTTAGACCCAAGATGTTTGAGACTCAAGCAGTAATTCAAATGATTTTCCTTATAAAATCGCGTATTTATCTTAGGTTTTAGTATCCTATAGCACTATGTATTTTTCATAACTTTATGTGCGTGTATATATATATATATATATATATATATATATTAAAAAGTTTAACTCATGTCCAGGTAACCTACATCTAACATTTCAAGTGTTTAAACCCAAATTGGTCGAGAAGTTCGGTAAAATCTGCAAAAATCAACTCTTTCAACTTTTACCTTTTGGCAGTCAAATTTCCGCCCCAAAACTGATTAAATATATTTAATCATGTCAAAATACTCTCTATCTAAAATTTCAAATGTTTATACCCAAAATTGTCTGAATAGTTTGCTAGATCAAGCAAAGTTCAAATCATTTGAATTTTGACTCCTTGGCAGCAAAATTTGCGGCTAAAAGCCGATTAAAAAGCGGGTCCAATGTCTGAATACACTTTAAGTAAAATTTCACGGGTTTAGAAATTGGCCAAGTGATTTGGTAGGGGCCGCAGAGGTCAATTTAAAAAAAAAAATTGACTCCAGTTTTAGCCAGCTAACATTTATTGTTTTGAGCTCAAATCAAATGAAAAAGTTTTGGTCCATGTTTGGTCTAAAATTTCAAGTGTTTAGATCCAAAATTGGCGGAGAAGTTTCGTAGAGTTTTCAAAGGTCGAATTGTTGAACTTTGACGCCTTGACAGCCAAATTCCTGACTGCAAACCGATTAAAAAGATTTTTCCGACTCTCAATACTCTTTATGTTAAATATCGAGTCTGTAGACTGAAAATTGACAGAGTAGCTTGGTAAGGAATTGTACACCCACAGACACAGACACAGACACACACACACACACACACACAGGATATTTCACTTTCATATATATATATATATATATATATATATATATATAATATGCCTGCATTGATGTATTAAAGCTATTTGCGACTCGATGCGTCACAACGACGACCACTATATATTCTACTTTGAGTTAATTCAAAATTGTGACATACCTTTGGAGACATTCCATGCATAACTAACAATAAATGGGTCTCTTTACGATTATCTACTTACTAAAAGTTCTTACAGGAACTCACCGGAGTGGTTCTCTGGACTCTGAATGACATCAAGTCTCCTCAGATTTACATTATTTTCCAACCTTTTTCATGAATTTTGTAAATGATTTGCGTTAATGGAAGCGCCGTTTACCATCGATTAATTGCCTTCATCTCTTGGGGGTGGTTGATGGTAATATTCAGCCCCGAGGACTCAGTACTCTTCAAACTCTTTCAGTGGAGCCATGGTTAGTGCTCTTTCTCTTCAAGTTTTTTTTTATCAATCTAGATTATTATTATTATTAAGAGTTTTCTCAGTCTGTGGTGTTCCCTTGAGTCTGAGTAACAATAAGTCTCTCCAGATTTCTATTACTCTCCACGTCTTTCAATAACTGTTGCAAATTAATTTTTGTTATGGCAATAGCCGTATACCATTGATTCATACCCACCATTTGTATTCACTGTGATGAACTTCCCCAAGGTGGTAATCCTGCTCGTACTCATCGAACGGGGGTCTGGTTGGTGCTTTCTCTTGTCGGTCTTTCCATATTCCTTAACCCTCCTTATTTATTTTGTATGGCACCAAATATATAATTTCTCGCTGGGAACAACCATTAGTCCTTTGGATTTTAGTGCAAATAACTCCCTAAATGTCAAAGTACTTTTCGCACTCTTTTTCTGAGGGTCTGGTAACTTCTCTGCTCCTCGGCCTCTCGTTAGATTTGGCCATTAATAACAATTTTTTTATGGTCTCAGTCAGGGCTGATGCCATCGCTTTTCAACCGGTCGGTTTATAGATTCAGAACAATTTAAGGCAGCTTAATTGTTATTATTCACTCATCAGACGTTTGCATTGGCCACCATCGAAAATTACTCTTTAAGAGCAGCCTCTGGTGTTTCCTGGCGTCTTAGCGACAACAAGTACCCCCAGATTTCCAGTACTCTCTCCTTGTTTCGATAATCTTTGCAGGTGAATTTGCGTTATCGCAACAACCGTTTAATATTAATCTCCCATTTTCTCCACTGGGATTTCGGTGGCAATGAGCTTCTTCCAGTCCTTTTTGCACGTATCCAGTTGAAATCTGGTACTACTCTCTCTATACTCGTTTTTTGGTATCCTCGCTGACCCTCCTTGAGTATTCGATGTAGTGCCAGACATTTTTTGGGGGGGGCAAACTTACAATTATACATTATTATTATTATTATTATTATTATTATTATTATTATTATTATTAGCGGGTGGGGAGGATTTGCCCTGTCATAAGATGATATCTTAGTTTGTCCAGATTTCTTGTGTATTATTGTAGAGTCGTGAATTCAAAAAAAAAAGTATAATTGGGCGCAATCAGCTAGATCGAAACCGAAACCGAAACTATAGAATTCAAACTGGTCACGTGACCGCTGTAGCATTAAAATTTTTATTTTATTCAAATTTTATCCTAATCCTTCTTTTCAAAGTATTGGTATTATATTGATCTTCTTCATGTCTCATATTCTGTTCAATTCTCTGCATACGTCCGTTCTTGCGACTTTTTTATTCGCCGTCTCTCTCCCCCCTCTCTCTCTCTTTCTCCCCCCTCTCTCTCCATCTCTCTCTCTCTCTCTATATATATATATATGTGTGTGTGTGTGTGTATATATATGTATATATATGTATGTGTATATATATATATATATATATATATATATATATATATATATATATATTATAGAAAAATGCGAGACTAAAAAGTGAATTTCGTTAAGTTAAAACATGGAAAAGTAAAGGACTAGTTGTTAAAACTAAAAAAAAGGACAATATATTCTAGTAAAAATATAATAAATTTATAACTTAAAATATTGCAGCATTAAGAATTGATTATATAATGTTAAGAATTGAATTTCAAAATTTTTTTTCTATAATCCATGATATTTCCAGGTTTCCAGTAAATCCATTTGTTCTTTGTTTAGTTTTAGCTTTATTTTTTTTAGCCCCATAAACACATATGTGATAACAATGTACGGCACTCGTCTGCTTTCAATAAAATATCCCTCTCACGAGTTACTTCTCTTTTCGTGACAGTAGTTGCTGAAGCGAAGATGTTGCAATGGAAACCAGTCATAAAAAGCGTCGTTCATCTCCTTACATATTTTTACGATTTTTAACACCAGAAAATTTATCATAACTTTTGCCTTACTGAACTAAAATTGGAATTTTTTTTCACAATATAGCTGAGAAGGTGATCTATAAACTGTTATAATTGTTTTAAATTTGGTTGAAAAATGAGTGAGCGGTGAAGCTTTAAAGCAGTTTTGAATGACTAAAACTGCCAATTAACCATATATTCAAACACTACCGTGTTTAAATCACACACACACACACACGCGCGCACACACACACATATAACACACACATACACACACACACACACACACACACACACACACACACACACACACACATATATATATATGTATATATATATATAGTGTATCACAAAAGTGAGTACACCCCTCACATTTTTTCAAATATTTAAGTATCTCTCTTCATGGGACAACACTGAAAAAATGATTTTTTGACACAATGAAAAGTAGTCTGTCTGCAGCATATATAACAGAGTTAATTTATTTTCATCTCAAAATAACTCAAAATATAGCCATTGTCCCTCGCAACAAAAGTGACTACACCCCTTACGAAAAGTTGTCAATATTAACATACAGCATGTCAACTCTCAATATTTTGTGTGCCCCCCATCATTATCCAAACATCCCTCAACTCTCCTTGGCATGGAGTTTACCAGAGCTTCCTTCACATGTATCCACTGGAATGCTCTTCCACGCTTCACTTACGACGTCGCGGAGCTGGAGGATATTTGACACTTTGCACCACTCCACCTTCTGCTTGAAGATGCCCCAAAGATACACCTATACTATTTAAGGTACACCAAATATCCTAGTTGTTACAATTTTCCTGAAAGTTGACCATGTTTTCGATTTTGGAAGCATAAAACATAGTCATCTTCATCTATGTAATTAAAACAGGGGAATAAGATTTCATTGTTTAAAAGGAAATAACTCATAAAATTAAATGAAAAGTTTCTTCCGTTTCAGTTTATATTGGTTATACTAATAATTAAAGATAAATAAACTTAAATGTAAATTAAATCTATATATCTATAAAAGTGAAAGTGCCTGCCTGTCTGTCTGTCTGTCTGTTTGTCTGTATACATTTCCCTACACAATAACTCTGTCAATTTTCAGTCTACATACTCGAAATTTGATATACGGGGTAGTGAGATTTGGGAATATCTGTGTAATCTGTTTTCGGACAGAAATTTGGCTGTTAAGGGGACAAAGTTTAACGATTTAACCTTTGAGCACTCTACCAAACTCCTCCGTCAATTCTGGTTATAAAAACACTCGAAATTTTTGATACCGGATCCTTGGACATGGATCTAACTTAATAACTTAATTTGAGCCCGAAACATTAAATGTTACGGGGTCATAATAGGGGAGAAAGCTAAAAAAAACATTTGACCTCTGAGGTCTCTACCAAATTACTCAGCCAATTTCTGGTGTAAACATTTGAAATTTTACATAAAGGATATTCAGAGATAGGGCAAGCTTTTTAATCGGTTTGGGTCGAAAATTTGAGCTACAAATATATACATCTATGTATGTATGTTTGTATGTCTGCCTAAAACTTTCGACAAAGGCGGGGGATTTTCACAAGATCAGTATCGTTTTGAAGCTAAACCCTTCAGACGGCAAATACCGAAAAATTGGCAAAGATTTCACCTTTTCCCCCCCGTTCTTTTTCTCCTTCGCGGTACGGGATCGAGCCTACCGTCCTACTACCACTTTTTTTTTTTTGCTCAACACACACCTTCAAACACCCGGACAACACCGGGCCCCCATGCTAGTTAAAAATAAATATAATAAGTCAACGTTATATAATATTTCTAAATAGAATACTTAAAACAATTCTATTACTAATCTCAAAGATTTAAAGCTAATCATTAAAACACATTGTCTTTAATGTAATATGAAATTCAAATAGCCCCTTGAATGCGGATTCCTTTTGAAAAAATAGTAGCTATATATCAATAGCGTAGTACCTTTAACGTACGTACGTATGTGTCACGGTTTCTATATTATAAATTATTCTATTCGATTTATAAAAAAAAATGCGTATAGAAAGTGATAATTAGGGCTAGGACAACATCATATTCTTTTCATTGTTTTGGCTCCCGAATGTGTATCCGTTAATATCTTATATGTTTTTATATAGAGTGATTTGGTTCTCATTTGATTAACTGTGTCTAACTGTATCAGATATATACACGAGAGTCAAAACAATGATAAGTATATACTGCTGTAATAGCCCTAGCGATAACATGCTACGAATATTAAATTAGTATATAGATACGCTAATTTAATATTCGTTGTATGTTATCATCTTCTATTATCCATGTTAATAAATAGAGTGTCCCAATTACCGAAAACGCAACGTAATATATATATATATATATATATATATATATATATATATATATATATATACACTTGTGCCCGATATTATTCATACCCCCCCTTGAAAATTGAGTTTATTAGGTGTAACTTTGTAAGAATTTATTGTTTACGTCCATATTGATACATATTCTTAATAAACCTCTTCTGATCATTTTCGTCATTTTAAAATCTCGGGATACTTGTAATAAAAGAAATATACAGCTATTTATAAAATCTGCAATGTTCAAAAATAATCATACCCCCTTATTTTTTCAGTATTAATCGAGTTTCTGACTGTTTGTTTCCTGTTTGATTCTTATTTTGAATGCTTTTATACAACCTTTGAATAATTCTATTTCGTTTTTTGCATTTTTCAGAAATTAAAATGATATCAACTGAAAACCAATAAAAGAATAAAAATTATTAGAATAGGGAAGAAAAAAGAGCTTAGGTGTGATCTTAGGACTAAAATTGTGAATTCACATAAGGATGGTTTAGGTTACAAGTCAATTTCCAAGAAATTTGAGGTCCCTACAGCAACAGTACAGAGCATCATCAAAAAATTCCAGAGCCACCACACAACAAACAACTTGATTGGTAGAGGAAGGAAAATGAAACTGTCTGCTAGAGCCACCAGGAATATTGTAAGAAGTGTTAATGCAAATCCAACCACCACTACTAATGACATTTTAGAAAATCTGGGGTCTTCTGGCATAAAAATATCAAGGCAAACATTGCAAAGGACTCTGCATGAAAATGGTCTGAAAGGAAGAAGACCAAGAAGGACTCCATTGCACACCGGAAAACACCTTGCAGCACGTCTAAAGTTTGCTAGGACCCATGTGAATTCTCCAGAGTCCGTTTTCTCAAGTATTTTGTGGACTGACGAAACAAAAATTGAATTGTTTGGCCATATGGATGCTTCTTACGTTTGGAGGAAGAAAGGAGAAGCTTACAACCCAAAGAACACCATACCCACGGTGAAACATGGTGGTGGTAGCCTAATGTTTTGAGGCTCCTTTTCGGCTAGTGGTCCAGGTAGTTTGGTCAAGATAGATGGAACCATGAAGAAGGAGCAATATTTGGAGATACTCCAGAAAAACATTAGACAGGATGCGGAGAAGCTCCATTTAGGACCAAACTGGGTCCTTCAACAGGATAATGATCCAAAACATACTGCCAAAATAGTCAAGAAATGGTTTGAGGATAATCAAATTAATGTTTTGGAATGGCCTAGCCAGAGTCCCGACCTGAACCCTATCGAAAACCTCTGGCACATATTGAAAACTGAGGTTAAAAAGCGGAAACCACGAAATTTGATGGATTTGGAGAACTACTGCATTGAAGAATGGTCAAAAATCAGTGTTGATGCTTGTAAAAACCTTGTTGATAAATATCCAAAACGGTTACAGGCAGTTATTAAGAATAAAGGGCATGCTATTGATTATTAGTAAGAGAGGTATGAATAATTTTGAACTAGTGCCATTATTGTTTTTCTTTGTATAATGTTTCAAACTTGCATAATTTATTTATTTGTTGAGTTTAAATTAAATGCTTATGCTTGATTTATTGTTTGAAATCCCTTTAATATTGTCTACCTTCTGGTTTGAGCAATACTCTTATAGAAATCTCAAAGATCCGAGGGGTATGAATAATATCGGGCACAAGTGTATATATATATATATATATATATATATATATATATATATATATATATATATATATATATATATATATATATAATAAAAATGTCACTTTTACGTGAAATAAAAATATACTTGCTTGGTCTATTGGTTAGGATCCAAGGTTATATTCTGTCCTGTCTAAAAATAAAATAATGATATCAAGGGGGTTCTGTTCGCTCTGGGCATCCGTACAATGGAAATATGTCACATACACCCGGAAGAATATCGAAGAGTAATCGTAATAACCAGATTTATTGTGACATTACATTAACAAGATTTTTTATTTTACTTACGTTCACCCCACACAAAGCATATAACACCTTGGACGTAAAGGGCTACTATTTGGCTATAACTAGAAAAGATGAACAAGATATTTGTTTACGTTACATTTAAAGTTTTACATATCATTACAGTTTTGGAAACAAGTAGCAAGTCGCAGGAAGGGAATTCCAAAGTCTAACTGTTCGAGGGAAGAAACTATTAGAGTAGAAACGTTTCTGGCATTTAGGGATCTCAGTAGTGAAAGGGTAAGAGATCCTTGCGTACTTTTCCCAATATGTTGTAATAATTATTGTTTTGAAAGCCATTCTTAACACGAGGATGGACGAGTGTTTTGTAACTATTCTGTGCTTTCACCTAACGATTTAATAAAAAATAAGATATCGTGATGCTCGAATTTAACATGAAAAAATATTTAGAAATAACGTGGTGACAAAAGTGCACAAACAGGGTTTTGTTGCTAAGTGATTACTTAAATAAAGGCTTATAAAATTTAACAAAACGGCTACAAAAATATCGCCGGGTCTTCATTCACGCTAAATATCCACAGAATCCCAATCAACAGTATATTACACATGAAAGATGCCGCCGTGGTACTGCTAGTATATAGAAAATTATGCCGGAATACATTTGTGAAACTGTGTACATTTTATGTATACTAGCCTGGGTGCCCGGCGTTTCCCGGGTGTTTGGAGGTGTGTGTGGGGGAAATAAATAAAAAGTGTGATAGTAGGCAGGCAGGCTTGAACCCATACCGAAAGAAGAAGAAGAACGTGAAAAAAAACATGATGTCTTTGCTGTTGCGTCAATCGCCAAACCGGAAGTGACGTAGGTTTAACTTAAGGCTAGACAATCGGAAAGAGGGGATGGCTTTCGAAAATATCGGCGAAAACAGCGATCCTTCCGTGTAGAAAAGTGCCTACTTTAGAGTGGATGAATTAATGTTTTTAGCAAATTATTCGATATTTGTTGTCTGAAGGGTCGAGCTTCAAAACGATACTGATCTTGTGAAAATCCGTCGACTCTGTCGAAAGTTTTAGGCAGACATACAAACATACATACATACATTTATATATTGGCAGCTCAAATTTTCGACCCAACCCGATTAAAAAGCTTGCCCTATCTCTGAGTACCCTTTAGGTAATCTTTTAAATGTTAAGAACAGAAGTTGGCTCAGTAATTTGGTAGAAACTGCGGTATCTACCAAATTACTCAAATTTGTTTAATTTGATCCAATTTTTTGACCACTTAACATTCATTATTTTAGTTTGCAATCAAAATAAAACGTTGTATCAATGTCCAAGTGTGCCTACATTTAAAATTTCAGGTGTTTAGACCCAAAATTGGCGGAGGAGTTTGGATTTCGAAGAAGAAATCGTTGAACTTTGACCCCTTGACAGCCAAATTTCTGGCCAAAACCCGATTAAAAAGATTTTCCCAAGTCTCAATACCCTGCATGTCAAATCTCGAGTGTGTAGACTGAAAATTGACAAAGTACAGTGATAGTATACACACACACACACACTCTCTCTCTCACACACACACACACACATACACACACACACACACACACACACTCACACACACACTCTCACACACACACACACACACACACACTCAAATTCACTTTTACAGATATATAGACTAAGCAAATTGTGAACAAATAAGCAAACAGACAGACAGGAGTACGACTTTATTATGATAAATAACTAGATTCGGCATTGATTGGTTGGTTGTTTTTGTTTTACGGCATATCAACGTTTTTCAGGTTATTTAATGCCGAATGTAGTTATTTTTAGGAACGATTTTTAATGGAGTATATAGTTTTTTTAAGTCAGATTCTATTTAACCCATAGTTGGGACCCTAACAGGTACTACCACTCCGGGTCAGAGTGGACCTGGGAGCAATGGCAATTAAAGGGCGGCTCCACACTCCCCAAAGCCCGCAAGCCTCACCATCGGATATAGTTTTAGGTCATATCCAGGACCAGATTCGGCATTGAGTAATCATAACGATTGAGATGCATTAATACAAAACAACCAAACCAAAACACCATGAATAAATATTTGAAGATATAAAGAACTTGATGCATAAAACTATTACCGAAATAAATATTTTTAATAAGTCGGGCCCATTCATGTACCAGTGGCCATAAATCCAATTGAATCAGCAAAAGGCGAAATTCTATCTATCTATCTATCTATCTATCTATCTATCTATCTATATATATATATATGTATATATATATATATATATAGTAACAAAAAATAAGGAAACGACTATATAAAAATATATTCTAATACGAATAGATTTATTCCTTATTCATTAAGGATGATGGATTAATTAGGGAAGTAGGATAAGTAACACTCGTTATATCATGGTATTTCGAAGCCTACTGCTTCTCATCATCGTTTACCCCCCCTATATATATGTATGTATATATATATATATATATATATATATATATATATATATATATATATATATATATATATATATACAAACCATTATTTACTTATATGTTGGTATATCTTAATATACATCGAGATAAGGTTATGGAAATGCGCATGGCATTTAAGCTACACATAATCTTTTGTGTTTCTTCCTTGTAATGATTCATAATAAGCTAACTCTACTCATTTATTGATCACTGTTTCAGTAAATACTTGCAATCGACATATGAAATATTATATCTCCATTTAACATTACGTGTGCACATATGAAATAAAAAAGAAAGGCGGAATGAGATAAGTGTGTGTATGTGTGGGTAGATGTCTGCCTCTGCCTGCGTGTTCTTCTTTTTAGCCTATTTCCTTTGTAAACTACTTCTTATTCCTTTGTGTATCCCATTCATAAGCCCGTTATATTCTTTACAGCACTTTCGTTCCGCCTGCTTCTCTGCCCAAAGGCCGCATTGCACAGGCAGTGGAAACACATCAACTCCACTATTGTTGTGCGCAAGGGGTTTACACACATTCGCAAGAGGGTGAACCTGTTACGCACATGGTCCGTACGCCGTAGCTGAGAAGAGCATGCCCCCACATTAACTCGGTGCGGGGGCAGCTGTTAGCGCACCATCAAACCCGGGGTATCTTCTTTGTTTCCTTTGTTTTCATCATCATCACATTATTATTATTATTATTATTATTATTATTATTATTATTATTATTATTATTATTATTATTATTATTATTATTTTCTTCATTCTAGAACTGCCGACTGTCAACACGACGGTTCTAGGTTCAATTCTTGGCTTGGGAGGGATGCTAGTCTAGCGGCACGGATGAGTTGTGATACGAAACAGGGCTGTATGTCGATGGCTACAAATATATACATATATATATATATATATATATATATATATATATATATATATATGTGTGTGTGTGTGGGGGGGGTTTATGTATCTGTGTGTGTGTGTGTGTGTGTCCGTGTTGGTGTGTGTGTATTTCAGCAGATAAGAACAAGGGTACCGTCGATTTCAAATAAAAACAAGAGGAAGTAGTTGGTCACGTATGTCTGCCTTTTTCGCGTTCTCAATCCTTTCTTTCGATATATATATATATATAACTACTTAATTTACTCACATAAAATTAATATACGAAAGTATAGATTTATGCGTAAACTTTAAGTATTTACTTCAAAAGTGTTCAATACGTTGGTAGAGCTAGTTAGTAATTTATAAAATATATATGGCGATTAAGCTAAACTGAATATTCCGCGTTTCATCCACTCTAGGACTCCTCAGGCTCATAAACCTGAGGAGTCCTAGAGTGGATGAAACGCGGAATAAGCCTGAGAAGTCCTAGAGTGGATGAAACGCGGAATATTCAGTGTAGCTTAATCCCAATATATATTTTATAAATTACTATATATATATATATATATATATATATATATATATATATATATAAAGAGTGAGAGAGAGAGAGAGAGAGAGAGAGAGGAGAGAGATGGAAATTGCTTCGTCTTTAAAGACGTTAGCAATCCCAATGCTCTCCACCAACCTCCCATTTTTCTGATAAATCGTCAGCGACACCCAAACCACCACCGACGGCCCGAAGATGACTTTTCAGGCCAGCATTTTATCTGCAAAGTCTGCCATACGTTTATATATATATATATATATATATATATATATATATATATATATATATATATATATGTGTGTGTGTGTGTGTGTGTGTGTGTGTGTGTGTGTGTGTGTGTGTGGTATCTCAGTTTGCATAATAGTAAATGCAGCTATTTTTAATAATGCTTATTTAATTGTAATTTTCTTAATGTTTAAATCTGTTTTTTTTTTAAACTAATATCTTCTTAGGCGGAATCTCCGTTTTTTTGTTTCATTTAAATTTTTCATATTAAAAACAAAAAGGAACTGAAACAAAAATCTTTCGATAAAAAAAAGCCCCCCCCCCCCAGAAAAGATGAACTTTTTTGTCAAACAAGTGTTTTCCATTGGGGCACTAGGGTCAGGAAATGGGATTGAAAATCAGTGCCCTAAGAGGATAGGCAAAAGATGCCTGTGCGGCCTCGCAGGCATTTTCCGGCAGAGGTGTTTCAGAGAATTAACATAAAACTAACCTCTTCTCAAAGGAAGAAGGCAAAGCCTGAAAGGGCGGATCTCAAAGAACAGCACAGAATCAGCATGTAACCGCGACCAAGAGTTGTCCAATTGATGTTGATTTTGAAATCAAATTTCCCGACTAACACACACACACACACACACACACACACACACACACACACACACACACA
>NC_136522.1:52120791-52178291 GCF_053919585.1 Euprymna scolopes | reverse complement strand
TACACACACACACACATATATATATATATATATATATATATATACAGTACTATTTCGTTGTTTCACAACTCATCAGTGCGGCTAGACAAACACCAGTCCCGTACCGTGGGTTGAAAATACAACGATCGCATTGATAGATATATAGAGAGTGACCCTCTTAAATGTATCCCAGAAAAATGTAGCTTAAATGAGGACCATTCTTTTATTGTTTTAATTACCTGTTATAAAAGATGTTGACATCTATGCATTTTTGGGCAAATGTTTGCAGATACTCTATGTAAATCTACTCTGGTGATTTTCCTGGTAACGTTGGTAATTTTCTCCTATATTGGTTTAGATCGTAAAGGTGATTTTCATAAACTTTTTGTTTTAATGTTCACCAAAGATTAAAATGACATGATAAAAAGCCCGGGGAACATGGCGGTCACAACTGTTTGATTATTACTCTTTCTTCCGTAAACATATCATAAACTTGTGTCAGTGATCTGTAATACGTTTCGCATGTAGCGCCACCTGTTGGAAAAAGAATTGCATTTTTTTCTTCTGGTGTCAGTTGGTCGTTACGTGGAAGATTTGTGAGATCGGGCTACTTTAAAGTGGGCTGTTTTTATCTGAAAACAACGTTTATTATAGAAAGATGAGAGAGAGAGAGAGAGTGGGCTATTTTTAAGTGGGTCACTCTTTACATATATATATATATATATATATATATATATATATATATATATATATATATATAAGCAAAGAGTTAGGATTACTTTATAAATATTAAGTCTTTAATATTTATAATATATTTTACTATTGTGGATTAGCTTTGTAAACTTAATTGTGATTCATTTTTCATTCATATATATATATATATGCATATATATATGCATATATATATAACTACTTAATTTACTCACATAAAATTAATATACGAAAGTATGGATTTATGCGTAAACTTTAAGTATTTACTTCAAAAGTGCTCATTACGTAGGTAGAGCTAGTTAGTAAGTTATAAAATGTATATGGCGATTAAGCTACACTGAATAATCCGCGTTTCATCAACTCTAGGATTCTCCAGGCTAATGCGCATAAGCCTGAAGAGTCCTAGAGTGGATGAAACGCGGAATATTCAGTGTAGCTTAATCGCCATATATATTTTATAACACTATATATATATATATATATATATATATATATATATATATATAGTTTTTTCTTTCGCACTTATTTATTACCTAGCCATACAAATTACTGCAAGTAAAGAATCATGTCTCATTAATTTTAAAGTGAATGACCCTATAGGCATAAAATAGCTATATTAAAAATCTTATATACCGAGCCAATCGCAATTGATCCACGAATCAATTATCTTATAAGACACTCTCTGATATAAAACAAACCCTTATTAATAACAACTTCTGTGATTCGGCGACTAACAAATTGAACACACTGTAGCCGCCATTACAAAAACCACTAACAACAACAACAACCACAACAACAACAACAACAACAACAACAATAATAATAATAATAATAATAATAATAATAATAATAATAATAATAATATACTTTACTGTAATAAGATGCATGATAATTATAAAATCGACGAAGATATAAGAAATATCGTATATAAACATATTTCCATCACTGAAAAAAATCCTTAACTTTGATACATCATTATTATAAAAATATAATCCATTACTAATAAGCAATAACACAAACGCCGGCGAAAATTTACTAAAAATTAGCACCGTCCTGTATGCTTTTAAATGTCCTATAGGGGAAAGTGTTTCCAAATACAACTCGTACATCGGTATAACTAGGACAAGTATATCTCGCCGGCTTACATGTCACCTGTTTATCCCTAACAGCTCCGGTCCTGGATATGACCTTAAACTATATTCCGCTTGCGGACTTTTGGGAGTGTAGACCCACCCTTTAATTGCCATTGCTCCCAGGTCCACTCTGACCCGGAGTAGTAGTACCTGTTAGGGTCCCAACTATGGGTTAAATAGAAACGGACTTGAAAACAACAAATATATGCTATTAAAAAAAATTTCTTCAATCTTTGGATTCGGCATTAAATAATCTGAAAAGGGTTGATATGCCGTAAAACAAAAACAACCAACAACCCTAACAGCTCCACTACAAACAGCTTGGGTGTGTCAACGGCTTCAAAAACGTCACTACATAGCAAGATTGTTTGAAAGCGTCGATAATATAAACACGATTTTTGTACCGCATTTTCATTATTTTTGTATGGTGTAAAATAATTTGTAAAAAATATTAGCAATTTATGTAAAGCTTCTTCTTTTAAATGGTAAAAAGTTAGGATGATAATATTAAATTAAATTACAATTACATCGTGTTACATACCGGGGTGAGGGTTAAAACTGTGGCGCGCGTTGTAGGTACCTACAAAATTAAGAAAAAAATGGCTATGATAGAAACATTTTATGATTGTAAAAAAGTGCCAAAAATCGGCTCTGGATGATGGATGACCCTCTTAATGTGCGACCTTAAGGGCAAATGTCACATGGCCAACTACACAATTCAGGTCATTACCTTTCCAACGATCCTTCATTTGTTAAATTCTGATCAATAATCGCTAAGATTTCGGACTTATAAAATTCCCAAAACACTGATCTGTCTGCCTGTCTGTCTGTCTGTCCGTCTGTCTGTCTGTATGTATGTATGTATGTATGTATATATGCATGTATATATGTCTATCTATCTATCTATCTATCTATCTATCTATCTCCCCTCACTCTCTCTCTCTCTGATATATATATATATATATATATATATATGTGTGTGTGTGTGTGTGTGTGTGTGTGTGTGTGTGTATATACTAGCATGGTAACTCGGCGTTGCTCGTGTCGACATGAAGTTATAAAATTGCCAACAAAACTGGTATGTCTGTCTGTATGTATGTCTGTCTATCTATCTATCTATCTCCCCTCACTTTCTCTCTGATATATATATATATACTAGCATGGTAACTCGGCGTTGCTCGTGTCGGCATGAAGTTCTGTTTCGAGCGCACCTGCTATACTAAGGATCTTAATCATTTTCATCGTGAGAAACGTCGATACCCATCACAAAGATTTCAAATTAAAATGACTGATAAAAATGTGTAAATATAATCGCCCCCAAAAAGAAATACGCGATACCCTTTCCACCAGATATTTTGAACTTGAAACCCGAAAAAAGGAAAAAAAAAAAAGTCATTTGTAAACGATTTTGTTAATTTCAACACGACGACTTACAACGTTAGGACCATGTAAAAATAACGTTTATAAAGTCTAACGCATGGGTGATTAGCGAAAAGTTTAAGAAAAAAATAGTGAATTTCTTTCACTGTTTTTTTTTTTTTTTTTTGTAAAGGCATTTTTTTCACTGTTTTTTATTTCGTTAATAGAGGAAATTTTCTATTTATTTATTTATTTATTTATGTGGGGGTGGGTTTTTTTTTGTTTCTAAAAGTGTTACTTAAGTTGCAATTACCGGAACGGTCGAATATTCTGTATAGCAGTTTCAAGCGTAATAAAAACAAACAAATGAAATTTTTTTCAATTTATTTATAATTTTTTTTTTTTTAGAATATTTAAAATATGAACAAAAAATTTATTTGTCTGCACGGAATTATTTTTTCACGCGAGAAACTTATTGATAATACCAAATTATTTTATTTTGTGAAGAGTTTTTATGTTTCGAAGTTTCGAGGGAAAATAACTCTAAACCCGTTTCTAAAGAAATCGATGTCGGAAATAATAATTCCAAATAAATTAAATTAAATATATTATCAATATAATGGTTATTTAAAGTTGATTAAATAAAAAGCTTAAGCAGAACACTAAAACAATGCTCTCACTAGAAACAGCTATTTCATAAAATCGATTTTTGTTAATGTAATATGCAAATGAGGTTACACCTTATCGTATATTTTGCAAGAATCATGAGATATGTAGAAATAAATGAAATAGGAAAGTAATCCGGCTACACACGTACACTGGAATGGTAGCTGAACTGTCGTGTCTGCTCAGATGCTGCGCTCAAATTAAACTGTCCTTAGTAAATGAAAGGAAACCCCTTCTATACTTGGGCAATTTTATTTTTGCAAACTGTGAGAGTGCCTCCTTTTGGCCGAGCTGGTTTCCTCCTGAATTAAAAACAACCTTGTGTCACATTTTATTTTACGCAAATAGAAATCCGTAATTCACCTTTTGTGTGTAGTAATCAAATTGTAAACAAACAGACAGACAGACAGGAATACTAATTTTTATATATATATATATATATATATATATATATATATATATATATATAGTAATTTATAAAATATATATGGCGATTAAGCTACACTGAATATTCTGCGTTTCATCCACTGTAGGATTCGTCAGGCTTATGCGCGAATTTTGTGGTTGCTTCTTGTTTTTATATATGTTGAGGATTTCTAGTTAGTCAATCAGCTTTCTAGTATCCACCGCGCCCTCTCCTATCAGCCAATGGGCATGCATTTTAAGTACTCACTATTTATTAAAACCAAAAGCCCACTCGAGGTTAATGAGTACGATAAGTTAAAATGTGATATTATTATTATTAGCTTTATTTTCTTAGATACACACCACGACCAACCTCAAACCAACAGATAGAGATCGAGAAATAAAGTGCGTGAGAGAGAGAGATAGATAGATAGAGAGAGAGAGAGAGAGAGAGAGAGAGAGAGAAAGACGGGAGAGCAAAAGAGTTGGAGAAAAGGAAGGAGATAGACAGAGAAGGCTATTCTTCTTTTCTATTGCTGTTATAACAGGGGCGTGTAACTCTGATACACACGTGGCGACGCCAAGTCATTGGTGCACCTAAATACATTAGAAACATACACTTGCACTAATAGCCTTGGGAAGAACATGAATTCGTTCCGCGCGTTTCTTCCCCAGTCATGCGTAAACTAGTAGGGTAGACTCGGACGACTAAAAACTTATGACGTATTTCATTTCCTTTTCTTTTTTTTTCTCGTTATTTTTATACAGAGTGAAACGATAAAATTGTCGCCCTAGAAAAGACGACCTGATTCCATTTCCCTTTTATGAAAACCAGTGTTCTGTTTGTTGTTGCAGACCATCTACTAGTTGACTAGTTTTGTACAAATTCCAAGAGCAATAGGAGCCTTCTATCATGTCTGAAAGTGACACAATGTTCAACGAGAGAGATCGGCGATGCTACGCTGTACAACGCATTCTTTATACAGATCTAAGTTATGACAATCGGACCATTGCCACTACTTTCAAAATGCATCGCGAGAGTGCCACAAAAAACAAGGACGTGGAAAGGTGATGAAAGCAAAGTTTCCGGTCACAGTTATGGTTTTTAGTGTTGTTTTAAGTGGCGGCTACTTCATATCACTTCTCATCTTCGAAGTCGGCTTGCAAGTCAACATCAACGTGTTCCTGGATGTGCTGAAGAGTATGGTGATCCCCTGGTGCAATCGGATGGCCTTTGGTGTTACTTTGAGTGTTACTGCAGGACGCGATGCCAGCCCAGAAGTCCAAAGAGACCCAGGCTTGACTTCAGAAGGAGTGCTACCAATTTGTACTCTTCTCTTACTGCCTTCCTCTTCCCTCGACCTGGACACGCAGGTCTACTCCGTTTAGTCATATGTCGAAAACATCACCAAGATAACTTCCCATAACACCAAAGCCAGCCTGATCGCTCGTGGCGAGTATTCGCCGAGCTCCTGCCGGCGCTTGTGGCAAAATCATATTCCAAGTTCCTGACCCGTATCGAGGTGCTGATTGAAGCTGAGGGCGGCTACACTGAATAGATGTCATCTCTATTACATTCTAGAGTTACCCGAATTGATTGTTTCAATAAAAGTAATTAAATAAAGCTGTAGTATTTTTGCTTTTTTTTTTTTGTTTAGGGCGACAACTTCATCTTCCTACCCTTTACTAACCGCACTGATTCAATCATAATTACGGCGTATGAAACATTTTATTCTTGGCATTGATTCCCTCGATATTATTGTACTCAAAATACTTTCTAGAACGAAATCGGATACTTACGGGAGGGACTACGTGAAGGTTACCAACATCCTAAATAAAATGATTTTGTGAAACGAACTGAATTCGAACTTAGGAACACTCAGGTCGTCAGTCTGAGTCGTTGACCACTTAACCACCGTTACCGCCCATCGATACAATAGACCAGGGTTTCACAAACTTCAGGAGACCATGAAGCCCTTGAGCAGGGCAAAGGTTTTTCACGTAGCACTAACAAGATAGTTTCTAAATTACAAATGAAACACATCAATTTCAATTTTTTACTTATACTTGTTTATTAGTTGTTCCTGTTCGTGATTTTACTATATTTTCGTGTTTACAACATTTTTTTTTTATTAATCAAAAATTGTTGAATTTTTTGTTAATTTATTTTTTCATGAACGATACTGAATCTCATTGGACTTTTGCTTTATTTCATGTAGAAAATATAAATAATTAAAGGTCTGCAGCCATTAAATTTTTTTTATATAAAGCATTTGGTCGTCTTAAAGAAAGGGCTTGTCGAGCCCCTCAGCCAAAGTCCTAGAGCCCACTTTGAGAAATTCTGCAATAGAAAACCGAAGCGGTATTGTAAGGGGATACAAAATGAAACATGTTCGGAAAGAATAGAATCATATTTAATTTTCTTTTTTTTTTTAATTTCTTTTTCTTTTAAAGTTCAAGTATATTATATATTATTTTAATTGGAATTCATTATTGGAATGAGTATCATTTATATTAATTTATTTATTGCGGACTATTATTCTCATCTTTTTTAGTTGTTTTTTCACGACGTTTTGGCCAACTATTTTTTTTTTTTACACAGTGATCACCACTTATCAAGGCCCGGAAGCTACTCAGGGATAAGGGTTATTGCAAGTACATTACGTTAGTGTGGAGATTTGATGAAGTGTTTTATTAAGGGGGCGGTTCATTAGGAACATTGGACTTGAAGACATCCAAGTTGTAGTCCGGAGGGAAGCAGGCAGACGGAACAGAGTTCCACAGGTGTGCAGTTCTAAGAAAGAAGCTTTGTTCATGGAATCCGCGTTTTGATTTAGGCACAGATATAGAGTGGGGGAAATTTTCACAGTGGATTCAGCTAGACGGGTGTTTTTCGTGAAAGATTGGCGAGGGGGGGACCAGAGATTGGAGTTCAGACGAGCACCTGCCATGGAAATAACGATAAAACAAGGATAGGCTCGCAACGTCTCTTCTGTAGGAGAGAGGTTGCAGGGTAGAGAAAAGGGCATCCCCCACTAAGCCACGAAGTCTATTTTGTACTCTGTCAAGGCATGATAGGCTGTTTTTAGCAGCTCCTGCCCAGATATGGCAACAGTATTCCATCCTTGGGCGTACTTGGCTTTTATATAGATAGAGATATTCTTCTGGCCTTCGTCAACAACTAATAAAGATGAGAATGATAGTCCGCAATAAATAAATTATTATTTTTGTTTGTTTGTTGGTGAAATTTCCCATTTTTAAACCAATTCAATTCATATATTATTTAATTGGAATTCGTTATTGAGATGAGTATTATTTATATTAATTTATTTATTGCGGACTATTATTCTCATCTTTATTAATTGTTGTTTCACGACGTGTCGGCCAACTATTCCTCTGACTTTCGTTAGGTGGTAACCTCGACGAGATAGAAAACTACGAATCTCCTAACTGCATCCTCAACAATTACCGCCTTCCATAGTTGTTGTCGTCTCACCATGTTTTTAACCAAGTAAACCTCTGACCGGCTTTGGGTAGGATTGAAACCGCTGTCTTCCAGGTGAGAATTGTCTGGAGATAGCGATTTCAGTCCTACCCAAAGCCGGCCAGAGGCTTATTTGGCCAACACGTGGTGAGACAATAACAACTACAGATGGCAGTGATAGTTGAGAATGCAGTTAGGAGATTCGGAGTTCCTATTCCGTCGCGGTTACCACCTGAAGAAGGCCGGAGGAATAGTTAGCCGAAACGTCGTGAAACAACAAACAAGAAAGATCAAGGATAATTGTTCAAGTATATCATTAAAAATCAACTAAAATCTGAATTGTTCAAAACTATTCAATACGTATGCGGAGCTTAGAAATAAATAAATAAATAAATACAATTATATAAGCATTGTACGGAGTCTCTGCGGATCGATCAAGATTTCAACATTTCCTTGTCAAGTCCGGACTCCAAATCAATCTTGCACTCTGAAAATAAATTTACAATAAAAATGCTCCCAAAAAATACAAAGGAAAGAAAGGCGAAACACTCGTTTTTTTCTGATTTTTTTCCGACATTTTTTTAGTGAGCATTAAACTCTCTCCCCGCCGATTACAAAGGCTAACGTGGATATTTAAGGCCCACTTAATTACCCCGTGACCCCTGATTTCACTGACCACCCAGAGGAGCCATGACGTAATTTGATCACACTATTCCTAGTGCTTGTAAGTAAACAAATACACATCTAAGCTTCCTAGCCTCATGAGGATCACGAATTTTTATCATAGTGCAAATCAAATAATTTGAATATAATATTTACACTAATTCTATTTCTTAATTTATAAAAATCAATATTTTATTGACTTATGCCATTTTTTTCGGTTAAAGCGAATCTAAAACATAAATTTTGTTTTAAGAAAACTATTTAAAACTTTTTAATAAAACTTTGTTAACTGAGATAATTTTGCTGCGAAGAATCGTGGGCTCTCTCTCTACTGCGCTAGGTCACTCACACGCGAAGGCATTCTGTATCCCTACAAAGCTACTATTCGACCACGCATTAAATATTGTTGTCACATCTGCGCTGGTGCATATGCCACTAGTCTTTCGCTCCTAGGTGGGGTTAAAAAAGAGTCGCCAACCTTAAATGATCCGCACTGTCGGTCTGACTCCAACCTCCGTCCCATCGCCGGAATGTGGCATACCTGCGCCTGTTTTACGAGTAATTTAATGCTAAGTGTTCGGACGAGCTAAAAGCACTAGTAAATGTTCTCGAGAAACCAGACAAGCAGCAAAATCGCACCCCACACTGTAGAGATTCGTAGCCTTCTATTCAAATAGCTTCTTCCCTCGAACTACCAGACTTTGGAATTCCCTCCCAGACCCTTAGTTTTCCCGATTGGACTGACATACAGAAGTTCAAATGTAATGTGAACAGACACTCGCTGCCCAACTCCCCAAATAGTGCTCCTACAAATCTAGTTTCAAATAGTAGCCCCTAAGGATTAGTGGCACTGGGCTTTGTTTGGGTGAACCCTCCCCCCCCCAGTAAAACAGTAACAATCAGTTAAATGAAATAATCTGTATCATCAATAAAACCCTTTTTCTTTAATAATTACTAGCCGCTCAACCCAGCTTTGCTCGGGCCCTATGTACTGTTCATAACTTTACTTGCATAAAATGTTTAACGCATGTCCAGGTAACCTACATCTAAAATTTCAAGTGTTTGGACCCAAAGTTGGCGGAGAGGCTTTGTAGAATCTGCGAAGGTACACACTTTCAACCCTGACCTTTTTGCAGCCAAATTTTCCGCCACAAAACTGATTAAAAAGCTTGCTGTATAAGTTTACTAAAGTCCGCAAAAATAATAGGAAAAAAAGCCCATAAAAGAATGGGTTGTAAAAAATCCAATCATTTGATGCCCCTAACGCCGCTCTGCGATTTAAGTTTTGGACGAAACAGAGTTTGAAAATACGGAGACAAACAGACAGACATATAGTATTTTATGTATTAGACAAGTGGGAGGGGGGCCCGATCGTAAAACACGCTTTAATATATTTTAATTTGTTCAGATTTCGTATATATTATAATATAGTCATGAATTTAAAGGTAAATAAAAACATAGTATTTGAGTGCCATCAGCTCGTATCGACACGAAAACAAAACTGCAACATTCAAAGCTGGTGACGTTACCACTGTACCAACGTGACACATACATACATATATATATATACATGCATACATACATACATACACAAACACGCACATACACACGCACACACAAACACACACATATATATTTATATATATATTTATATATATATATTCAATTTTCACCCCAAACAAAGCACAGTGCCACTTTGAAGCAGGGGGCTACTATTAGAGACTTAATTAGCGGGGTCATTATGAAGGGAGATGAGTAGAAAGATGTTTGTTAACATTATACTTGAACTTCTGCATATCATTGCAGTTGGGAAAGCAGACTCCCGGAAGGGAGTTCCAAAGACCCGCAGTTCTGGGGAAGAAACTATTGGAGTAAAAGGCTTTCTTGCACCTGTCGGGAGTAGTTACGTCGGGGAGATACAAGTGTTTGCAGTTTGTCAGAGCATTCACCATTAAAGTATTTATAGAACAGGCAGAGGGATGCAACATCTCGTCGATGGGACAGAGGCTGAAGCCTAGATGACAGTTCAGGACATATCAGGTTGGCGACTCTCTTTTGAACCCTGTCCAGGAGCGAGAGACAAGCAGCAGATGCACCAGCCCAGATGTGACAACAGTACTCCATACATGGGCGAATGGTTGCCTTATAGAGGTATAGGATACTGTCAGGCGTAAGTAGTTTTCTAGCACGGTAGAGGGAGCCAACCTTCCTTGCAACAGCCTTGGCAATGCTCTCAATGTATCTATTCCAGTTCATATTCCCTGTAAACGTTAGGCCGATGAGTTTAAAAGAAGTACTTTCAGGCAATGTGTTCTTGGGCATTGCTACTGGTGGTAGAGAAGGTTTCTTGTAGTTATTGAAGGAAACAAGCTTAGTCTTAGCAGCATTGAATGTGACCAACCATTTTTGTCCCCATTCCACTACGGATTGGAGGTCATCCTCTAGTGTTTCTGCCATTTCCTTGGATATGTGTTCATTTGTTTTCCCCTTATATCTGTTATAGAGAGTGGTGTCATCGGCAAATATACCCATCTCCGAAACAATTTTATCAGGGAGGTCATTTATGAATATCAGGAATAATAGAGGTCCAAGGATAGACCCCTGAGGTACTCCCGCATTTATGTCATATTGTTTGGATGTACGACCGTCGAGGACAACTTTGATTTTTTATTACTATAGAAGGATTTAATTACATTATGAATCCTTCCAGTGATTCCATATGATCTAATTTTCCTTAGAAGACCATCGTGCCATACCCTGTCAAAAGCCTTAGATATATCAAGGGCCACCGCTCTACCCTACCCTGTTTTGTCCAATGAACGGTATATACGTTCAGAAACTACAGTTAAGATATCTGCTGTTGAACGGGCTTGCCTGAATCCATATTGTTTGTCAGTCAGGAGTTTAGCAGCTGTTAGGTGCTGGACTAGGGCTTGATTAACTAAGGACTCAAATATTTTGGCGAAAAGCGGGAGGAGGCTAATGAGGCGATAATTTAGTGGGTCAATTCTTTCCCCAGAATTCTTGAAGACTGGTACCACAGAGGCGGTTTTCCAGCAGTCGGGAAAACAAGATTCGTTAAGGCATTTATTGTAAAGTTTGGACAGAAC
Source organism: Euprymna scolopes (assembly GCF_053919585.1). Lineage (NCBI taxonomy): Eukaryota > Metazoa > Mollusca > Cephalopoda > Sepiida > Sepiolidae > Euprymna > Euprymna scolopes. The sequence continues at coordinate 52,166,781 of NC_136522.1, read as the reverse complement.
TGGAGCAACCTCGGCAGAGCATTTTTTTAATAGCACAACCAGGATGAGATCTGGTCCACATGCTTTTGAGGTGTCTAGGTTTTTTATAATAGCATGTACCTGAGAAGGGGTGATTTTCAAATCGTCTAGTGTGGCGTCTGTTCGCAGAGGAAAATCAGGGAGTGAGTGGTGTACCGAGTTCAGTGTGGAGTTTGAGGCAAACCGACTGGCAAGCAGATTAGCCTTGTCAGTTGCCGTGCAAGCAACCTCATGATTGTTTGATAGTGGGGGAATAGTGTACTGTCCATTATTTACTACGCTGTTGTAGATTTTCCAAAAATCCCGGGTTCCTAATTTCTGTGCTTCGATGCGTTTTCTGGTGGTTTCAGAGTAATCTGTCTTAGCTGTCTCTATCACTCTCTTTCAATTATTTCTAGCTTCTATAAACTTCTGTTTATTTGAGCTGGACTTATGTCGGTTGAATCTGCGGAACGCATGCTGCCTTTGACAAATGGCAGCTGCACAAGCAGAAGTAAACCATTGGGGAAAGTGGGGACTTGCTACAGAATTTCCGTGCGGGAACATGTGCTTCAATAGCAGTTTTGAACCATTCAGTGGTCTCATTTGCCCACTGTTCCGCTGGAAGAGTAAAGATATTTTGCCATGGGGCATCTCTGATGAGCTCCCTGATGGCTTCCAATCAGCCTTTTTGTAATACCTCGTTGTTTTGAGTAGTGTGTCTTCAGTTTTAGGGCGAGAATTTAGGCTGATTTCTACCGTTAACACAGCGTGATCAGCATTCCCAAGTGGGCTGTGGGCATTTGTTGTACAGTCATTGGAAACGTTGTCAGAAAGAGATCTAGAAGTGAGGCATGTTGATCTTGCTGGTCTGGGAAACGTGTCGGAAATGTAACCAACTGAGATAGGGAATGGGATATAGAGAAGCTATGTGTTGCGCTACCAGCTACGTCTGTGTGATTAGAGAATCCTAGCCAGTTACTGTGGTGGACACTGAAGTCATCAAATACATGTATTTGTGCGCTAGTATCGAGGGAGAGTACTATATTTATGCTGTCTGAGACTTTGTTTATTAGGGCACAGTCTTGGTTTGAGGGAGAGCGGTAGAGAACATACAAGTAGCTAATATTGTGTTGCATATTTAGTCTGAAGCACATAAAGGCCTGGTCCTCTGATTCTAGTTTTATTTCTCTAGTCAGGGGGAGGGTGTTACGAATATAGACTCCAAGTCCATGCATATGTCTGTCCGAGTCCTTACGGTAGAGTGGGAGATAACCAGGCATGTTAAAGTGGTTAGAGGGAATGGAGGAGTGAAGGTTAGTTTCACTTAATGCTAAGATATAACCGTTATTGGATATTACCGTTCACCAGACGATCCATTCACGTTAAATCACCTTTTTCTTCCCCCCTATTCCCTCTACTTCACTATTTTTTACCAAGTAAGATCTATGACTAATTTGTAGTTTCATTAAATACCTTTGCAAGCAAAATCCGATCCCGCATTTTGCTAATCATTTCCCTCTGATAAGAAGGAAAGTATTTCTTTGAAACTCTGCGGATTAAGGACTATTCACTTATTTTGTGCTTCCTTATTAAAATTAAATATGTTTTTAACTCTTTTTCAGAGTGTTTTTTAACATGTTTTTTAAACTACTTGTTCTTGACATATATATATGTATGTATATATATATATATATATATATATATATATATATATATATATATATATATATATATTGAAGAGTTCATGCTGTTTCTAGCATGATAGCATTTTTTCTGTATATTTCCATAAACGTATAATATTTAATGGCCTCCAGATAAACTAGAGGCGAGCATTAAATCAAATCAAATATAGTAGAAACATATTTTTTTTATCTTGAGATGAACACCAAGTGCAATGCAGACACCACGATATTATTGTAACTGCAATCATAAAATTATATACCACCAGGAAGATCGGGCGTTTTCAGGCAGTAAAGTTGAAACATATTCTGAGCCCAGATTATCATATTTCTTTTAATACTTTATGTTTACGTTTTATATGAAGAGTTCTTGAGAGTAGGAGGAAATGCATATTTCGATGTGAAGATAATTGAATGGCATTTATTTTTATATGTATCTTCATATATTTATCATTTATATCGATAATGTTTAATGCCATCGTGAAAAACCTGCGGTCAAGCATAAAATCAAATCAAAGAAAGTAGGAACGTATATATTTTTAACTTGGGATGAACGCCAAGTACAATGCAGACTCTTGCGATATTAGTGTGACGTTAATCGAAATAGGATATACTTCCTTATTTACCCTGCAGTTTCAGGATCTTTATGGGGGTCAATCCTCTAAAATCTCGAGAGCAATTCGCGTTATACAAAAAAAAAAACACCCACATTGATAAATAATCAAATCGCGAGAATAACGTTATATATAAAGATTACTAAGCAACTCACGATCATCAATCCTTTGATATATAAAAAATATTTGAAAAGGAGATGCTTCCCCGAAATATAATATGAGTGTATTAGTTTTCACTTATTTGGTTCTACTTTTCTTCTGTCTTCTTATATACACACACACACACGCACGCACGCACGCACGCATATATATATATATATATATATATATATATATATATATATAAAATAATAATGGAAATTCAATTAACTTTCTTGAAGTTATATATTTGGATTTTATCTTCCACCAGACCATCCATTCACGTGTAATCACCTTTGTATTCACTATATTCCCTCTGCTTCACTTTTTTGTTATCAAGTAAGATCTTTGACTTACTTGTTGTTTCATCAAATACTTTTGCATGCAAAATCCGATCCCAAATTTTGCTAATACCTACCCTCTGATGAGAAGGAAAGTATTTCTTTGAAACTCCGCGGATTAAGGACTATCCACTTATCTAGTGTTTCCTTTTCAGATTAAATATGTTTTAACTCATTTCAAAGTGTTTTTTTAACATTGTTTGCTCGTATATATATATATATATATATATATATATATATATATATATATTCAAATTTTAGTCATTCAATAAAATTTAAAAAAATATGACGTGAAATGATTAAATTTCTAATCAAAAGAATTTAATTATTCAATGTAAGAGAAAGAATACATTTGAAATATTATAAGGCTCCCTCAGACTATGGTTACCCACGAAAGCGTGTCAGTGCGTGAAAGTCTTATTGACAGGGGGTGCGCAGTCTACAACCACACCTCTCCTATATATATATAATGGTTGTATCGATTGGTTTGCTAGATTTCAATCCAATGAAACTCGCGTGATTATTAAAGATTAACGAGGGGGGGACCAGACATTGGAGCTCAGACAAGCATTTCCTATGGAAATAACGATAAAAAAAGGACAAGCTCGCAACGTCCCTTCTGTGGGAGAAAGATTGCAGGGAAGTGAAAAGGACATGCCCCACTAGGCTACGAAATCTATTTTGTACTCTGTCAAGGCATGATAGACTGTTTTAAGCAGCTCCTGTCCATATATGGCAGCAGTACTCCATCCTTGGAGTACTTGGCTTTTATATAGATTAAGAATTGAGCCAAGACGAGAGCCATCAATTTCAATTGATGATAGATGGGGATCAGAGCGTTATGAACAGTAATATATATCCATGTGATAACTCTCTGATACAAAATGCCTCAGTTTATACGTCTATATATTATTCCCAGTCTAAACAAACAATACATACAATTTATACGTTTATCGTAATCCAGTTATAATAAAATATCTCCTACCCCTTATCCAATATATACAACGTATAAATGTTATAAAATACCATCCATCTGAGTATACAACAAAAATCCCAGGGGCAACGTTTCTTTCCTTAAAGTACTGGTCTGTGGAGCACAACAGAGTTGGGTTGTTTCCCATCTGACTATAAAATGGTCGTTTTCACGTCCAATATAAACAAGATCAAGTTGAGCTCTCCTTATAAATAATCGAAACCTACTCAAATCGCACCATTAATGATCATCACAGTTTTGTCTCCTTGGCTGCCTTATACTCATTAACCCTTATACTCAAATGGACTTTGGACCTTGGTAATGGTGACCCTGTTTAGTAAGAAAAAAAGATCTAAATTTCGTTTTCTTTTGTCTGCCAATATAAATTAATTAAATATAATTTCCGTCGGTCTGTGTTCGTTTTTATTTACGAGGTTTCGTCTCAGAACAGGGCATCAAACAGAAAGTGCAAATTCGTCGGCATTCCTCGATTTAATGAATGGAGCTCGCCTGCTGGCTATCTGTGAGGTCAGAGACGGAGGAAGGGTGAACGAGGAGGGAAAGTAGGTTAAGGTTCGTCTGAAAAAGAGAGAGGCGCTTGAAAATGAGACGTTCAACTTGCGAGTTCGGGGAGGACACGGGTCGCGGTGTGGCAGAAAGAATGCAATATATAAGGGCTGTCCCAAAAATAACTGACGGATTCCAATTGTTAATAGTATTTTTTTAATGATGAATTTTTCACACCGACTAGCAAATAAAACAGGAAAAGACAGCACGACTTAATGACTGGCTTTATCCTATGACTTTTTTCAAAGGCAGTGTATATAAATTGCATATATTTATAGTTGATATTAATCTAACACACACACACACGCACACATACACACACAAACACACACACACACACACACACACACACACACACACACACACACACACACACACATATATATATATAGCGTGTCCCAAAAATAGCTGATGGTTAAAACAATTCATAATTTTCGTAATTTTCTATATTTTTCTTTTATTTGTTCAAATCATCTAGTGTAACCCTTCCAAGGTCATCATGGGTCGTTACACCACCGAGGAGCGGATATTTATTGTAGAGTCGTATTTTCGGTTGAATGAGTCAATATCAGAAACTCAAAGAGAATTTCAACGAAACTTCAACACAAGAAATTCCCCTACTCCCAATGCTATAAAACCTATGGTGGCTCGATTTACTGAGCAAGGGGTTGTATGTGACCTCCCTAAATCTGGTAAACTCCGTACGGCAAGAAGTGATGAGAATCGTCAGAGATTAGCAGAGAGCGTGGCCGAGGATCCATCCACATCAGTAAGAAGTAGATCAAGTCAAATTGGGTTCTCTCGATCCTCTCTTCGCAGAATGCTTCATGAAGAGGGCAAATTTTCTCATAAAATTGAAATTGGGGCAAGAGCTTCAGCTAATGACAATGGACAATGCCCTGCAGAGAGCACAGGAGTGTAAAAATGAAAATGGTGGACATTTGAATAACATCATTTTTCATAACTAAAATTAGACCTTGTGAAAAACATACCCTAGATAAAGTTGTGTCAATAAAATTAGAATAAGTAGACTATGATATCTTACAATATCTCCATAAAACACGGAGAGGCTCATCTACCTACATATGAAAATTGTTATGCATAACTTAAATATTGATGAAGTTAATAAAATTTAAAATCCATCAGCTTCTTTTGGGACATATGACAAAAAGTGTATATTCAATATATGCGCTTTGAAACAGTTGCTGCCGAGAATTGAACATTTTAACATGCTGAAAGAAAAAAAATGGTAAGATGGACAAAATCGTGACATTTTGAATTTAGACTTTATCTTATTTATTTCTATATGCTCTGTAGTTACATCGAGCTTCATAAACTAGAGGATCGGTATAAATAAACGATTAAATTTAATTGAATAAGCATATTTCTTCCAGGAACACACACACACACACACACACACACACACACACACACACACACAAACACAAACACACACACACACACACACACATATGTATATATATATGCTAGCTGGACGTCCGGCGTTGTCCAATAGTACAATACACTTAAACATGATATTTTTATTTATGCAGATTGCGTATCTACTATTACAGAATAAATTTATATTAAGGATTATATATTGCGACGAATAATTTGCCTAGTCGACTAATCGCAAAAATGAAAAAAAATAAAAAAATCGTCTGCACCGACAAAGGTTAGCAGTAAAACCAAAACGTGTGGATTGTTCTACACAAAGCCTTCACCACTATCAACAAATCATCTGTGTGGATTTCCAAAGAACTTATTTGTTGTGGCAGAAGCTCATATACGTCGAAATTTACAGTAGGGCCTTTCATATATATATATATATATATATATATATATATATATATATATATATATATGGCTTTTGGTCTTATTTTCGGGATATATACAAGCAATTTTGATGAACTAATTTAAAAAATAACTTCTTTAAAAAGTATTTAAGTCGAGCACTGTCTGGGAAATAAACAGTAAACAGCTGTAAACTAGCATTTAAGCAACGTTCACGATTTCTACTCCTTTAAATACTGTGAACTCTTGTGACACTATGTTCATTGAGTTCTTAGGGTGGTTAGGAAAAGAACAAATAAATAAATGACAAAAAGAAAGAAGTAAATCTGGTGAGTAGTAAAATAATTTATCAAAACATAATAGATGTGCAGTTCTTCTTAACGTAGACAAAGAGTAATAAGGTTAAGGTCTAATTCGGGATGTTACAAATGATCAGATAGCCTAATGACTGATAGGTAGAGAATAGTTGCCCATGAGACGTACTTCGTAAGCGTTACTGTGAGCAAAGGAAACAATAGGAACGAAACTTGACTTGGGAGGTCAGTCAGACGCTTAGTATATTGGGGGCCTGGATTCCGCCGTAGAGAGTTGGTCGCTCGGAGGTTCTTTAGCGAAATGGGGAGATGAACTGACGGTACGTTACTGACACGACCTCGACCGAATATATTTATGAACCTTAACATGTAGAAACAAACACTCAGAGTCCAACAAAAATATCTGTGAAGCATCGGCATCAGTGGTTTTTGCCGTGTTTTTTTTTTTTTTTTTTTACTTGTAGACCCGTGCGTCTCCATTGATAGACGTCAGTGAGAAAATGATGATACGGCCATATTTAATCAAACAAATGGTTGAAACCATTACCAAAAGGGAAAATATGATGGAAAAAAATGAAATCTGCTTCATTCGAAATCTTTACCCTGATCTAATAATTATTTTTTAAAAACAAACATATATACATACTAGTATGGAAACGTGCATGCCTCCCCGTATTGATTAGTCAACCGTATCTTGTAATCTACATTGAACTGTAGGAAATTTACAGTCGAGTTTAAAATGCAAAAGTCAAGTATCATGGTTCAGTTGTGCTCTAAACAGAAACATTCATTTCGAATGTGCCCCCGGTCTTATCAAAGAACTTTTCATCGATTTTATATGCCGAACTCTTCTATCTGTGCGGTGATAAACCTTCTCAAATGCACGAGTGCTGTTAGGCTTTTAAAGCGTATGAACTTTAGTAAAGTTCATTCTTTTCGATACTTTTCGGAGGCGTTCCGATACAAAATCTATCTAGGAATAACCAGAGACACATAAAGTACATTTGCGTGAAATTTCCGCAGGGAGCAAACTCACACAGACACACATAAACGGACAAAGTAACTTATATATATATATATATATATATATATATATATATATATATATATATATATATACATATATATATATAACTACTTTATTTACTCACATAAAATTAATATACGAAAGTATAGATTTATGCGTAAACTTTAAGTATTTACTTCAAAAGTGCTCAATACGTAGGTAGAGCTAGTAAGTAATTTATAAAATATATATGGCGATTAAGCTACACTGAATATTCCGCGTTTCATCCACTCTAGTATTCCTCAGGCTTATGCGCATAAGGAACTGGCTGAAACACTAGAGGATGACCTCCAATCTGTAGTAGAATGGGAACAAAAATGGATGGTCATATTCGATGCTGCCAAGATTAAACTTGTTTCCTTCAATAGCTTTAAGAAATCTTCTCTACCAGCAATAGCAATGGCCAAAGACTCTTTATCTGAAAGTACATCTTTTAAACTCCTCAGCCTAACGTTCACGGGAAACATGAGTTAGAGCATTTACATTGAGAGCATTGCCAAGACTGCTGCGAAAAAGGTATGTTCCTTCTACCGTGCTAGAAAGCTACTAACGCCCGAAAGTATCCTGTAAGGCCACCATTCGCCCATGTATGGGGTATTGTTGTCATATTTAGTCTTGTGCATCTGCTAGTAGTCTCTCACTCCTAGACAAGGTTCAAAAGAGATTCGCCAACCTAATAGGTCCTGAACTGTCATCTAAGCTTCAGCCTCTGTCCCATCGACGAAATGTAGCATCCCTCTGCCTGTTCTACAAGTACTTTAACGGTGAATGCTCCGAATAACTTCAAGCGCGTGTACCCTCTCGACGTAAATACCCCCGACAAACCCGAAAAGCAGACAAATCCCACCCCTTCACAGTTGAGATCCCTAGATGTAAAAGAGCCTTGTACTTTGGTAGTTTCTTCCCCAGAACCGCTAGATTTGGAATTCTCTCCCTGGTTTCTGCTTCCCCAACAGTACTAACGTACAGAAGTTCATGTGTAATGTGAACCGCCATCTTGTTGCCCAACTCCCCTACATCAAAGTGGAAATGTGCCTTGTTTGGAGTGAAAATGTAATAATATATATATATATATATACATATATATGGCCTGTTGTCTGTCTATATTTGCTCATGATATATATATATATATATATATATATATATATATATATATATATATATATATTTGTGATGGGACGATTCCAATGTTTTCTCCGATTCCGATGCACTTATCAATTCCTAACTAAATTCCAGATTCCGATACAATTGCCGAGTCCGCTATAAATCTCTTAATGTTAACTATAAAGTTGTAATTTTCTTTGATTGTACATGTTAAAGGCCCATATGTTTTCTTACGCGTGAAAATACACTCGTGGGGAAAATCTGTAGACTTTAGTTTGACTGGTAGTTTAAAATAAATTAATATTTCGTGTTATATATAATTACAACCAGCTGTCGAAGATTTTGTTTAAACATTCATGTTAATAAGTTTATTATTCTGAAGTATGTGGTTCTGCTTTTGCAAAGAAATAAACTTTGCTGAGTCATATGAGAACACATACAGAGAGGTCAGTGTACCCAATGATACAGGGCTTAACAGAGCTGAGAGGGAAAAGATAACAAAGTATCAAGGACTTATGTATGATATGAAACGAAATTGGAAATTAAAAGACGGTTCAATTATACCAGCCATCATAGGAGCAACTGGGCTTATGAAAAAGAACTTTAAAAAGTACATAGCAAGCATACCCGGTGAACCAAGTGCAAGTGAAATACAAACGATTGCACAGAAAGGGACGGCTAGAATCCTGAAAAGATCTCTTGGTTGGACTCACTAAAATAGGGGTAAATGTCAGACATTTGGTTGGATGTCCTATCCCCTAGAAGAAAAAGTTTAAGAAAAATGAAAAAAAAAAAAAAAGAGAAAGCTAGATAGATATACAGGCTGAATAGATTATCAGAAAGCATTTGATAGTGTACCCCATTCGTGGATACTAAAATGCCTTGAATTATATAAAATCCACCCGACCATACGAGAAATTTTAGCTGCCCAAATGAAGGAGTGGCAAACATCCATTACCTTAAGCCATAACGGGGAAGGATATCCATCCCAAATATAAGAATAAAAGAAGGAATCTTCCAAGGAGACAGTTTATCTCCTCTACTATTTTGCTTGCCAATTGATCCTTTAAGTAAGCTTCTAAAGAACTGCCAAGGTGATTATAATCTAAGCTGCAGCCGCCAAAGAGAATCCTCCAACTTAATAAACCATTTATTTTTCATGGATGATCTTAAGCTGTATGCTAGCTCGGATAAGTGTGCTTTGTGTATTCTGAAAGCTGGCAAGAAGATATCTACTGAAAATATACAGCACGATGAAAATAGTGTAATCAGAGAACTGGATGAACAAGAAACATACAAATACCTCGGCATTGATGAAAATGAGTCCATCCACCATTCAAAGATGAGAGAGAAACTAAGCCAAGAATATCTACGCCGAGTAAGAAAAATCTGCAAAACTGAAATCACAAACAAGAACAAAGTTACGGCAATTAAAAAAAAAAGAAAAAAGTTTAAGAAAAATGAAAAAAATAAAAGAGAGAAACAATATCTGAGGATCTTAAATGCAAAACCACAAAATGCTATACTATTCATGCTCGACTATTCACCAAATCGGTCAGGATTAGTGCAGAGTCTGTAAAAATTATCTTATAGATTCCTAGGTTGCTTACAACTTTCCAGAAACAAAAACATGTCAAGAAAAAATGCCATATCATTATTCTTGTAAAACTTTGGATTTGTTAATGATTATTTTTTTATTTGATTTTGTTTTAAACAAAATCAAATAAAAAAAATAATAATTACGGGAATCGGTTTTGCCATCGGAAAATAAATACAAATTTTTCTGATTCCAATATCCCCAAAAGTCCCGATTCCGATTAATCGTCCCAACACTAATATATATATATATATATATATATATGTGTGTGTGTGTGTGTGTGTGTGTGTGTTATTTATTTGTTTGTTTTTGTGATACGGTTTGAATGAATTCAATTATTTACACGAAAGTACATTTTCACCTAAATTCGAGTTGGGAATAATTTTCCATTTTAGCAATTTAGTACCACCAATATTGTGTTTAAAATATAATTATCCACTGACACGTGTTTCGTCGTCTACGACTCATCCGAGTGGCTTAACCTAGCGAGATTCGAAATCGGGACACCAGGGTAAGAAGCCTAAAACTCCTACGACTCGACCATCTCGCACGACCATTTGGATATATCGCGATTTACGTAGATGTTATTTATTTTTATTTTATTTATTTATTTTTTTTTTTGGGATACATTTTGAATGAATTTAATTATTTATACGAATGTGCATTTTCACCTTAATGCGAGCTGGGAATAGTTTTTAGTTTTGCTAATTTAGTACCCCCAAATGGGAAGCGGCATATATATATATATATTTTTTAAATATAACTGTCCACTGACATATGTTTCGTCGTCTGCGGTTTATAAGAGTGGCTGAATCTACGTTTTGAATGAATTCAATTATTTGTTCGCAAGTGCATTTTTACCTGTGTTTGTGTGTGCGCGCACGCGCGTGTGTTAGTGCTTGTGTATGTGTGCGTGTGTGTGTGCGTGTATGTGTGTGTGTGTATGCGGGTGGGTGTACAGAGAGATATACTTTATGTGCCTGTGCAGAGAGATCTTAGACACTCGAGGATAGCATCTCTGCTATACATGTGCGCATGGATATGCATGTGTTTGTAAGTCTGTGTGGCATTCTTTTCTAAAATGAGACAGGCGTTCTGACTAATTGCTATGCGAGGAGTTCTGTGCTCGTGCCGTGTTAAAGATGGTCAACAACTATTCTAAGAATGTTGCAACATAGAAATCCTACGTACTTGTAAAGACGAAAAACAAAACAAAATAAAACAAAAAAAAAAACACTCGCCGTGGACATTAACAAATATTTATTGAAACGCAGGTGTTTCACAATCATATGTAAACGGAAGAAACATATTTATTTGTATTGTTTGGTATGTACAGACAAGTTCAGCAACCTGTCTATATTGAGAAACTGGAGTTTGTTTATTGTTTTTCTTTTATTATTTCTCATTTATTGAATTCTCTTTTGGATTTCTATTTCTGTGTGTCCGATCGGTCGTCCATCTTTCTCTCCCTCTCTTTCTCTCTGTCACTTTCCATCTCTCTCCTTCTCTCAAGCTTCTCGAGATTTTTAATTAGAAATTAGAATTATCGCTTTGGAATCCTAGAATCTCTGAACTCATTATTTCAATTTTGATCTAAATCCAATACGTTATTTGAATCCTCGAAAATGTCTAAAAGTGCAAGGCTTAAGCTCAAGGAGTCTAAAGAAGGAATTGAAAAGTATTTCAATTCTCAAATATTAGGTTGTGACTGTTATACCCCCTGCAATTTATTTTAAACACTCAGAAATGACATTTATTAATTAATGTCTGATACCTATCTTTAAAATTTCACAGAAATCAAAGTTATCTGAATTTTCTCGAATGACGTTTGTAAACACTTTGGCCTCAAAACATTACAATCCGTATGCTCATCAGATGTCTCCGAAATTTAAAAAAAATTGTTTCTTTAGTTTAGGATTGGGTTCTATGCATTTAAATAGATATTTATACCTAAACATGTGAGACGGTATGTTGCTAGTCAAATAAAGTCCACAAAGGCTAGTATTTATGAACGCAATATTCTTCATAGACTTTTAACAACACCCTTACAACTGAAGCACAGAGAAGAATTCTCAGTTCTGTTGAGTCCTAAACAACATTTAAGGAAGAGGCCAAACTGTGGATCAGACAGCTAGAGAAAGACCCTCTCTTATTAACATAAGAATCCTTTCAATTCTGAGCCCTTGTCCACGTCCGGTCCAATAGAACCCTGTGTTCAGTGGAAAACGCTCAACCATCTGAGAACGGGAATGGGGCGACCAAAAGTTGCTATAGATAGATTAGACTACAAAGCCGATCTCAACGTCTTGACATGTGGAGATCAGGACCATGAGATGCAACACTGTTTTATCTGTCGTCTACGTTCAAAAAGCAGTACAGCTTGAAATATTTTGCAGATTACAACACATTTACAAATATGCATGCCACAGTTTCACTATTGGTTTTTCTAATATATATATATATATATATATATATATATATATATATATATATATATATATATTTAGTAATGTGATTGATAATTTAAAAATAAAATTATAATTAAATTAAAAATCCGTTTCGATTTTTAATTTAATTATAATTTGATTTTTAAATTATCAATCACGTTACTAAATATTAAATTAGCTCTAGGATATTTACCTATCGAGCTTATTATATATCTAAATTACAACGAGCACTTTTTCTTTCCCTTTATTTTAATTAAACTAGTAATTTTACTATTACATTAAAATACACTTTGCTCTTTAGACTATTGTTCTAATGTCCTTTATATATATATATATATATATATATATATATATATGTATATATATATATATATATATATAGGTCAACTGTGCCTTTCTCCTGTAAGTGTCTGCTCATTGGCTGATTGGCTGATTGGGATGGGCGCGGTGGCAACAAGAACGCTGATTGGCTAACAAAAAACTCAATAGCATGTGCATATATATAAACGCCTACAACAAAAACTATTCGCATAAGCCTGACGATTTCTCACGAGAATGAAACGCGGAATATTCTGTGTAGCTTAACTGGCATATATATTTTCATGACTTACTATATATATATATATATATATATATATATATATATATATATATATATAGTCTTGGGTGTTTTTTAACTTTTAAAACTATATAAAAACATATTTAATTTTTATATTTTTTATCATTCGTTGGAAAACTAGTCAGTAAGTCGTTTAATCGCCCGCAATCACTGCATGAACATGCTCTCTCGAATTCACAATAGTCCTAATGTTAATTACGGGGTCATCAGCTGTTTACCATGAAACACTGATTTAAAAACAAAACATTATATTAAATCATGGCTCCCCAGCAGATCTCATCAAACACCACCTCCCTTAATCACAAGAACAAAAAAATGTTCCAAATATTGGATCTTTTTACCTGCTCATGATTAATTATGCTAATCCATTCATGTTATAAAAATGTTTTTCTCACCTATAAGATTCGTCCTTGTCTCTAAATTCAAAATTGATATATTTTCTAATTTACCATTGTTGTGTTTATACGATTACGATTAATTCATTATAGTACTTATCACCCCTACTATTATTAGTACTTTATAGATATTTACATTCTTATTTATTAGATTGCTGCAAAAATAATATCGTTTTTTGATGCATATATAACTGATAAAAGGTCTCATTATTTTCGCACTAAGCTAATATTTATTAAAGATATATACAAGTTAATAAATATTCATATATTAGCTGTACCCGGCCACGCGTTGTTGTGCCTCTCTTTATACAAATGTAACACAAAAAACAACAAAATATATGCCTTATATTCATGTTGTCAGTATTTGTAGATACACAATATTTTGAGATGCCCCCTTTTCTGTGCAGATATAGAGATTGTCAGATTTTTTTTTACTGTATAACACGCAGCATATACTTGTTCATGTAAGAAGCGATCATGGTGTAAGTCAAACAAATGTAAAAATGATCCCTGAATCTTGTTAATGGTTATTGTAAACGTCAAGTGCAATATTTTAAGTATATCCGTTTGACTCATTTCATGCACATCCACTGCCTTTCTTCCTGAAGGTGACAGAGGGGAAAACATGAGGGTTTAATTCTACTATAAACACGTATGTCAACACGCACTGGAAAATCTCGTATAATAAAAAAATTAGCCGTTTTTCTTTTTGAATGTAAGTATATTCTTTTATCAAAAATAAATTGATGGAAAAATTGAAAAGAAAACAGTTTAAAGAATAAAGCAACAAAGTAAGTGGGGAGGGGGCAATGATAATTCAGAATGAACTAAAAGAAAAAAGATTGTACAAATGTTGAAGGATAAGTTTTAAACAAATGGAAATAGTTTAGTAAACTGTTGTTTTATGTTCAAAGAAAATATATTGCTTTCAAATATAATAAATGAGAATATTCGTAAACATTTTAGTGGTTTTTCTTTATTGTTGCGATATTCGGAAATCGAAATATGGATTTTCAAGCGAAACCAATATTATTTACTGAATTGTCATGTCACAGTAATGAAAAATAGCCAAAACCTACGGAAAACGATGAGGGGGAAATTAATGATTAAAGGAAATAGTTATCGAAAAAATTAGAAATTTTAGCTACTTCCCTTGTGTTTACGTCACATGTCACGTGACAAAACAGTCGAAACCGTTTTTTCGTGTAATTGTGAAAGACGGAAATAATTGTGATATGACAATTAGGTAGATAACATTGGTTATTGTTGAAATTGACAAAAATGTAAGGAGTTATCATGTTTTTTAAATTAAATATCAACTTTTCGACTGGCCGATTTCATTACAATAATATATGTATATATATTTTTTTGTACTCTTGCATAATTTGATCCAGATCGTCGGGATTTTTCCTCACTTATGGTTCGGGCTCGACCGGCAGTCACCAAATTAAGCTGAGTAAAGTAACGAACGCAGACGAATCCCAAAACAAACACACCGGAAAAAATTAAAATACAATAAATAAAAAATAACAAAAACCTACTGTTAATTTACTGATTATATATATATATATATATATATATATATATATATATATATATATATATATATATACATATCTCTCTCTCTCTCTCTATATATATATATATATATATTCCTCGAGAAAATTTGCATTTTGTATTATATACTTTTATTATTTTCTGCAATTTTTACATCAATAAAATTGTTTTTTTCTCAAGTTTTTTTTTTGTTAAGAGAGGCAGAAAAGAAAGAGAAAATATTAAGGAGTTAGAAAGGGGAAGCGAAAGGGATAAATAACGGGACGGAATATGTCAGACCAGTGTCAATAGAGGACAACAGTAAAGAAAATTGCACGTGATAATGCAGCCATACAATGGTTAGAAGCTCTGTTATGTTAAGCTACTGTGTCTATGATAGATAGGGCGAAAATATGCCATGTTCTTCTCATTTGTAATTTTAAATAATCTTTTATTTTAACTTAAATTATCTGACGAGATCGGCAGGATTTCCTATCGATTGAAAAAGAAAAGAAAAAAAGAAAAGAAAATGATAATTTAAGGAATCGGTTTTTACATCGGAAAATAGGCTCACATTTTTACGATTCCGATATCGATTCCGATACCCTAAAAGGCTCCAATTTTTCCGATCCCCGATTCCAATTCCGATTGATCGTCCCAACAATTTACTCCCCCCATATATATATATATATATATATATATATATATATATATATATATATATATATATATATATATATATACAGTAAATGAGACTAAAAAGAAATTTCGCTTTAACAAGGCAAACCTAGCAAGATAGAAAAGGCTCTACGCGCTTAAGAGGAGCAATTAATATAGTAAATAAAAGATCATGAATAGATGTTACACAGACCTTTATTATGCCATCTGATCTATAAGGAAAGAAGAGGATAAGAGGAAGAGAGCCACCTCTTACCCAATGACTCGCTACAACAGGCTACCAAAGGAGATCGTGTTGATGCATTTCAGATCTAGGTGTTAAGTCGTTTTGAAGAAATATTCAAATGATATATAGATAATATATCATACACCTGCTTTTTTTTGCATAATTTGCCGTACTTGTGAAACCATGTGTCCCAGCCCAAAAATCGCCGACCCAACGATATTTCCGTAATTTTCTCCTACCTCATCTTCTTTTCTTCTCACTCTCGTTCAGACCGTGTTGTCGTCTCTCACACACTGGCGATGGCCGAAGGTGAGCACTGGTTCACAAGTATAAAAAATAAACATGGGAGAAAACATCAACACATTGTAGTGATATATATATATATATATATATATATATATATATATATATATATATTCCCCCCCTGGGGATGTGTTTGATAGCATTGACTCTCTTAACACTAATGACCACAGATAAGCCGTCTGTTAAGGTCCTTTAGTCGTCGGTTGATGTCAGCTCATCTCCTAACCTCGGCCTCCTAAAGCTCTTCCGATCTGGTTCAAACTGCAACCTGCTGTCAACTATGGACCATTGTCCCCAACTCAAAAGTGTCTGTAGTATGTTGATAACTCAAGACTATTCGTAAATTGTCGCAAAATCAAGACTGTTAATAAAATAAAAAAAAAAAACTGGTGCAAAACTCGCTCGCGCTCCTGGAATTGTTCGTACAATAATTCTTTTATGTGTTTCTTGTCTCAGTCACCGTCACATCTCGATTAACGATTTTATTTCAGATGGCCTTTGTGTGCCGTGGTGAATCATTTCTTATTTATTACTAAAACTATTGTCTATACATTTGTTCAGCTGATTAACTATTTCCTCATTTTGCTATAGTTTTTCCTCTTCCTAAAACTTTGGCGCATACCTATCGTATCACATACACCATTCTTTGTAAATAATATTGATTGAACTGGTTAATACTTTTAACCAATTTTAGTACTTCCATAGCTTTTTTTCATTTCACGTATGCCAATCATTCCATCTCATTCAATCTCATCCCCAAGTGGCTCTTGGTCAGGATAAAGGGGTTCCCCAATAGCCAAGTAAACAACAAAAGGCTTTATATGGCGTAAAATAGGCAAACTGAATCCGTAAAGCAATAATTCTTGTTGTTGGGCTTGATCTACTGACTATGTAAACCTCCTTCAATGAAATTCTTGAATAACTTCTTTTTTTTTTCTTTTTTTTTTTTAAGAGACGTGTTTCGGGGACACAGCTCGTATTTCAAAGACTGGGTTCGACTACAGACGCTTTTCGGTACATAACTGAATCGAACAAACATACCGTGAAGAGGGAGGGGGAAAGAGGTCGAAAAAGAAGTAGAACACAACCAGGTCGTATATGAAACGACCTTGAAACTAAAAGCGCGTAAAATTGTTTAACAACCATCCACCTCTTCACGATCTTTCTTCCTAAACTAAACTCTGGTCTATTAACTTGTACCTCTATTCCCCCCTCATCTCTCTCTCTCTCTCTCTCTCTCTCTCTCGTCCCTCTCCCTGTCTCTTTCTTTCTTTCCTCTCTTGTGTACTCAATTAGTCTCTCTCAATATACACTATCACCACTTTTACACTTTTTCTTCTCTCTCTCTCCTTTCTTTCCCTTTCTTTCCTTCTCTCTATCTCTCTTTCTTTATCAACTTCTTCTTTTCTTCTAATTTCGTTTCTCCCCTCGTGAAAAGCGATGGAAACTATATATATTTTTTTCAAAAACCAGTAAATAAGTATGAATGTTGTTCTTCTTGTGTAGGCTATATATTGAGCATGCTTGTGACGAATTCAAACTGACCTTACTTTATACGCACCTACACATATTTATTGGACATGTTGACCTTTCTCTTTCTCTGGTGAGAAGCATTAAACTTGAGAATGTCATTGCGAAAGAGTAGTCTCTCTCCCTTTAAGCCTTTTATACAGGTTACCCCCCCAAAAAACGGGCGCCAACTCTAATTAGGCACCGTTTCTTAGTGTTTTGTCCGAATGAAATGAAACTTTGGTCATAACTAGTTTACTATATTCAAAACATCACATCAAAACACTAGGGTCTTTGGCCTTTTTTTTCTCCGTTCTATGATCTCAATTTAGCTTTTTTTTTGGGGGGGGGTCCCTCTGTATATATATATATATATATATATATATATATATATATATATGAACAAATGATTAATAAAACATGTAAATAGGAAATAAAGAAAAAAGGAAGGAAAGAAAGAAAAAGGGGGGGAGATGATAGTGTATGAACCCCTTAACCCTCCAAAATCGTAAAGGTGTTATATTTATTTCAATGCAGCATGTCTTAGAATAGAAGCAGACACCAGAGCACGTGGTATTACAAAATGGTCGCCCATTTTGTTACTGACCAGGCGTAACGTAGCTTAACTCCGGTGTGAATACGTGATTATGCTGTATATAAATATAGAGAACGTACATAGAAACTATCTACAAACGCACACACACTTTATTCAGATGAATTTTAAATGGCGTCACGAAAATAAAACAAAGGATAAACGACTTGCGTTTTTTCAACCTGTTCATCTCAAAGAATAACACGCGTACTTGACTCTCTACAAATAATGGAGACTGAAAACACCTGTTTATACTGTTTTGTGAATTTCGTTGTGTCTTTACTTGTGTTCCCACGTGTTGATTCTGCTATGTGGTTGTCAATTCCAATATTAACTAAAGCTTTTTAAAAATAGACACGAGCCATCAATTAATAGATATTCCTCTATTTTCATTTACGTTGTAGTATTTTAAAGTGTTTATGCAACATCCAATTTGAAAATAGAATTGCTATTAACAGATAAAACATTAAGCAGGGGATTACAGTTTCTTTTTAGAAATATATTAACCTGTGTGCCCGGGTGTTTGGAGGTGTGTGTTGAGCAAAAAAATGAATAAATAAAAAAAAAAAAAGTAGTTGTAGGTAGGCAGGCTCGAACCCGTATCGCGAAGAAAAGAACATGAAAAAAAAAACGTGATATTTTTGCCGATGCGTCCATCGCCAAACTGGAAGTGGCAAGGTTTAAATTAAATGATGGGATGACTTTCGAAAATCTCGGCGAAAAAAAAAAAACGACTCCTCCTTGTAGAAAAGTTCTCAGTTGAGGGTAGAGGAATTAATGTTTTTTGGCCAATTTTTCGATATTTTCCGTCCGAAGTGTGGAGCTTCAAAACAATACCGATTTCCCGAGAATCCGTCGCTTCTATCGAATGTTTTAAGCAGACATACATACATACATACATACATACATACATACATACATACATACATTTAAACAGACAGGTGAGATTTATCTAATAGTTAAACGTACCGAGTTTTAACGCTTTCATTCATTAAATAATTGTTTTTTCTTATGGGAATCGCTCGAGGCAAGACATAAAGCCACTTAATGTAATAGGCAAGAACAAGAAAAAGAGACGATTATAACAAAGATAGGATTGAATTTAGCCCTGCGAACTAATAATAATAATAATAATAATAATAATAATAATAATAATAACAATTTATACTGATTCTCTATAGAAATGAAACAGTAAATGCAAGTATGTGACTATCTGTATGAAAATATTTAACCGATGAACTCTTAAACTACTTGTTATATAACATTGAAATCAACAGGAAATATTAATTATACACCAAGAATGGTTTATAACGAGTAAAATCTTTGTTTGGATGAATAAGCTTAGAGACGTAAGCAAGTCAAAATGCAAAATGTTCATTTCAATTGGCCGATATATTTCAATTGCTTTTGCGCATGCGCAAATTGATTCATAGCTTGAAGTGGTTGAATTTTAAATCTTTCTGTCTATCTGTCGATAGCTCAATCGGTAGGGAGTGCGGCTGGAGCAATAAGTGCTTTGGTTTGAATTCTATCTAATGCAACCTTAGTTATTTTTAAACATTTGAAATCAATACTACGCATTAGTAATACTCAATAGAGAATTGGCTTTGAAATAATAAATACGAAATCGGAATGGATTTTAAATGTATTTAAGTATATTTTACAACCGGGCAATGCTGGGCATTCTCTGCTAGTTTAAAATAAATAACCGTAGGTACAGCTATTTCAATTTCAGTAGAATTCAGAGATGGTGAAGGTAGAAGGTTATAGGTTATTAGAGCATTGTGTGACTAATCGAAGTGTGTTCTCATAGAACAAATAATTGTTAGATGTCTCGGAATGTATAGCGCGGCTGTGTGCATAGACGGCCTACCCATGTGTAATTGTACGTGCGTTAGTTTATTAGATTCAAGGCTTGTTCCCTTTTTTATATACTTGTTTTATCAACGGTTCATTTGTTTTTAGGTATGGCGTTCTTCTTCTTCTTCTTCTTCTTCCTTTTCGGCTGTTGAAATGTTAGCTGTTTTGTTCAATTGACATGCTTATCTTTTATCTTTTACCTGCGAACCTTTTTCTCGGTAGATAGAGCGTCATCACATTTCCTGATCCAGAAACGCGACCTACATTCAGCTGTCAACGAACTCTCTTGCCTTTAACGCACAGATACACACCTATATATATATATTTAATATGATATATATATATATATATATATATATATATATATATACTAGCAAAAGTACCCGTCGTTGACTGGGTTCAAAAACAACCTACAGAAAATGAACTCTGATTTATGAAAGTATGATAGGTTATGAAAAGGAAGGGTTGTAAAGAGATAGCTTCGAAGTTGGGGGTATCAAAACCAAAGCAAAATATGATGAAAGTAAAAATAAAATAGATAAACCCCAGAATTTATACCTGTTTACACTGAAACACGTATCACAATATTCTGTGAATCTATATTAAAAAACCTTGTTAAACTTTTTGACATATTTTTATTCTATGGAGGTCAGGTGCGAACGAACACCCCATAATTTTATTATACCATATTTCTTCAAACTGAAACATAATTATGTAAGTATACTTACGCAGATAGATATGAAAAGTGTTTATTAAAGTTTGTGCCTATTCTATGGAGGCCAGGCGCGAACGCAGACACCACAATCTTATCATACCATCCCTATTTAAGTTAAAAAATATTTATCAAAGTATTATTATGTACATCTATATCAAAAAACACTTGTAAACGTTTTTTTTTAATTTTAAAATTTTTTATTTCCATACTTTGTGGACCAGGCGCGAACGCAGACGCCACAATTTTAATGAATCATCATTTTGTCAGATCAAACATACACATTCCTGTGTCTCGATAACATCTTCTATCATTATATGTGATCAGTTTTCTATAATTGTCAACCATATAGGAGCCTATTCGTGACCAGACACACACATAGACGTTCAGCTTTATATCATTCATATATATATATATATATATATATATATATTGATAAGCGTATCAAAAAGGTGCTTGTTTATTAAAAATACATTTTTTCAAGAATTGACATTTTAAGATAAGAAAATTAAAAAGAAAAATCTGTTTTGACTTCATCTTCGGTAATTTAATCTGTCTTTCTATCAAACATTTTATTAATTTATCCATCTATCTATGCATCAATCTTTCTGTTCTTTTTCTCTCTCTCGTTATATATATATATATATATATATATGTATATGTATATATATATATATATATATATATATATATAATGAGAGAGAAGGAGGAAAAGAACGTGAAAAAAGAGTTGGTAATTAACTTTTGCCCGAGTAGAGGATATTTGCACAAAGAGGAAATAAAATGATAAGAAAATTATATATATATATATATATATAGAGAGAGAGAGGGGATTGAACTCGAAAACGTCCGGTTATTAGTCATCCTCCTTAACCGTTACGCCCAAAACGTCAGTGAATTTATTGAGTTGGTAATTAAGTTAATAATCATAGGAGTCGGCGCAGAAATAAAAATGGCTTTTAAACCTGGCCGACGTCCAGTAAATTTTTCCGATTTCTTTTGCTTCCCCACGAGGTCGTTTATCATGTGGGAGAAAACCAGCTCTCCCATAAAGGGGGGACTCCAGTAGTGGCAGTGTCCAAACGAATAGCAATTATCTTGTATGAAGGGTTTCCCCTATACTGATCAAACCTTTGCTTCGATTAGTTTCGTTTTATTTATACGAGAAAGACAAACAAACACTGGAGACGAGTGTAAAGTAAAGTTAGAGA
This sequence comes from Euprymna scolopes, assembly GCF_053919585.1. Taxonomy (NCBI): domain Eukaryota; kingdom Metazoa; phylum Mollusca; class Cephalopoda; order Sepiida; family Sepiolidae; genus Euprymna; species Euprymna scolopes. Next base: position 52,144,506 of record NC_136522.1, on the reverse strand, counting down.
CAATATCCGTTTGCAAATTGGAGATGTTACAATCTAGAAAGTATAAGGAAACTTTCCACAAATGTAACCGACGCGAGAAAGCCTTTCGCGGACATACACAATGGCTCGTGCCCATTTCGCCTGGGTGCCCGGCGTTGCTCGGGTGTTGGGAGGTGTGGGTTGGGGGAAAAATGGTAGTAGGCAGACAGGTTCGAACCCGTACCGTGAAGGAAGAAAAGAACGTGAAAAAAGTGACGTCATTACTGTTGGGTTCATCGCCAAGCCAGAAGTGACGTAAGTTTAAATTAGGGATAGCCAATCGAAAAAAGGGGATGACTTTCTAAAATATCGGCGAAAAAAGTTACCCCTCCCTGTAGAAAAGTGCCCACTTATGGGTGAAGAAATTAATGTTTTTGGCCGATTTCTCGATATTTTTCATCTGAAGGCTAAGGCTTCAAAATGATACCGTTCTTGCGAAAATCCGTCGCCTCTGTCAAAAGTTTTAGGCAAGCATGATGATTGCAACGTCTTGTCAGACGAGTGCCATTCCCTCAGACATTTAACATCCATGAGCCCAAATGCCTGAGGGAGTATCTATACAAAGATGATGTTACAGAGTTTTAGCTTTGTACGACAGCTAAGTCTCTCTCTCGGTTCAAAATGTTGAGATCCAGCAACAAGCAAGAGCAAGATAGCCAGCAACAAATAAAACTGCAGACCAGCTTAATGCGGGTACTGGTCTCCCGCTTTATGTTTTTTTAAATCAGAGATTTGCTTCTCCTAGAAAAGTTGCCTTCACCACGGCTTACGGGAGCCCTCTCCACCCCAATACACATATACACACACACAAATATACACGGTGCTAGTTGGCCGTTGACACAGAAAAAGAGTTCATTCGCCCTTTGGAAGGTCTTGTTTTTAATCCTCCAGGGAGACTAGCCGCCCTCCTCACCAAGCAAGTCTGGTGGGGGAACCAGTTTAGTCGCCGGTGACCCGACCATGAGACAGGTAGTACTGGGTTACATGGTACCAGTAGCATATGACATGACCTGACACAAAAGGCAAGCAAACCTTCCTACCTACATACACACATTTCAACAGACAGTTGAGATTTATATAATAGATTATATTGAACCCACTATAGTGATTTTAAAAGTTAATTAAAAAAAATGACCCGTGTGCCACCATTGAGAATTGAAACCAAAACGTTTAGCTTACGAATGACTTTTTACTTGGACGCTGTCTGTGCTATGAAGACGTGTTTGCAGCAAAGCTAAAAATTTAAACGAACCAATATCTATTACGTTATGCATGCATATTCGTAATGCCGTCGTTCGACCTCAACTTAGCAAATTCCATTTCTTTTAATTTTCACACTTTTGAACCGATTTTACCCGGCCAAAACCCAAATATAAATTTTCGCATGTGTTCTAATACCCTATTTATTAAGTTTTATGTCTGTCGACCAAATACTCCGGGAGGAGTTTGGTAGGCAATGTTTTTAAACAAACATTGTACACATACATAACTATATACATAGAAAGAATTTTGTGTTTACTATAACCTTTTCATGCAAATAGTTAATGCAAAGTATAAATCATGTAGAATATCTGTATGAATATAATTACACATAATAGTTAAATAAAGATGACCATTTTATAAGAAAATCGAAAAAAAAACTAATTGGGAATTAATCAAAATGAATGTTTAAAAAATATGCAAAATAGCTTTATTTTTTGAAAGTGAATGCAATTCCAGGATTCATATATAACAAAGTTGTATTTTCTGTTTAAATAAGTAGAAATTGGGGTTTTACTATGAATATCAATACACACACACAAAAATTATAGAATCATATATATATATATATATATATATATATATATATATTATTCAATTTTCACTCCAAACAAGGCACAATGCCACTTTGAAGTAGGGAGCTACTATCGGGGACATAAGTTATTGAACTATTATGACGGGAGATGAACAGCAAGATGTCCCTTGAACTTCTGCCTGTCAGTACAGTTGGAAAAGCAGAATCAAGGAAGTGAGTTCCAAAGTCTAGCAGTTCTGGGGAAGAAACTGTTTGAGTAGAAGGCTTTCTTACATTTAGGGATCTCTACTGTGAAAGGGTGGGATTTAGCTTCTTGTCGCGTTTATCGGGAATATTTACGTCGAGAGGGTAAAAATGCTTGCAGAGAATTCGCCATTAAAATACTTGTAGAACAGGTAGAAGGATGCAACATCTCGTCGATGGGAGAGAGGTTGAAGCGTAGATGAGAGTTCAGGACCTATCAGGTTGGCGACTCTCGTTTTAATCCTGTCCAGTATTCCATACATTGGCAAATGGTGGCCTAATAGAGATGCAGGATAATTTCAGGCGTAAGTAGTTTTCTGGCACAGTAGAGAGCGAGAGAGAGAGAGAGAGATGAAGAGAGAGAGGGAGGGACCAAGTTCTTTGGATATATATATATATATATATGTGTGTGTGTGTGTGTGTGTATAAATTCTAATAACCAGCCGTGGTATACACCAGAATCACATTATGTACGGAAAGAACTATTTTCTTTACTTACAACGATATAGACATCTTGAAACAAAAGCCGCTTTTAGAACTGATAGGAACCAATGCAAGCGTTGAATAAAGGACGCGAGGGAGTCCTATGCTCAGTCCATAAAGTCTAAAGTAGTCGAGAAACGGCTCCATGGGTTTGTGGCGAATAACAAACAGGGCCGTGGACAGAGGTGTGTCCTTTATTCTGACCATTATCAATGGACCTGAGGTAATTTCGACAGAATCTGACAAAGCTAAACTCTTAGCAAAGAATTCTCAGCAACTTCTAAACTTTGCGATCAGGGCCCCATACCCCCTTCCTGCTACTGTAACTGAAACACGATATCTGACATAAAAATATATGTATGTAATATTGCCAAACTTAAAAAAAAAACCTTGATTCTAGTAAAACAACTGACTTCTACGGCATTCTAATCATATAGGTAAAAAAGCTTCAACCTGAACAAACGTCCATACTTAAAAAGCGGTTTAAAAGTAGCCTTAAAGAGAAATGCTTCCTAACATCAGTCTGCACCGTATTTAAAAATTATCGAAATCAACCGTCTGCCCCTCAGTATAGACCAATCAGTCTCCTGTGTGTCATGAATAAGTTACAGGAATCTGTAATAATATTAGACGTGGTCAACCACCTTAGTAAAAATAACCTATTTATCTGGTATGTTATACAGTTTCCTTTTAGCTAGACGTACAGCTGACGCGCTAGCTGTAATATCACACAGGATTGGTGATTCTTATGATGGAGGTTTTGTTTCTAGAGAAATTGCCCTTGATATATCAAACACTTTTGATAGGGTTATGGCTCAAAGGTCTACTTCACAAATTTCCAGTTATGGAATAGCTGGAAATGTCCTCTCAATTATTAAATCCTTTCTCTCTGATAGGTTTATGGGAGTAGTCGTGGACGGGCTGAAATCAGAAGTCCATAGAATCAATGCTGGCGTCCCTCAGGTTTTTATACTTTCTGATTACCCTTAACGATCTCATAAATCACATTCTTAGATCATTCGTAGATATTTATGAAAACGATTCTACAATCTATGGCAACGTCCAAGGGCGGCAATGACCAAAATGCCTCTGAATTTTTACCGACTAAAGACCCATAAATAACGGCCCGTAAAAAATAAAATAATTTGAGGCAACTAGGATCGCTCTGCGACTTTTAGTTTCAGAAGAGATAGTTTGAAAATAAGGAGACAGACAGACATACATATAGCCGTTCATATATTATATTTGTTGCATATTTGTTCCTTTTTTTATCGATTTTCGTTAGCTAGGCGTAGCAATAAATATCCAGAAGTGCACTTATAAATTCAAGGAACAAACACTGGTTTAAATCATTAAAAAAGAAGAAAATCAAATTATGAATAATTAAAAACTGATAAAATAATGAATTCTGTGTTAGGAAATTACAAACCTATCAGAAAATAAATGTGCATTTCACTGCGTTTAAATTATATTTATTGACCCAAAATACAGTTATCTGTAAAATGCCCGGAAATACAATTATCGGTAAAATGTTCGACATTGTGAGTTTATGTTTTATTTTTGTCTAGCACAAATTTGTTTGCACAGTTGTTGAAATTTATTATACACATAAAAAGCTTTTTTTGGCATAAAATTGATCTTCGATTATTTTTATGCAAAAGTGGTGATAGTGCAGAGAGTGATCTGCGCTATTTTTTAAATCGTATTTCCAAGTTTAATTAAAGTTTTATGATACATTTTTTTTATTCAGTTGGAAGGTTGAAGTATAGAATAGGTAAAAAAACACCGTCCCCTCCCCATGTTAAGAATGGCTTTTTAAAATAACAACGTTATTATTTACGTCCGGATCACTTTCTGCACTAGTACCGCAAAAGTAAACACGTTTATACAAAAAGAAACAAGATGAAACGAATGCATAGTCGTGTAGGTATAAACGTTCACTTTTACATACGTTCGAAAATAAATTTCAAATGAGTATCATTACATCCCAAAGTGTTTTATGCCATACGGATCCATTATTGTGTAAAATTGTTTTTCATATTTTCGGGGGGGGGGTTAAAAATTATTTCTACTATTAGATTTTTCTATAAAGGAAAGATTTTAGAACAATGATGAATGTTAATTTTAATTTTTTTTCTCATATACTTTTACCTTCAAAACCAGTGAACATGAATTGGGACAAATACATTGGAGACATTGCCAAAGCTGCTGCAAAGAGAGTGGAGTCTCTCTACTGTGCTAGAAAGTTACATACGCCTGGGAGTATCCTGTACGATTTCAAGGTCACCATTCGCCCCTGTATGGAATATTATTGCCAGATTATGCTTTTGCACCTGCTAATAGTCTCTCACTCTTAGACAGGATTCAAAGACAATCTCCAACCTTATAGGCCCCGTACTGTCAGTTAGGCTTGAACTTTAGTCTCATCGACGAAATATTGCGTCCCTCTGTTTTACAAATATTTGAATGGTACGAACTATGAACCCTTTTTACCCCCTCGACGTAAACACCTGTACAAGCAGCAAAATCCCACCCCTTCACGGTAGATATCCCCAGATGTCAGAAAGCCGTCTGCTTTAATAGTTTCTTCTCTAGCACTGCTAGAATTTGGGATTCTCTCCTGGGTCCCTGCTTCCCTGACGGTACTGAGATGCAGAAGTTCAAGTGAAATGTAAACAGGCATCTTGCTGCTCAACCCCCTTTATAGTATCCCTGCATATTATGTCCAGATAGTAGCCCCCTACATTAAAGTTGCACTGTGCCTTGCTTGGGGTGAAAATGCATTAAAAAATAAAATATAATAAAAACAATTATACTTGCAGCTTATAAACGCTATGAACAAAATCTTCGATATCTTTTTTTTTAAATACCAAACACCTACTAAATCAAAGATGAAATAGTTGCACTGTGCCTTGCTTGGGGTGAAAATGCATTAAAAAATAAAATATAATAAAAACAATTATACTTGCAGCTTATAAACGCTATGAACAAAATCTTCGATATCTTTTTTTTTAAATACCAAACACCTACTAAATCAAAGATGAAATATTTTCAGACAGAACTATATACAGTTGCATGTACATGTTTGTGTGTAAAAACCTTTCCCTTTGTATAATCTTGTTCATGTGCTTAGCACCAATCACTCTGACGTCAGCAGATAGACGGCACTCAAATATCAGCCCTTCTTGTAAAAGAAGGTCGTGATTAAGCTTCAACTTCTATTCCTCCTGACACTGTAAAAACCTTTTCAACAAAAACACATTATACTACCAACACTCTAAATGAACTTTTAATTTTTCCTCTGTGTACGTGTAATCAAAAGGAACTTCCATATTCGTTACAAAACACATCCTATTTATGGAACACGTTACCTCGGTATTGCTTCCCTGTGGATTGAAACATCATCGGGACGCCATTCGAATTGGTCACATGTTCTCAATTATTTCATCGAACTGTTCCATCATTCAACTGACAATCTCATTAGTTATTGTATTCGAGTGGTGTCTCGGTCTCGGTAAGTCTCAAACCATTAGTATTACCAGAATTGATAAAGTCATCTCTTAGCTCGTCTGAGCGCTAATCTCTGGTCCCTGGCCAACTTCCACGAAAATCACTCGTCTAGCTGAAACCAACTCCTTATAATTTTCCCCATTCTTTATCTGTGCCTAAATCAAAGCGTAGCTTCCATGAACAAAGCTTCTTTCTTAGAACTGCACGACTGTGGAACTCTCTTCCATTTGCATGCTTCCCAGCTGACTACAACTTGATTATCTTCAAGTCCAATATAAACAAATTCTTTATGAATCGCCTCTTTAAGTATTCCAATTTACCAAATTTCAATTACTACCGATTACTGCGATATTATCCCATTGATTACTGTACACTCAATAACCCTTGTCCTCGAGTGGCCTCCGGGCCTGTATAAGTGGTGACTCCTATGTAAAAAAAGCTTGGGAGGAGCGAAATTATTTAAATGGATGACTCAATAGGAATTTATTTACATTAGACTTGAGGACAACCAGGTTATAGTCAGTTGGGAAGCAGAGGAACGGAGATCAGTTCTATAAACGGACAGCTCTAGGAAAGAAACTATGTTCATGGAATTTTCGTTTAGTTTCGTGCGTGAAGTTGTTAAAGCTAGGTGAGTATTTGTGAATGTTTTAGGTGGAGGGACCATAGATTAAAGATCAGTCGAACATAAAAGTATCTATAGACAAACTAGCAACCAATTTTCTTGGAGGAAGACGGAGTAGGGAGGCGAAAAGGTCATCGCCCACTAGATTTCGAAGACAGTTTTGTGTATCGGAATCGATAAGAAATATCATCACATCACCAGTATATATTAAGCCATAACAGAGTAATTTAGAACATGTTCTGTTGGTTTAGTTTTGAATTTATTTTTTTATTACATTTTTTACTCCAAACAAAGCACAGTGCCATTTTGATGTGGTAGGGGAGGACTACAATCTGGTACGTAATACACTTGAACTTCTGCATGCCATTACAGTCAGAGAAGCAGATACCTGGAAGGGAATTCAAAAGTCTAGTAATCCTGGTGAAGAAACTGGGATTTTGTTGCTTCTTCGGTTTGTCAAGGATATTTACGTCGAGAGTATACACGGGCTTGTAGTTCATCAGAGCACCTACCTTTAACATACTTGTCAAACCGGCATAGCGGATACATTTTGTCGATGGGACAGAGGTTGAAAGGGGACCTATTAGTTTGGAGAATCCTGTCTTCTCCAAGAAGGCCCCGTGTCTGAGTGGCGTCTATCTGCTGACGTAAGAGTGATTGGTGCTAAGTGCAGAAACCAAATAATACGAAGGAACCGGTTTATACACGCTAAACATGTACACACAATTGTATTTAGTTCTGTCTGAAATTATTTCATCTTTGATCAGATGCGCCCGCCTAAATATGGCAACAATATTCCATACATAGGCGAATAGTAGCCTTTGAGACGGATAGGATACTCTCAGGCGTAAACAACTTAATAGTACAGTGGAGAGAGCCCACCTTATTTGCAACAGCGTTATATTTAATACTAGCAGGGGTACCCGGCGTTGCCCGAGTGTTTGTTTCCGGGACGGGGGGGGGAGTTTTAAAAATGTTATGGTAGATAAGTAGGAAGGATCAAACCCGGAGTCATGAGTAAAAGTAGGAAAATAAAGTGAAAAAATAAAAACCCATCTGCAACGTTAACAGTTCGGCCACCAAGAAAAGTCCATTCCAGTTGTTTAGGAAAAAAAAAAAAAAAAGCGACTACGGTAGGTCGGCGCGAACGTGAAAATATAATGTGAATTGTCCAGCACGCTAACCACTACGCCACAGAGCACTGCAGCTTAGTTTAGTGATTTTAAATAACTTCACATGAAAGAACTACGAAGCCAAACCGGTGTTCTCTTCTCAACTGTTCCTTGTGAACGATCCCCAAACGGTGTTAAGTGGTGGCAGGGGAAGGAGGAATTTATTAGAGAGAAAATATTTTACCACTTACATTGATCTTAACTGATTTTGGCCGTGACTTCTCAGCAGAAAAAGTATAGAAATCTAAGATTATCGAGGAATTTGAGAAATAATAAGCCTATAACACACCTCAGATATTGTTCTGCCGATTGTGCATATTATATTTGCATGAAATATCTTGATTTTTAATCCTATTAATGTCAAAATCAGACGGGAAAAAATGAGTTCATTTTATTTATATTTAATAATTAATTAATATTATTTCTTAAACCATTTCGTTTTTTCTCAGACAAACAATTTCAGCCGAGCTGAATAAGTGGAATGTTACTTCTAGTCATATTTTAAATTTAAGCGTCAAAAGTTCGACTGACTGGTAGACGGAACTCCTTATGAAGATGCTTAGCCGCACCGAGCGGTAAAATAATATATATTAAAAAAAAATAGAAGCTCGAGGAGAAAAAACACAATTATTCTGTTCGTTCGAGCAAACCCAAAATCGATACCAGAGATACGAATTAAAATGCCCTCATTAACGAAAATCAATAGCGTTTTTTTTTTTTTTTTTAAAGTTTTCCGATTTCTTTTACATATACGACGGTCATTAAATAAACTAGCAAATATATGCACCCTCTAGTCATATATTTTTTCTCGCTTCGGAGAATGGTATCATGACGTACGACCATATATTACAATGCAGCAGGAAGGAGCAAGTGATGCACAGGAAGTTGGTGTCATGCAGGCGAATACATTTTACATTTGTCTTCCCTAAAAGAGAAGGATTCCTTTTGAAATGGTATCATGATGAACAACTAAATACTGCAACTAGCAGGGTGAGCCGATGTTGCCTGGGATTGAATGATGATCAACGAATGTTTGACACTCCCATATTTTTTTCTCATCGAAACAGGTTGAAATCTCTCATTTTTTTTTCATTCAAATTGATTGATTGCTTTCCCTCGTAAGGAACCCATCGTGATCACCCTGAGGGAAACTTCGCATGCCTCTCGCAGTGACTAAGTTCACAATACACTGTAATTTACATGGCTCTGTAGAGAACCTACTGTTAATTTTATTAAAACATGTTTTTATATATATAGTGGATTGAACTAAAGTTTAAATTGAAGAAGTCAAATAGCATGCTTCAATTTTGCTTTAAACAGATCATTCATTTCGAATGGGCCCCTGGCATATAAAAGCTCCTTCTGTTGATTTTAAATGCCTAACATCACTAGTTGTGCGGGGATAATGGCTAAGATTTAAATATAAAATGACAAAGTCAAGTATCATTGTGCTTTAAACAGAAACTTTGATTTCAAACACGCCCCTGTCATATGAAAGAACCTACCGTTCATTTTATACGTTGGGCTTTTCGGCTTGTGTTGTAATAAAATGCACTTGTCATGTTAGGCTGTGTAAGGTGTTAACTTTAGTTGAAATCGCCTGTTCCTTTTTTCATCACGTTATTTCGATTATCGATTATCAATTATCAATTATCGAAGACATTCCGGCACAAAACCTAAGAACACTGTCCCCTTCGTGGGAAATAAATACTGACCCAGCTGTTTTCGAGTTCATATGGAACGAATTCATAAACACAGAGACACATACACACATAGACAAACTTATTTTTATACAGGGTGAGACAGAGCAACATGCGTCTTTAAATTTTAAGTATATTTAAATAAGCAAGTTGCTTTGCTCCACCCGGATTAAAGTTGAGATATACCCTACAAAGGAAGTGTTTTTTTATGCGAATATATTTAACATTGCTTCCTCCACTAAAGAAAAGATAATTATTATGACGATGAAACGACTATATATTACGAGAGCCTTTCTAAAAATGATGGAAAATCGACCAGAGGGGATTGCAAATTCTCTTGAGGTGAAAGTTTCATCTCCCTGTTGCAGATATCGACGGTGTGAGCTTCTCATAAAGCTAACGTTGTCATCGACGTGCGTATAGATAAAATCATACTTTGCTGCGCCTTAACAAAAGTTCGTAAAATATTTCAAATAAATTAGGCTATCAGTTTTCGTGAAAAAGTGGAATGGACGGACATACAGAAAAACAGACGAACACTTAGAAATATAATATAGAAAAAAAATATCTTCTATGCCCTGCAACTCAGCGCGAACACGAGTATGCAAATGCATGCGGAAGGACGCTATCGTTACGACAGAATAAAGACTTTGAAAAGAAGATCACGTTAGAGACGTGAATAACGTTCGAGATCACGTGAGTGTCGTCACGACTGGAACAATGAGGAAATGAATGTCGTTGTTACACAGAAAAGATATGTTGAAGTCCTTTCCTATTCTCTGTCTACTTTGCGACTGACGTTACGACGTGTTGGTTTCCGGAAAACTTGGCTATAAGACTTAACATTACATCCTGACATAAACAATTAAATATAGTAGGAATACCTAGCAACATACAAGCATACAAGCTTATGAGAAATGTAATATTGGAGAACCAACTTCGTTAGTAAAGTGAGAAGAAGCCTTGTTGCACTGAGAAAGCGTCGGCGTGACGATCAACCCTGACGTTTTTATCATCTTATCTTTGTAGTTACTTTGAAAAGTTACTTTGAAAAGTTACTTTGCGACTTCGATTAATACAGGGTGACCCCAAAAAAGACAGACGACATTCAATTGTTTTTCTGAGCATTTTACAGTCAACGGAGAAAAAAAAAGCCAAAGACCCTAGTGTTTTGATGTGATGTTTTGAATATAATAAACTAGTTATGACCAAAGTTTCATTTCATTCGGGCCAAAACATTAAGAAATGGGGCCTAATTAGAGTTGGAGCCCGTTTTTTTTTGTGAGTCACCCTGTATTACTTGCAAAAATACGTAGCCATGAACAAATATTTTTTGTGCGTGTATTGATAATCATAATAACACCCATTTTTTTTATTAGTATCTATTTGCTCTATCACTAAAGCAAAATGTGACACGAGGTCGTTTTTAAAGTGGGGTTAAACCAGCTCCCCGAAAATAAAAAAAAGGGGGAAAAGGGGCACTCTGGTTGGGTCGAAAAATAGTGATTGTCCCAGTATAGAGGGTTTCCTCCCCCCATTGACTGGGACAAATTACCTTAGGTGCAGCATCTGCAGAACAGATACTACACTTTGATCCCGGTCCGAAGGCCAAGCTTCCCCACGAAAAACAAATATGTCACAAGGTCTTTTTTAATGTGGAGGAAAGCCAGCTCCCCTAAAAACAAGGACATAAAGGTAGCACTCTGGCAGTACCAAAAAAAAAAAAACAAAAAAAAAAAAAAAACAAAAGAAAAAAAAAGTCATTGTCTCAGTATGAAGGTTTAATTTATTAAAACCCTTTTAAATAACAATTTTAGTTAAATAATAATAGTCAAATTCTGGTGCATTGGTCAGAATCGACAAACTATTTAAGGGTATAATTTACTTGGGTATTCTTTGTTGTTTTCGGCTATATTTAACATGATATGTTTACCAAAGAATTAAGGTAAAATATACTATAGTATATATTACCAATGTTTCAGAGTAGACATTAACTTGGTCCGGGATATGACGTTAAACTCTATCCGATGATGAGGCCCCAGCTTGTGGGCTTTGGGGAGTGTGGAGCCACCTTTTAATTGCCATTGCTCCCAGGCCCACTCTGACCCGGAGTGGTAGTACCTGTTAAGGTCCCAACTATGGGTTAAATAGAAACTGACTTAAAAAAACATATTCTACTAAAAAACTTTTCTTCCAAATCACTGGATTCGGCATTAAATAACCTGAAAAGGGTTGATATGCCGTAAAGCGAAACAACCAACCAACCAGACATTAGCTTATTATTTATTGTTTTCGGCTATATTTAACATTGTAATTATAGAAATGTTTTAGTGTATGGTTTACCATGGTATTCTTAACAATGTTTTAGAACATCGTTTTCCGTAACTTTTTACCAATGAAAACAATGAAAAAACATATATTTTAGCATGATTTTTAGTCGCGTACAAGCCACTCTATAAGTCACTCCGTCGATCGGTCGGTCGGTCGGTCGGTCGGTCGGTCGGTCAGTCTGTCCGTAGCACTTTTGTGCTTGGCCTTTTTGGTTAAGATCAAAGGTCTGTTGTTAATAGATGCTGTTCTTAGCTTTTTAAGCATTTCTTGGCCGTTTGGCCAAGATCAAAGTGTAGTACAATACACAAGCACACAAAAACAAATGCATACACAACATACAGATACCTTTTTTTACAATTGTAAATATGTTTTCTTTTATTCTAAACGCTGGGGAATCATTAGCTAGATTAGGATCCACAGAGTGAATGAGGTATTATGGTAAATGTTGCCAAAGTCTTCATTTCTAACATTTTTTACTTTAGTTACAAAGACACTGCACCCTACCCCTCCCCAATTTCTTATAGAGCCTGGTTCCTAATTTTGTTGTAAATAATATTACTTTTTTTATTCAATTTCATTATTGTTTTAATTGTAATTTTACCTGCAATAATATATATATATATATATATATATATATATATATATATATATATATAAGATCAAAGTGTAGAATCTGTTCCGGAGGATACTGCAAGCAAAGATAATATATGGGGGGGGGCAACACCACATATAAGACCTTGGTCAATGTAGGGGCAACCCTTCATACCAATTGTCACTATCCAGCTCCCCGACTCCCCGGGGAGTTGGTCCCCATTTCCCCTTCACTCCTCACATTAAAAATCGGCCTTGTGCCTAATTTGCTCGGTGGAGGAGCAAATAAATACCAATCTCACATATAAGACCTTGGTCAATGTAGGGGCAACCCTTCGTACCAATTCTCACTATGTAGCTTCCCTACTCCCCGGGGACTTGGTGCCAATTCCCTCTTCACTCCTCACTTTAAAAATCGGCCTTGTGCCTAATTTTCTCGGTTGGGGAGCAAATAAACACACACCCTACATATAAGACCTTGGTCAATGTAGGGGCAACCCTTCATACCAATTGTAATAATCCAGCTCCCCTATTCCCCGGGAAGTTGGTTCCCATTTCCCCTTCACTCCTCACATTAAAAATCGGCCTTGTGCCTAATGTGCTCGGTGGGGACCAAATAAATACCCTTTTCTTGGCCTTTTGGCCAAGATCAAAGTGTAGTATCTGCTTCGGCAGATACTGCAAGCAAAGACCGTATGGGGAGCAACTCCACATATAAGACCTTGGTCAGTGTAGGGGCAACCCTTCATACCAATTGTCACTATCCAGCTCTCCTACTCCCCGGGGAGCTGCTCCCTATTTCCTCTTCACTCCTCACTTTAAAAATCGGCCTTGTGCCTTATTTGCTCGGTTGGGGAGCAAATAAATACCCTTTTCTTGGCTTGGCCAAGATCAAAGTATAGTATCTGTCCGGCAGATACTGCAAGTAAAGACCATATGTAGGGGCAACCCCACATACAAGACATTAGTCAATGTAGGGGCAAACCTTCATACCAATTGTCATCCCGGGGAGTTGGTCCCCATTTCCGCTTCACTCTTCACATTAAAAATTGGTCTTGTGCCTAATTTGCTCGGTGGGGGAGCAAATAAATAGCAATCCCACATATAAGACCTTGGTCAATGCAGGGGCAACCCTTCATACCAATTGTCACTATCCAGCTCTCCTACTACCCGGGGAGTTGGTTCCCATTTCCCCTTTCAATCCTCACTTTAAAAATCGACCTTGTGGGTAATTTGGTCGGTGGGGGAGCAAATAAAACAAACCCTACATACCAATTGTCACTATTCAGCTCCTTTCCTCCCCGAAGTGTTGGTCCCCATTTCCCCTTCACTCCTCGCATTAAAAATTAGCCTTGTGCCTAATTTGCTCGGTGAGGTAGCAAATAAACACCCTTTTGGCCAAGATCAAAGTGTAGTATTTGTTCTTACTACATGCTGTACTGATGTTTTTAACTTTTCTGTATTAATTTAATGTAAAATGATCACCCACTTTACAGCCAGTCACTCTCAAAGCCATTCAAGTCATTCTCCAGATCATTCAAGTTATTTTTGAAGGATTCCATTTATTTTTAAGTCATTCAATTCATCCTTAATTTCATTAAAGTCATTTACTTTTTATTTATTTAAGTCATTTCAGACCGTTTTTCGGTCATTTTAGTTTATCTTTAAGAATTTCATGTCAATCCTACATTCACGCATACATTCATTACACGAGTGCACGCGACTAATGGCTATCGGCCTTGTTTTTTATCAATTAAGTAGTGTATAGTTTAGGAATAACATTTTTATCAATCATGAACGTATAGTTTACCATGTTATTTTTTAGTAATGTCTTAGAGTTTAGTTTTCAACTTATTCTACTATATTTTATGATATGATTTATGATAGTATTTTTGTCAATAAGTAGCAGGCCACCCAGCGTTGTCTGGTTGTAAGATACGTTTAAATATGATATTTTAATACATGATTACGTATTTATTATACCAGCGACAAGTCTCTTTCGATTATTATACTGAACCTAGTAAGATCCAAACTATATTACCATTGTATTTATAGAAATGTTTCAAGGTATAGTTTACCATGGTATATATATATATATATATATATATATATATATATATATATATATATATGCATATATCATATACATGTATATATTTTGTATATATGTATATTATATGTATATTATATATATACATATATATGTGTATATATATACACATAAATCACATAAATATATATATGTACACGTTAAATATATAATATATATGTATATATATTATATATATATATTATGACGATTGCGACGTCTTGTCAGACGTGTGCCACTCACTCAGACACTTAATGTCCATGAGCTCAAATGCCCGAGGAGTGTCTATACAAAGATGATGTTACAGAATTTTAGCTTTGTACGACAGCTAAGTCTCTCTCTCGGTTGAAAATGTTGAGATCCAGCAACAAGCAAGAGCAAGATGGCCAGCAACAAGATAAACTGCAGACCGGCTTAATGCGGGTAATGGTCTCCCGCTTTATGGTTTTTTTAAATCAGCGATATGCTTCTCCTAGAAAGGTTGCCTTCACCACGGCTTACTGGAGCCCTCTCCACCTCAGCGCATATATATACACACATAAATATACACCGTGCTAGTTGGCCGTTGACCCCGGAAGAGGGTTCATTCGCCCTTTGGAAGGTCTTGTTTTTAATGCTACAAAGAGACTAACCACCCTCCTCACCAAAGAAGTCTGGTGGGGGGGAACTAGTTTAGTCGCTGGTGACCCGACCATGAGGCAGGTAGTACTGGGTTACATGGTACTTGTAGCATATGACATGACCTGATCTAATATATATTATATATACATAAATATACACACCTATATATATATATATATATATATATATATATATATATATATATATATATACACACTTATGATATATATATATATATATAAATTTATATATATACACATAATTACATAATTACATAATCACACACACACACACACACACACACACATATATATAATTACACAATCACATAAATTGATATACGAAGATATAATTTTATGTTAAAATTTTCTGTATTTACTTCAACAGGACTCAATGCATAGGTAGTTAGGTAGTAAGTTATGATAATATATATGGCAATTAAGCTACACAGATTATTCCGCATTTCATTTTCGTGAGAATTCGTCAGGCTTATCCTATATAAAAGTGAAAGTGTCTGTCTGTGTACATGTCCCTACACAATAACTCTGTCAATTTTCAGTCTACAGACTCGAACTTTGATATACTGCTCCTGAAATTTGGGAAAATATGTGTAATCCGTTTTCGGCCAAATAATTTAGCTGTTAAGGGATCAACGATTTTACCTTTGAGAACTCTACCAAACTCCTCCGGTAATTTTTGGTATAAACAATTGAAATTTTAGATATTGGTTCCTTGGATATGAATCCAACTTAGTGACTTAATTTGAGCCCAAATCAATAAATGGTAAGGGGTTATGATAGGGGTCAAATTTAAAAAATAATGACCTCTGCGGTCTCTACCAAATTACTAAGACAATGTCTGGTCTAAACATTTGAAATTTTACATAAAAGGGTATTCAGAGATAGGACAAGATTTTAATCGGTTTGGGTCGAAAATTTGAGCCACCAATATATAAATGTATGTATGTATGTTTGCACATCTGCCTAAAACTTTCGACAGAGGCGACAAATTTTCACGAGATCAGTATCGTTTTGAAGCGCGACCCTTCAGACGACAAAGACCGACAAATTGGCTAAAAACATTAATTTTCTCACCCTCAACTGGTAGGGGTCGCTTTTTTCGCTTATATTTTCGAAAGTCGTCTCCTCTTTTCGGTTGTCTAGCCTTAATTTAAATCTACGTCACTTCCGGTTTGACGTGTTTGTGTTTTTCCCGTTCTTTTCCTCCTTCGCGGTACGTGTTCGAGCCTGCCTTTCTATTATCACTTTTTTTTACTTTTTTTATTTTGCTTAACATACACCTCCAAACACACGGGCAACGCCAGGCTTAAATGCTAGTATATCTATAAAAGTGAAAGTGTGTGTGTGTGTGTGTCTGTGTGTGCACATTTCCCTACGCAATAACTCTGTCAATTTTCAATCTAAGGGTGTTTGGAGGTGTGTGCTGAGCAAAAAAAAAAAAAAAAAGAAAAGTGGTTGTAGGCAGGCAGGCTGGAACCCGTACTGCGAAGGAGGAAAAGAACGTGAAAAAAAAACCCCAAAAGGTTCGAGCCTGCCTTTCTATTATCACTTTTTTTTACTTTTTTTTATTTTGCTTAACATACACCTCCAAACACCCGGGCAACGCCAGGCTTAAATGCTAGTATATCTATAAAAGTGAAAGTGTGTGTGTGTGTCTTGTCAGACGAGTGCCACTCCCTCAGACATTTAAAATCCATGAGCCCAAATGCCTGAGGGAGTATCTATACAAATATGATGTTACAGAGTCTTAGCTTTGTACGACAGCTAAGTCTCTCTCTCTCTCGGTCCAAAATGTTCAGATCCAGCAACAAGCAAGAGCAAGATATCTAGCAACAAATTAAACTGCAGACCAGCTTAATGCGGGTAATGGTCTTCCGCTTTATGGTTTTTTAAATCAAAGATTTGCTTCTCCTAGAAAAGTTGCCTTCACCACGGCTTACGGGAGCCCTCTCCACCCCAATATACATATACACACACATAAATATACACGGTGCTAGTTGGCCGCTGACCCAGAAAAAGAGTTCATTCGCCCTTTGGAAGGTCTTGTTTCCAACATAGGCATACATACATACATACATACATACATACATTTAAACAGACAGATGAGATTTATACTATCGAAGATGAATTGTTTTCCATCAGCTAAAATTTAAACCAAAACATACAACTCTTATTCCGTAGCCTCTGGCCACACGCATATATTTACCTGTTATCCGTTTTTTAAAAGATGGAATCGCTCGATTGTCGAACACAGTATTCAAGTAACTAAGCAGGAAAAGACGCGCGGACGACCCACAGAGTTTTATAATTATTAAGATAGATTAAGAGAATATTTTCTCATGGTATTTTTACCAATGTATTACGTTATAGTTTACCATCGTATTTGTATCAATTTTTAGGGTATAATTTAATATGGTATTTTTCTGAGTTTTTCTTTCTTTGTTTTTTACGCCTAGACGGAATGCTTTACCAGTTTTTCGATTTTTTTTTCGTTTTATTCTCTTCTTTTTTATTATTCTTCCGAACTAGCCCTTTTTCTTATTTTAATTAACACGTGATTGAAAATAGAGAAGGGTAGGACGAGAGGACGGGAGATATAGAGTAAAAGAGACTGAGAGATAGAAAGAGATAGAGATAGATAGATAGATAGATAGATAGATAGAGAGAGAGAGAGAGAGAGAGAGTGTAAGAAATTCTCCAGAAATAACCAGGCTCCTCATTGGTCGGTTTGTCCGCCTACGGTTTTCTTTGAACCTATCAGATTACTTGTTATTACTAACTGCCGAGGGTATTCTTGGCGCCAATTTATATTTTTCAGATCACCAGTTTCGAAATGGGCACAGGTTGAAATGGATGTACGAAACTCACTCGAGGCTTGTAGTCTCCAAATACCCGTGTCTCATTTAGATGTTTTAATACCCTAATTATTATCATTTGCAACCACTAATGCCCTTATATTGGACGAATTATTATATTATCACACGCTGTTGTGCTCTGTGAATCAATTGACTTCCATCATTATAATATAATATCTGTCAAAGACGAAATTAAGGTCTACAGTTCGGACGGTTATGCACAGTGAACTCCATGAAGGTACCGGACTAGCAGTATCCATCTTGGAAGACATCACTCAACTCTTCAATCTGTTGTAGCGTTCTTTGTCAGCGGAGTTTTGTATCCAGCATATCGCGAAGATGAACTATTGACCTTTTAGGGTGTTACCAGCCTAGTACGGAAGATAGCTTAAAATGACACATCGATTCCAACTTGGATATTTTTGCTTTAATAAAAATTACGTTGAAGTTTAAAAGGTGAGCCTCTTGTAATTTCTGATTGGTTTTCTTTCATTCTGCCAGGGGCAAGACCAGTGTAACAGAATTTCTCACAAGAGAAAGAGAGAGAGAGAGAGAGAGAGTGAGAGAGATAGAGATAGAGATAGATAGATAGAGAGAGAGAGAGAGAGAGATGACTGGCTTATGTTTTCTCCAAGTGAATTAATAAAGGCAATGTTGTAGCTCTTATAGTACTTGAAATCGTCCCCCTGCGCCACAGTTCATTCCACCGTCGCCGTCATTTGAACCGAGTGCAGGAACGTAAGCCGTGTAGCGCCGGGTGACCTTATTATTTCACCCCCATATCCCACCCTCAGTAAAAAAAAAAATCCAATTTTCGTTAGAGACTTCGCTTATATTTTATGCCGTCTCTTAGAACGATGCGATAAGGGAGTCGAGCAAAATCAATAAGCGACACTTGTTGCATCCTGCAAACAGTGGGTGAGAAAACCAAGCGCGTTTTGAAGGTGGAGAACTAGTCGCACTAACAACTAGTACTATTACTACTACTGCCGATTATGACGAGTTCTTTTACCAATCAGCGTTACATCGGCGTTTTAAAATATTACCTCTTACACTGTTACCGCCGCACGATAAAAGACAACACTCCAATATTACCTCTACTCCCCCTTTCTCTGTCTCTATTCTTTTTCTTTCTCTCTCTTTCGTTCCCCTCATCGCTCTCTCTCTCTCTACCTTTTTATATACCCCCCCCTTGCTCTTAGACACATCCTTTGTGCTATGCTCGGCGCTTTTTTTTTATTTATTTATTTTTATCTCGGTACTTCTTTTCCCTGTTCATTGCGGTATGAAGAAAACCCTGTGAAATTCTAGGTGATCAACTCTTCCCAGCTTTTGCCTTCCCTCTCTAAGAAAGTGGTCAGTTTATTGCTAATCGCATGACGCACCCCTACAGGGGAATGCTAGCAGGGCTACCCAGGCATTTTTTTTCATAGGGTTGACTGCTCCTCCTCGGGGGCACTGGCTTTTTAATCTCACTTTCCTGAACCTTGTGGCAGTTCGTCCCGCGGTGGGAGAAAAATAAATATAGTTAGACTGTGCTTTTTTCCGACTGTTCTTATTGGGGAGGGTGTACTTTTTCTCAGCTGTCGAACGCTCCGGCCTTCCTAGGGTGCGTTTTTGTGTAACAGCGTGACAAGCTTTATGCAAAAACATACGAAATAACGTCACCAGTAAAGAAAGACTACAAGAAGGGGGGGACTGCATTTTTATAGAGAACTATGACGATTGAAACATGCTAGACGTCATGGCCGTAATGGAAGTTACGCGTGGCAGGAGAGTGAGGAAATAAGAAAGTGGTCAGTTTATTGCTAATCGCATGACGCACCCCTACAGGGGAATGCTAGCAGGGCTACCCAGGCATTTTTTTTTCATAGGGTTGACTGCTCCTCCTCGGGGGCACTGGCTTTTTAATCTCACTTTCCTGAACCTTGTGGCAGTTCGTCCCGCGGTGGGAGAAAAATAAATATAGTTAGACTGTGCTTTTTTCCGACTGTTCTTATTGGGGAGGGTGTACTTTTTCTCAGCTGTCGAACGCTCCGGCCTTCCTAGGGTGCGTTTTTGTGTAACAGCGTGACAAGCTTTATGCAAAAACATACGAAATAACGTCACCAGTAAAGAAAGACTACAAGAAGGGGGGGACTGCATTTTTATAGAGAACTATGACGATTGAAACATGCTAGACGTCATGGCCGTAATGGAAGTTACGCGTGGCAGGAGAGTGAGGAAATAAGAAAGTGGTCAGTTTATTGCTAATCGCATGACGCACCCCTACAGGGGAATGCTAGCAGGGCTACCCAGGCATTTTTTTTTCATAGGGTTGACTGCTCCTCCTCGGGGGCACTGGCTTTTTAATCTCACTTTCCTGAACCTTGTGGCAGTTCGTCCCGCGGTGGGAGAAAAATAAATATAGTTAGACTGTGCTTTTTTCCGACTGTTCTTATTGGGGAGGGTGTACTTTTTCTCAGCTGTCGAACGCTCCGGCCTTCCTAGGGTGCGTTTTTGTGTAACAGCGTGACAAGCTTTATGCAAAAACATACGAAATAACGTCACCAGTAAAGAAAGACTACAAGAAGGGGGGGACTGCATTTTTATAGAGAACTATGACGATTGAAACATGCTAGACGTCATGGCCGTAATGGAAGTTACGCGTGGCAGGAGAGTGAGGAAATAAATATCTTTGTACAATGACAACAAAACAAAAACGAGTTTAAGTTATTTTGTATTATTTGTCTGGTTTGCGACGTAATCTACAACATGTTGGTTATCAGACAGCGTTACATTTGCCTTGGTTGCTAAAGGATAGTGGGTAGATTGTTCTTATTGCTGCATTTTGATATCGTCATCTATTTATTTCGCATGAATCGAATGGTTCTGTCGTTGGCATTGGTTTCTAGTAAGGGTAAATAAAATAGGGACATCGGATACTTTCAGGTGGGGGTCAGATGAAGACTGCCAATGTTCTGCCCTCACTCGTATCTACCAGACAGTGTTTCCTCATTGTGTTTGTTGCCATTTTTCGCGACGTATCGGCTGTCAAACTCTCCGGCCTTTTTCGGGTGCGTTCGTGTCTTGATCGCTAATGGTTATAGGGTAGATTGTTCTAATTGCTACATCTAGATAATTTTATTCATTCATTTCGTATGAATCAGATGGTTCTAGTGTTGGCATTTAATTTTCCGATGTTTTTCTAGTCAGGGGCAATAAAAAAATGAATATCGGACACTTACTGGAAGAGTCATGTGAAGGATGGCAATATCCTAAATGAAAACGCTTCTCTGAAACGAACTGGATTCGAACTTGCCATACTCGAGTTCTCAGTCCCTGTGGCACTGTAAACTCCCGTTCATATGAGGTGCCTCCGATAAGTTTCTAGGTTTTTTTTTGTACAGACATTTAAAATTGTCGTAAACTCTTTAAAACTCAGTATGTTATGGCTATACATCTCATGAGATGGATGACCAATTTTTATAAGTACAGGTTAAAAAAAAAACACCTACCGCAGGAATTGGAATACGCGCTACTAAAGTCTGATTATCACAGCTGGTGAATTTCCAAAATCCAATCTGGACGTGAGAACACTTTAGAAGAAGGATATGCAATAAAATTCTGTTTGAAACTTAAAACCAAAGCCTCAAAAAAGTATGGAATGCTTCAGACTGATTTTGACCCATCTTGCATAAATTGAGCATCAGATTGTTAGTGGCATAAGAGATCAAAGGAAAGCAGGGATTCTGTGAAGGATTATGAGAGGTGTGGTAGTAGAAAGTGTATCAGCACATCAGAGTTGATTGACCAAATAAATAATTTCATGGATAAGGACTGTCGTGTGTATATAGAGATAATAAAATTTGATGTCAATGTGGGAAGTGTATGCATAATTATTCTCGAGGAACCGAAGATGTGCAAGATTTGCTGAAGATTGTCCCAAGGTTGCTCAGAGAAGATAGGAAAGAAAGACACTGTTATGACAGCAGGGGGATGGTCGAGCTGATCAATTCAGATCTCACAGTCGAGAGCTTGCTTCCTGTGACTTTTAGTTATTTCCTAAGCTCAAGTAAAACTTTAGAGGCTGCTGTTATGATCAAAGTGTAGTATATGTTCTGCTGCTACACGTAAGTTAATTTGTCCTTGGTCAATGAGGAGACTCTCTATACTGAGACAATTATTAATGTCTGTCCTTACCAGAGTGCCACTTTGGTCCTTCTGTTGGGGGGGGGGGCTGGTTTTTTCTCCCACATAAAAAACGACCTTGTGTCACATTTTGCTTTCGTGGGGAAGCAAAAAAAAAAGGTTTTAATATGAATGTCAATACACAACAAAAACCAAATTATATATATATATATATATATATATATATATATATATATATATATATATATATTCATATTCCCGATTCGGATAAAATTACTGATTCCGTACTAAATTCCCGATTCCGACAAAATTACTGATTCAGATTCAGATTCTTTGTAAATCTTTAATTATTTAGTCCATATTACCTTAAAAACACATTTTTAATGCCCATATATTTTCTAAAACGTAAAAAAAAAAACACTTGTGAGGAAATGATCTAGAGATTTTTGTCTTCTGGAAGTTTAAATAAATAAATATTTATTATTCTATTATTACTGCAAACAGTGGAAGATGTTTCTTAAACCAAAATCAAATGAAAAAAAAAACCCATTATTTAAGGAATCGGTATTTGCATCGGAAAATAGGCTAAAACTTTTCAGATTCGGATACAGATTCCGAAACCCTATAAAAAGCTCCAATTTTTCGATTCCCGATTTCGATTCCGATTGATCGCCCCAACACTAATGCATATATATATATATATATATATATATATATATATATATATATATATATATTAATACTTTTATTTATACAGATATATACAGACACAGCACTGTCATGAGGATGTTTCGATCGTTAGTCATAATAGCATTTAATTATTAAAATATATAAATGTTTATATGTATTTCTATCTACCTGTCAATTTGTCTATCCGTCTTTCTACCTATCTATCCATCCTTCCATCTTTGAGGAGGTTAGAAGTTAAAATGAAATATTGCGAAGACTACGTTAAGAGAAAGCTTCCGATGAGGGGAACGAAAGAGAAAGCTTCCGATGAGGGGAACGAAAGAGAAAGCTTCCGATGAGGGGAACGAAAGAGAAAGCTTCCGATGAGGGGAACGAAAGAGAAAGCTTAAATGAAAATAAATAATACAGAGGGGGAAAAAAGAAACCCTTTTGAATATTGTCTTTTATCTAAATCTCTGCCTTTTTAAAATTTTGTCCCGTGTTGATGTTTTCTCTTCTGCTTTATCTTTAAGTAAATATCTATCTATCTATCTATCTATCTATCTATCTATCCTTCCATCTTTGAGGAGGTCAGAAGTTAAAATGAAATATTGCGAAGACTACGTTAAGAGAAAGCTTAAATTCAAATAAATAATACAGGGGGGGAAAAAAGAAATCTTTTTGAATATAGTCTTTTATCTAAGTCTCTGCCTTTTTAAAATTTTGCCCCGTGTTCACTTTTTTTTCTTCTGCTTCATCTATAAGTAAATCTCTCTCTCTCTCTCTCTCTCTCTCTCTCTCTCTCTATATATATATATATATATATATATATATATATATATATATATATATATATATATAT
>NC_136522.1:52105791-52113291 GCF_053919585.1 Euprymna scolopes | reverse complement strand
CACTGAAACACTTGTCACCATATTCTGTGGATCTATATTAAAAAAAATCTTCTTAAACTTTGTGACATATCTCCATTCTATGGAGGTCAGGTGCGAACCAACACCTCATAATTTTATTATAACATATTTTTTTCAAACTGAAACATAATTATCACAGTATACTTACGCAGGTAGATGTGAAAAGTCGTTATAAAAGTTTATCCCTATTTCTATTCCATGGAGGCCAGACCCCACAATCTTATCATGCCATTCCTATTTAAGTTAAAACATACTTATCAAAGTATTCTTATGTACATCTATATCAAAAACACTTGTAAACGTTTTGTTTTTAATTTTTAATTTTTTTATTTTCATACTTTGTGGACCAGACGCGAACGCAGACCCCACAATTTTAATGAACCACCGTCCTGCCAGATCAAGCATACCCATTCCTGTGTCTCGATACATCTACCATTATATGTAATCAGTTTTTTAAAATAGTCAACCGTATAGGAGCGTATTCGTGCCCCCCCACACACACATACACACACACAGTCATTCAGCTTTATATTATATATATATATATATATATATATATATATATATATATATATATATATATATATATATAAGTGTGTGTGTGTGTGTGTGTCTCAATAAATCTATTTGTTATAGATCTTAATTAGGCACTATTCCAATTTTTAGTGTTTATTTTTTTTCTTATACAAAAATTAAAAAAAAACAACAAAAACTGACTTCTCAAAATCGAAACAATTCAGGTTGATAACAGCTGGTTAAATATTATCTTCACTGAGCTATTCAGATATATTCTATAATTCTTAAACTAACGCTTATAATAGAATGAGTTCATTGTATGAGTCCGCAAGAACCCGTGGCGCAGCGGTTAGAATACTTGGAAAAATCAATTGTTAAAAGTGATACTCTCCTGAAGGTTGGAGGTTCAATCAGTCTGGATGACACAAAAATACAATTGCGAATTACTTAGGACCTCTATCTAGTCATGACTGAGGGAACAAGAGTATGCTACCCCCCGTAAAGTAAATAAAGGATCCCGTTCAAAATTCCGTCCAAATTCCCGAGATCGACAGAAACATTTCCGGGTTCGAGAAAATACACCTGAGGAAGGTTGCCGACCTCGACCGCAACCTTGTGAAAATCACACACAAGATGAGAACAGTAGTCCGATGAATTCAAGTAATTCGAACAAACAATCTCAAAAATTCAGAAAAGTAATGTGTGTTTTTTTTGCTCCCAATCGTCTATTCCAGATGTATTCATTTATTAGCTTATATGCTAAAATAAAGTAAAACGTCATATTTACTCTTAATAGATATTTAATGTCAATAGTGAACCGCTTGGTAAAATATCAGGTTGAGAAACTGGCGTGGTCTATCCTTCTCTCGAGGGTAGATGAGACTTTCTTAAACCGTGGTAGGCAACCCGTCTAGTGATGGCATCACGATAAAATAAAAGCCCTTGATAACCCTGGCGAAGCATCAAGCTACCGACAAGATTTGAATTTTACTGAAAACTCGTGTAGTGAGTTCAATCTCGGCTACGGGCACGCTGGATAGATTGATGGAACCCATAATATTCTAAAGAAACTTCGATACAATTCTTGTGTGTGCGTGTCCGTGTGTGCCTGTGTGTTAGTGAGTGCGTCTGTGTGTGAGTTCATTCCCAATGGACTACGCAACGGCTGGGCCGATTTTTATGAAATGTCACACAAACGTACTAGCAGTGTTTTAAGATATGTTTTGTATTGGAATGTCTCGTATAAATATCGGTAATCGATAATCGATAATCGATGAGCGAAAGGATCTGATAAAAGAAGGACAGGTGATTTTGATCAAACGTAACACCTTATACAGCCTAACATTACACGTGAATTTGAGGAGGGATTTTCTTTTTACCAAAGAGCTAAAAGGTCGTCCGGCAAATTTGGTATAACATGGCGCGTTCGAAATGAATGTTTCTATTTAGAGCACGATTGAATCTCAATACTTGGCTGTTTCATTTTAAACTAATATTCAAGTAGAAAGGCCAGGTATGTAAAATCAACAGTAGTTGTTTTATATGACAGGGACGCGTTCACAATGAAGCACAATAAAAGAATGATACTTGACTTGCATTTTAAAAATTTAAGTCAAGCCGTTCAATATAAAAAATAATTTCATAAAACCAGTAGCTTATCTACAGTACCCTGTAGAGTTTGTTAACTAAGTGACTGCCTAGATACACGTGAAGCTCCCTCCCGATGTAACACCATGGGCCCCTAACTAGAGCAGGCAATCAATCGGTTTTATTGAAAAGTGGGACAATAATAATATGAGAGTGTGACACATTCTTAGATCGTCATTTAATCCAGGACTATGTCAGGTCTTTCTGCTAGTGCACACACACACACACACACACACACACACACACACACACACACACACCACAAACACACACCACACACACACACACACACACGTACACATATATATATGTACATGTATATATATATTGATATATATATATATTTATATGTATATATGATTATATGTACATACATATATACATACCTATATATCTATGTATATATATGTATGTATATATGTATATATATTATATATATATGTATATATATGTATATATATGTTTATATATATGTATAACTATATATACATATATATATGTATAGATATATTTATATATATAATGCATATATATATAATATGTTGTACATTTATTAAGCATATATCATTCTATATTGTGTTCAACTTCATGCTTTACATGAGGTTAAGCAGTATTTCATAGTTTAACATTAATACTAACTACACACTGAAATATCCAATCTATTTGTGCAAATGTAAAAGTATTTGAACAGATAGACGAACTAAAGTTATAGATACTTTAAGTGAGGAGGATAGAAATTAACAAAATTGAAGCCTCTTACTAAAACGAGAAAAAGAAAAAAAAATGATTTGAAATGTTACCAACCCATTTACTGCTCATATTAAACTGCAGACCGTGAGGCAGCACTTTTTCCTTCTTTGTCAGAAACATTGATAATATGGGGGATTGGGTCTGAGCGACAAAAATATTTGACAAATGCAGAACGTTTTAAGGTGATATTTGGCGGGTTGAGAAAGAAACGTAACGGAAGTGCTTTGTGGCTTAAAGGGTGTTAAGAATGAAATAGAAAACTATTTTCAGCAAACTTAAGATATGGTAATGATGAGGAAAAAGAAATTTTAAAAAGAAATTGGAAGGATCCTGAACCAAACAGTGTTCAGAGATTGATATTGGGGGGGGACTTGTCAACTTGCTTGAAGTGATTGAATCTCAAATTAACGAAATTCAGCATGAGATCTAATTCCTGAATTGATCCAATATGGACGAAGAGTGTTCCGCCCGAAGGATACAGCGATGCTAATGCGGTCGATAACCATCGGCCTTTTATTGATGTAGAAAATTCTGACAGGCATTTTGGCAGATGAGATTTACCAATATCTGGAGATCTCATCCGAATACCAAAAGGGATGTACGCAATTAGTAAAGGAACCAAAGATCAATTGTTTTTCGATAGGCCTATTACTTTTGGAGTGTAAGAGAACACTGGCCAATATAGCGATATCATGGATAGATTACCGCAAATAATATGATCTGCTTCTACCTAGTTGGACTATCCAATGTATGGAAATGCTTGCCAATAGCAGCGAATATGCGATGCGATGCCTCCGTTCAGTCTCGAAAGATAAAGGTTACCCCTGTATGGGCAATTGCGCGTGTAATTTTGAGGCAAGGGTCGCGCAATCTCTAACCACACCTCTCCTGAATCGACACTGTTTGGGGCAAATGGCAAGGAGAAGACCACGACGACTGGAAACAATGCCAAGATGAGCGGAAAGCACATACATCACCTGGAAGTCCAAAATGGTCACCAGGCTCAACGTTGCTTTACTTGGGTGATCAACATGATTATGCTGTATATAGCGGCGAATGTGCAAGATTTAGAAAGAAGTATGACATAAATTACATCAAAATGGGTAGTTCTTAAGGGAAGTTCATGTGAAGGAAGGGGGATTTTTCAGAGGGACAGTCCGTTGCCATTATTGTTTTGAGTATGGTACACTTGTCGTTCATATTACGAAAACTAAATGCGTGTTATGAATGGGGAAAGAGAGTACAGGTAAACTATTTATTATTCAGGAGCGACTTAAAGTTTGATGCAAAGAATAAAACCCAGGTAAGTATTCTTGTGAGGACAGTTCACAATTTTAGTAATGGCATTAGTATGGAATTTGACATGAAGAAGTGTGGCGCCCTGAAATTGGAAATGGAAAAATTGTTTAAAGTAAAGCTATTGAATGGGAAAATGATAACAAAGGTTGAAGAAAAAAGAAACAGTAATTGTGGAATGAGATAAAATAAAAGAAGCTTAAATGAAGGAAATAATAGGAAAAGTATCCAAGAGAAAACTACGGTTGATTCTGAGGTCAAGATTAAAAAAAGTCAGGGAAAAACAGAATACATATATTGGCTGTAGCTATATTTCGATATTAGGTGAGTATTATTTAATGGACAGTAAGACAAGGAAAACGATGTCTATGAATAGAGCTTTTCACACAAATAGTGATATCAATTAGGTTATATGTAAAGAGAAATGATGGCGGTCGAGGACTAATAGGTATAGAACGATACGTAAAAAAACAGTCTGAAAACTTACATCTTCAACAGTAATAAAAGGCTTATAAGTCTGTGTCAAAATTTAAAAAAAAATGATAACGATCGAACTAGTAGGAGCAAAAAAACTTGAGGCAAAAATAAATAAAAAAACAAAAGAGAAGTCTTAGAAGAAGAAAATACATGGCCAATTTAGTAGGGATCTACCAGAGACAGTGGACAAGGAAAAAAACTGGTTGGCAAAATATAACTTTAAGGTTGGAACCGAAGTTCTATGTGCCTCACAGGAGCGATTATTCGGGACGAGCTACGTGAACTATCACATTAATCACACAGCTGAAAATCTCCTGTGTCAATTGTGTGGCAACACATTGCCAGTGGTTGTGGGAAGTTATCTCAAAAGGAGTACAAGAGGCGCCATGACAATGTTGCAACGAAGGTCCATTGGGATATATGTAATAAAAGAAAGTTGAGGTGCAGTGAAAAATGGTAGGAGCGCGTTCCATATGTAGCGGGAAGTGATAATGTAAAATTATTGTGTGATATGAATATCCAATTTGACTAGTTGAATGAAGCAACAAGACTGGATTTAAAGGAACAGGCGGCAATAATCATTATTATAACAGTACCAGCTGACGTGAATATGAAGGAAGAGAAACGGAGAAAATCGAGCAGTACCAAGACTTGAAAATAGAAACAAAAATGGTGGAAGTTGAAGAAAGTAGAATAATACCTGTTGTGATGGGCGCGGCAGAAGGATTTGACAAATAAATTGAAAAAGATGTAATTTTAAAGTTGTGGTGCTTTAGAAGACTGCCTTGTGAGAAACATCCAAAATCTTGCGCTGGAAAACTGAGAAAAGAAGATGATGATGAACTATGACTTTTTTTTTATGATCTGCCTATCAACATAACTGTTTTTTATGATCTGCCTATCAACATAATTGTTTGTTATGATCTGCCTATCAACATAACTGTTTTTTATGATCTGCCTATCAACATAACTGTTTTTTATGATCTGCTTATCAACATAAAATAGGCAATAAAAACAGCAAAGCACAAAATGTGACAACAGAAATAATAACACCACTAGTAGTAGGAGCGCTAGGAATAATACCGAAAGACTTTGAATAATCGATGGGAGAGATTGGAATTAGAGGGATGACTGAGAACATACTACGGATATGGAAGATGAAGAAAATACAAAATAATACCTATAATAGTAGGTACAAGCGCTTGGTACAATCCCGAAAAACTTTGAAAAAGGAATGGGAGAATTGGAATCAGAGAAATGACTGGAAAAATAAACCGAACAACAATAATGAAAACAACTGAAAGGCTAAGGAAAACGCTTGAATGTGGAGACTAACACACATGAACCACAAGTGCATACCAGAAAAACTGCTGCAGAGACAAAACATGAAGCGCTACATGAAACCAAGAACATTGACGCTGCATACCTACAAGTTCTTTAACCCTACCCCCATTTCCATCCCCAAATTATCACATTACTCTCCCCCATGCCCCCACCCAAAAAGAGTAGGACCGAATAGCCAAGAAGAGTCAAGGGGGAAGGAAAGACCGAGGAATGAGCGCTGTCCAGACCTCTGCTGTAGAAGTGTGAAGCGAGCTGAGACCTTGGGGAGGCTTATTGCCACTCAAATTCCAGTGAACACCAATGGCTGCTGCCAACGAGAAATCGATGGGAAGCAGCTGTTGCGATCATGCGAATTTATTTGCAAATGTTATCGAAAGAGGTGGAGAGTATTGGAAATCTGGGGAGACTTGTTGTCACTCAGCTTCCAGGGAACACCACAGGCTGTTTGCATGAGATCTTTGATGACCTGTGTCAAAGCTGCTTGTGAGCCAATAATAATAATAATAATAATAATAATAATAATAATAATAATAATAATAATAATAATAAACCCTTAACTATGAAGACTAACACATAGGAGCAACAAGCGCGGACCAAACAAACTGCTGCCGAGGCAAAACATGAAACACTACATGGAATAAGAACACTGAAGCCGCATATCTATAAGTTCTCTAACCCTAACCCCATCCTCCAATTACCACATAACTGCCCTCCCTCCCTTAAAAAAGTGAGACCAAATAGCCAAGTAGAGTCAAGGATGAAGAAAAGGCCGAGGGACTGACCAGACCTCTGCCGGATAAACTCGAAGGGAATTGAGGCCTTGGTGAGGCTTATTGCCACTCAAATTCCAGTGAAGACCAATAACCGCTGCCAACGAGAAATCAATTGTGAGCAGCTGTTGCGATAATGCAAATTGTGATTACTTGAATTCTGGGGAGACTTGTCATTCAGCTTCCAGGGAACACCACAGGCTGTTCTTAAATGAGATCTTTGATGGCCTGTGTGAAAGCTCCTTGTGAGCCAATAATGAAAATAAGGAGAAGAAGAAGAAAACCAAGAAGAAGAGGAAGAAGAGGAAGAAGAAGAAGAAGAAGAAAAAAGAAGCAGAAGAAGAAGAGACAGAAAGAAAAAAGGAGAAAGGAAAAAGTAGAGAGTGAAAGCTTTTAAGAAAGAGAGGGGAAAAGGGTTCTCTCTCTTCCTGTAAAAGAAATAGACAGAGAGAGAGAGAGAGAGAGAGAGAGAGAGAGAGAAAGGGGAGAGGGAGAGAGAGAGAGAAAGAGACGGTGGATTTTTCTTTTTAGGTTTCAATATTTGAACGAAATGTGAAAGTAAAGGAAAAAAACATACAAAAACACGCAAAAATGCAAAACAAAAACTACTACTACTACTACTACTACTACTACTAATAATAATAATAATAATAATAATAAAGTTAACTGGGGAAACCTGGGA
>NC_136522.1:52083291-52100791 GCF_053919585.1 Euprymna scolopes | reverse complement strand
TGACTAAAATTCTGTATGACTCTATCTTATTGATGAGGTGCACCGAAATAAGTATTGCAGTATATGTTCGATGCACAGTGATGGATTTATAAGGATTAGTATTTCAGGCAAAAATGAGCGCAAATTTTATCTTATTAATCCATACATTTTTCATAACCAGGGCTTGACAACAGCATATTCTTTTTGTTGCTCTGACTCTCGAGTATATATCCGATACAGTTAGAAACAATTACTCAACCGAGAGCCACATCACCCTACATAAAAAATATATGTGTGTGTGTGAGAATGAAAACAGAGAAAAGAATATGCTGTTGTCACATCCCTATTTATATTCACGCCTTTACAACATACCATAATGGATAAGTTGCATTATATATATATATATATATATATATATATATATATATATATATATATATATATTATATTATATTATATTATATATATATCTATATATATATATATATACAAAGATAGTGAGATAGATAGATAAATAAATATACACACAAACATACACACACACACACACACACATATATATATCATGGGAATAAAGGAAATTATCTATATCTATATAGCTATATATCTATATATATATATATATATATATTTAAGAACAAGTAGTTAATAAAAATGTTTGAAAAAGAATTAAAAACATATTTGATTTTTAAAAGGAAGCATAAAATAAGTGGATAGACCTTAATCCGCGGAGTTTCGAAGAAATACTTTCCTTCCCATCAGAGGGTAGGATTTAGCAAAATGCGGGATCGGATTTTGCTTGCAAAAGTATTTAATGAAACTATATATATATATATATATATATATATATATATATATATATATATATATATATGTATGTATATATATGTGTGTGTAATATATTATATATATACATATATATATTATATATAAATATAATATATAATACATATAATATATATATATATGTGTTTATGTATGTATATATATACATATATATACATATATATATATATATATATATATATATATATATATATATAATAGGACAACAAGAGTATTAAATGGAGACACAAATATATATTGGTAGATATGGAATGGATCATTTATTGAATAATGGAATACAGGACAAATTTGGGGGATAGAAGGGACTTTATGCCAGGACATTTCGAAGCCTTTTTTTTCATATTCAATCTTATATCTAATTTATTTCCAACTTTACTATTAATACTATTATTATAATTGTCATTACTATTAACTTCCGTACTATTATAATTACCCTACTATTATTTGGTATATTTTTACCAATCTCATGAGTAGCTATGGTTTCCTTACTCCCCCATTTTAACATCAATATGTATACTTAACCTTTTATATCAAGTTATACGCACTCATAGTCATTGCCACCCTAATCTCCAACCGCCCCCTTATGATCATACTCCCTATATCATTACAGTAGCAAATTATAAATATATTGCAGCATATTACCTTTCAGTTTTACAACCTTACATCCCCCCAAATTAATCAAAAATTACCGACTCCATAGAAAACAGACACCCCATAAACCGTTAAAATAAATCACCACACAGCAGCAATATATCCCCTATTCAACCATAACACATTTACTCTTTAATCTCAATACTATGTTAAAATCAAAATTTATATTCTTATATATCATACTATATATAATAAGCTTCTCCTTATTTATTTAGAATTCATTAAAGCTTCCTCCAACACTCTATAATCGCTCTTAATCTTTTTCATCCCTAACGAACCTTACGCTAGACGCCGCATCTCCCCCATGCTACCTAGCACCTTCTCTACTCTTCTGATGAGAAGCAATAGGCTTCGAAATGCCCTGGCATAAAGAGTCCCTTCTATCCCCCAAATTTTGCCTGTATTCCATTATTCAATAAATGATCCATTCTATATCTGCCAATATATAGTTTTGTGTCTTCACTTCATACTCTTGTTGTCCTATTGTATAAGCTCCAATAATTATTGTTGAGCTTGGTATTATCCGGATAAGTCTCCTTTTGTGGAATTGATCTTTCTCTTTTCCTTTTACATAAAGCTATATATATATATATATATATATATATATATATATATATATATATATATATATATATATATATATATATATATATATAAAAGCGAATGCATAATTATATTCATTTATACATATGCACATGTATACATACATATATGTGTATATTTAAACACATAATCTATATATATACACACGCGCATATTTATATAGGTGTGTGTATATGTGTGTATGTTCGCGTGCGCACTAGAGTGTGTGTATGTACGTGTGCATGTGTGTGTGCATGTGTTTATGTGTGTGCGTGTGTGTGTGTGTGTGTCCTCATTCATCGTGTGTTCTTTCGTTTAAGTAAAATCTTAGACCTACCGTTGATAACGAGATCTCGATTTGTTTACATTTTCTGTCGTTTACAACACAGGGGGTATACCCGTATATTCTTCATATTGTTAACGTTTAATCTTTTTTTTTTTTTTTTTTGTTATATCCTGACGCGATTTTCGTACGAGTATCTAACGCACTAGTAAGAAAGAAAGAAAGAAAGAAAGAAAAAAATACTATAACGACAAGTGGTGGTTACGGGTGTTTATATTTATATGTGTATAAAACCAGTCAGCGTTTGGTATCAAATACAATTTTCTTACTTTTATTTTTGCTTTTTCAGTAATAAAGCACTCGCTTTCGTCACACACACACACACACACACACACACACACACACACACACACACACACACACACACACACACACACACACACACACACCAGCTCGCGCAAGCACGCACACTCACAAACATATGTACGTTTATGATTATATATGCAAGCTGGCTTGGTGTGTTCGCCATCGATACGAAAATTACGCCTTTTATCTATAAAATAATACCATAAACGTATGTATATATATATATATATATATATATATATATATATATATATATATATATGTATATATATATATATATATATATGTATATATATATATATAAAGGCTCCTTCAGTCTTTGTCAGACTATGGATACTCACGAACGGGTGCATGCGCGTGAATATATATATATATATATATATATATATATATATATATATATATATAAATATATATATATATATATATATATATATATATATATATAGGTGTGTGTGTGTATGTGTAGTCATCGATATACAGTTGCTGTATCACAACTCATCAGTGCCGCTAGACTAGCACGTTTCCCAAGCCGAGGATTGAACCTAGAACTATTGCGTTGAGAGTTAGCAGTTCCACCGATCGACCCACGGGAACGGTTCCCGTAGATAACCTCGTCAAATCTCTCTCTCTCTCTCTCTCTCTCTTTGTATATATATATATATATATATATATATATATATATATATATATATATATATTATTATTATTATTATTACTATTATTATTAAATATTTTTATCCAAAGGTTTAATACATTAAGATATACCAACCAATAGAAATGCACATATACAAAAATGAATAAATAAATAAATAAATAAAAATAAGCCAAGTAAATTGACTCAAATATTAAGCTCCATGATTATAATTTTTTTAAATCGAACATCATATAACTTTTCAATACAAAAATAACAAGAAAAAAAAAATCCATCATAATGTGTATTTTTCAATAGTGTTGCATTTGTTTCGACACTATTTGGAAAATTTAAAAACCTTATGTTGGACAAAAATATTCCATGTTGACATTTCATCAGACACATTTAGGAATACAAAAGTTAATCCGTATCTGAACCGATCTCCTTCCCTTTATCAACGATACCAAGCAGTGGGATCCACCAGGTTCTCTTTTAAACCTATTTCCTTACGTTAATGAACGACATAAGGAAATGATTTAAAAAATATATTTTGTACAGAAATTTATCCGATAAATCCTGTCTTAAAAATAGTCTATTTCTCTTATATATAAAAAAAGGAGAATTTTACAGGGAAATATCTGACGTTACATCGGTAGTGGGACTCATCATTACGTCACATGTGGACAATTCGTTCCCTTTACTTCTTAACTTTTTTAGTACGTCATCCATTGGATACAATTTGTTACTTAAGGCGATATTATTACGTCATCCATTGGATACAATTTGTTACTTAAGGCGATATTATTACGTCATCCATTGGATACAATTTGTTACTTAAGGCGATATTATTACGTCATCCATTGGATACAATTTGTTACTTAAGGCGATATTATTACGTCATCCATTGGATACAATTTGTTACTTAAGGCGATATTATTACGTCATCCATATGATACACTTTGATTACTTCAGGCGATATTATTATGTCATCCATTGAGTCGTCCTACAGGAGGAAGGTACCTTTGCTGATCTTGTCCTCGTCTCTTGATTTTGATAGCTTCCCTTAATTTCCTCAAAAGTGCAGCATAAGGCTCCTGTAATTGCCAGGAAATCTGTCATCACTACTCCATCCTGGTCCCAGAAGACTCTGAACATGACCTTGCCAGCGGAGGGCTGCACCCTTGTCTTCTTTGGAGGTGGTTAGTCAAAGTGCTTCCACGGAATTGATGTGGCTTTTGTCTCCGGATCATAGTGATGGACCCAGGTTTCAACCTGTGCAATCAGTCTTTTGAAAAACTTTGACTCATCTTCTTGACACATCTCCAAATTCATCCTCGAGCACTCGACGCGTTCTCGCTTCTGGAATGGTGTGAGCAACCTGGGAATCCATCTGGCAGACACCTTATGCATATGCAAATGGCCATGAATGATAGCTTCCATAGACCCTGTACTAATCTTAACATCTTTGGCTATTTGGCAAATAGTAATGCGCCGATCTTCCAAAATGGAAGTCTCAACTTGACGGACAGATTCCTCATCAATGGCAGAAGGGGGACGACCAGGTCTGGGATCTGTTTCCACAGACTTTCGGCCATGTTTGAATTCACGATACCAGCGTTTTCCAAGGTGATATGATGGGGCATTATCACCATAAGTTTCTTTCATTTCATCAAAAGTCTCCTGTGATGTGCGTCCTTTCAAATACAAAAACTGGATCACTGCTCGACATTTAACAGGCTCCATTTCACACCTGACTCAGTTCAAACACCTGTAAAACAGAAACCACAATTTGTTCAGAGCTGTAATTTGCCACATAACCCGAACCCGTAGAGATATAAATCATTGCACATGCACAACTCCAACAAGATCAGACAACTATTATTATTATACGCACCAATGCAAGTGTGTGTGTGTGTGTGTGTGTACATTTCCCTACAAAATTACTCTGTCAATTTTTAGTCTAGAGAAAAAAAATTGACCTCTGCGGTTTTTACCAAAATACTCAGCCAATTTTTAGTCTAAACATTTGAAATTTTACATAAAGGGTATTCAGACATGCAGCAAGCATTTTATTCAGTTTTGGGGTAAAGATTTTTCTGCCGAAAGGTGAAAGTTGAAAGAGTTGACATTTGCAGACACTACCAATCTCCTCCGCCAATTTTGGGTCTAAACATTTGAAATTGTCCATGTAGGTTACCTGGGCATGAGTCAAACTATATATAACTGCTAGTATTTAATAAAAAAAATGCAGAGTGATGCTTGTACTGACACCTAGCCGAATAGCGTAGAGCGGATAGAATTCTTAATGTGCTAACCGTTGGGACAACCCCAGCATCATGCAGCGTTTTATTCTGATCGTATTCACCGCGCCCCATTAGTTGAAAACACATCAATTCTCGTAACGCGCGAGTGGATTTGTGTCACAGCGTGGGCGGCAACGATAGACATTTTTTGTTGCTTTTGTTGGTTTCGCTGGTACTGATTACAATCAATCAATCATGCCTTCTTAAATGAATCGCTGTGTATCGATCTCCGAGTCGCTGTTGTCAAGATGCATCAATGTTTGCGAGGATTTGTTCAATTTTCTATGACGCTTCGTTCAAATGCATTACCTATTTCGTATGTTTAAAATCCAAGAGAGAGAGAGAGAGAGAGAGAGAAAGAGAGAGAAAATTAAACAGTGAATTGGTCTTTTGGGTATTTAATTCCTATGACGCTTCGATTAAATACGAATCTTCTTCAGAGATCGATGTTGTTCTCCTTTTTCTTTCTACACATTTATCGTTTCACCCTAAAGAAAAAACACTACAACAGTATTTTGAAGTTTTTATTGAAAAAACTCACTCGAGATAACTTGATTATGTAGTAGAGCTACACATCTATTTTTGTAACCGCCTTCAGCATCAATTACTATCTCGATACGGGTCCGCAACTGGTAGTATGCCTTTCCCTACAAACACCAACGAGATCCCGGCGAATACTCAGCTGATGGCAGCAGCCAGACTGAGTTTGGTATTGCGGGAGGTCATGCTGGTGATGTTCTCTAGTTTATTCAGGTCAGGGGAGGAGGAGGGTTTATGAGAGAAATGTTGTAGCCCTCCTTCTGAAGCCAAGCCTAGGTCTCTTTGGACATGGCCCGGCGTCGAATCGTACTGCCACACCTAATGTCTACCAGCGACCACCAGATTGCACCAGGAGATCACTACACTCTTCAACAGGATTTGCATTTTGATGGTGCTGGCAATGGTCCTGTTGTCATAATTTGGATCGCTAGAGAGTACAACGGTGCATCTCCGATATCGCTCGTTGAACATTGTGTCACTATCAGACATAATAGAAGACTCCTACCTCTCTTGCGATTTTACACAACTAGCCAACTAGTAGATGGTCTGCAAAAAATAAAAAATAAAAAAAAAAATAAATAAACAGAAAACTGGTTTTCATCAAACAGAAATTGAATCATGTCGCGTTTTCTATGGCGACAATTTTATCGTTCCACCTGTATCTATTTTAATACTAATCAATTAACCGGTTCATGGGTGAGGCTTTTTAAAAAAAAATATTTCATTTCAATCGTGCACTTTCGTCTTCTATTGCTTTCTCTTTCTCACAGAAGAGACGTTGCGAATCTATCTCTACCTTCTCGATAATTTTATAGTAAGTGCTCGACTGATCTCTAATCTATGGTCCCTCCCTGTAAAATGTTCACAACATAACATTCGCTTATCTGAAACAACGGCAAACAACTATACTCACGCTCTATCTGTACCGGAAATTAAACGAAAAATCTATGTGCACAGTTTCTTTACTGAAACTGTTTGCTCGTGGAACCCAATACCGTGTGTATGATTTCCGGCTGACAATAACATGGTCGTAAGCAAATCTAATGTGAATAAACACCTATTGCCTAGTCCCTTAAAATAATCTAGCCCTAGCTAAGTTCCACCGGGACTATCTTGTTTAAATATTTATCTAATAATTTGCCCTTATCCGCGAATGGCCTCCGATGATTAAAAAAAATAGTACATATATTTTTATATACTTGTGGGGGATTACGGTTGTGCATCGTAGACACCCACAGAAGTGCGTTTTTAAACGACGCCATGAAGTTGTTATTTTTATCGCTTTTAAACTTACTAGTGTCCGGCGTTGCCCGGGTGTTTGGAGTTATGTGTTGAGCAAAAAAAAAAAAAAAGTGTTAGTAGGCAGACTCGAACCCGTGACGCGAAGGCGAAAAAGAAGGTGAAAAAAAAATTGACGTCTTACCCCTACTTCTTGACGCGACCGGGAGTTCGGAACGTTGAAATTAGTGAATTCATTCAAACCGATACGATGATTTGCAAAATTAACGACCCTTCTTGTAGAAAACTGACCAGCTGAGGATGAAAGAATTAATGTTTTTAGCCAACTTTTCGATATTTGTCGTCCGAAGGGTCTAGTTTCCAAACACTACTGATCTCGTGAATATCCTTCGCCTCTGTCGAAAGTTTTAGGCATACATACATACATACATACATACATATACATACATACATGCATGATGATTGTAACGTCTTTTCAGACGAGTGCCACTACCTCAGACACTTCCATGAGTCCAAAAATGACTGCCATCGCCACAGGACCATTTTTATAGACAAATCCCTGAGGGAGTATCTATACACAGATGATGTTACAGAGTCTTAGCTTTGTACGACAGCTAAGTCTCTCTGTCGGTTCAAAATGTTGAGATCCAGCAACAAGCAAGAGCAAGATAGCCAGCAACAAGTTACACTGCAGACCAGCTTAATGCGGGTACTGGTCTCCCGCTTTATGATTTTTTAAATCAGAGATTTGCTTCTCCTAGAAAGGAACCCTCTCCACTCAAACACGCACATACATACACACAAACACACACGGGGCTAGTAGGCCGTTGACCCTGAAAAAGGGTTCATTCATACATACATATATACATACATTTAAACAGACAGGTGAGATTTATCAGCATATTCAACCTTGGAGACCATGGGGAACATTTGTTCCTTATAACATCACCCGTATTGAATTTTGGACGTAAGCAAATAAGCAATCCTTATTTATTTATATATTCATTATTTTCTTATAAAGCAATAATTTACGAACACGTGTTTCGGAGTACTACCTCTCTTCAGAATAGCTTGATTGTTTCTAGGATTCGAAACTAAGATCATATGTATTATGGTCGAGTGCGTTAATCGTTCTGCCACAAAGTCATAGAAAATTTTACGTGATATTTTTATCGCTTTAAAATATATGTCGATTTTCTGTTGTTGGGCGTGTAAAAGTTTGACTTCTCAATTAAGATTCATGATGGTTAAACGTATCTCTATTATTATATAAAAGTCACTTAGTGTGCGCATGTGTGAGTTTCTTTCTCACAGGTTCCGAAACGGTTGAGACTATCATTCGCCAATTTCACACAAAGGTAATTTATTTTTCTTGCAGTTTTTGTCTGATATATTTTGTGCAAAAAGTTGTGCGAAAATCGAAAAGTTCGGTCCTAAAAATAATCTTTCTTTCTTTCTTACGTTGCCCGGGTGTTTGGAGGTGAATGTTGAGCAAAAAACAAACCAAAAAAACAACAACAAACAAACAAAAGAAACAAAAAAAAACAACAACAATTTTTAGTCTACAGACTCGAAATTTGATATACAGGTTACTGAGATTTGGGAAAATCGATGTGATCGGTTTTTGGCCAAAAATTTGGCGATTAAGGGGTCAAAGTTCAACGATTTGACATTTGAGAACTCTACAAACTTCTCCGACAATTTGGATCTACGTACTTGAAATTTAAGATATAGGTTCATTGGACAGGAATTTAACTTAATAACTTGATTTGAGTCCAAAACAATACATTTTAAGGGGTCATAATAGCGGTCAAAGTTTAAAAAAAAAATGATCTCTGCGGTCTCTTTCAAATTACTCAGACAAGTTCTGGTCTAAATATTTGAAATTTTACATAAAGGGTATTCAGAGATAGGGCAAGCTTTTTCATCAGTTTGGGTCGAAAATATTTATTTACCAATATATAAATGTATGTGTGTATGTCTGTTTGCATGTCTGCCTTAAACTTTCAATAGAGGCGACGGATTTTACCAAGATCAGTATCGTTTTAAAGTTCGATCTTTCATATGGCAAATATCGAAAAATTGGCTAAAAATATTAATATCTTCCCCATTCAACTAGACACGTTTCTACAGGGGGGATACTTTTTTCGCCTATATTTTTGGAAGTTATCCTCTCCTTTAGATTGTCTAGCCTTAATTTTAAAAAATGCCGCTTCCGGTTTGGAGGTGGTTGTAACAGCATAAGCGTTAGGTTTTATCCCGTTCTTTTCCTCCTTTGCGGTACGGGTTCGAGCCTGCCTTCCTACTACCACTTTTTTTTGTGCTCGACATACGCATCCAACCACCCGGGCAACGGTGGGCTGAAATGCTAGTATATATATATAAGAGAAAGAAAATTAAAACTGTACGTTGAACTTTACAATCCAAATTTGCTGTTCGACTGAATACTCCAAAAATAGAACAGTTTACAAAGTTCTTATTCCGCAGAGTTTCAAAGAATGCTTTTCTTATTATTCTTCTCGTCAAAGGACAGAAAAAAATCAGCCAATTTTACTTGTCGCAATGCTAGAATTTGCTAGCTGTGAAACCGCAATTTATTGTAGTCATTTATTGCCGAGAAAAACAAGTGAATAAATGTTGGATATGTAAAAAAATATATATATAAACAAACCGTGCATAATATTTCAGCTTGCATGAAAATTCTCTCAAGGTAATTCAAAAGTTCTTTAGAGAGAGAGAGAGAGAGAGAGAGAGAGAGAGAGAGAGAGAGAGAGAGAGAGAGAGAGAGAGAGAGAGGGGGGAGTCCAAAGTTAAATCCAGTTTATTTTTCGATCCCATTTAACTAGAGATCAACTTCTCTTTGGGCTACTGTACTGTCCGAAAAAGAACCCAAACAATTTCCATTGTTTCAGCTGCTGTGAAAACTTTCCAACTGGACTATATGCATCATCACGCTGAATTAAATTTATCATATATATATATATATATATATATATATATATATATGTATATGTATATATTTATTTTATTTTTATTATTTTTATTTGTGCACTTCATGATTTATTTTATTTTTTCTCTTAATCTATTTTTTTATGTTCTAATATAACCTATGCTAGACGTCGTAGATGTGGAACCTTCCTTCTTTCTCCTCTTCTAATGAGACGTAGTATGCGTCGAAACACTATAGGACAAAGAGATTCTTAAATTTTATAATCTCATGTGTTCCTTGTTAAACAGACAACTGTATCTAGTTTTATGTTTATGTCTTGAATTAAATATATACAATAGAACTCCCAATACGGTGGCACTAGGATACAGTTACGATGTGGAATATGATGTTTTTTTTCCGGTCCCTGGTTACGGTATTTTCTCCACCTTTCGGTGTTATTTATAATGTGATTTTATATTAATTACATGTGTATTATATACTGTACTTCTCACTAATTTTTAATCTCGTATTCCGGGATACTACTATATATATATATATATATATATATATATATATATATATATATATATATATATATATATATAAATATAATATATATATATATGTGTGTGTGTAAATATGAATGTAAATATATATTAAACACACACACACATATATATATATATATATATATATATATATATATATATGAAAGTGGATATACTATCAATAATACACATATATATACATATATATACACATATATATACATGTGTGTGTGTGTGTGTGTGTGTGTGTGTGTGTGTGTGTGTGTGTGTGTGTGTGTGTGGCTGTTGTGTCCATGTCATTTACTTAACTTTTGTAATCGATTAAGCTGTCCACGGACTAATCTCGCTTATCTGCCGGCTTGACAGTCATTGAGAGGTTCGACCTGTTAAAGCCCGAAGGCATTAATGGGTCAAACGGCTTTAATAATATTCTTGCAATGTCAATATCAGAACATTTGAAGAATTAATTTTGTGCGTTGTTTTAGCTTTACTTTTTGCCAGAGCTCTAACTCTGTGTAGATTACGTGCTTATATGATGGTATGATATATATATATATATATATATATATATATATATATATATATATATATATATACTGTGAAAGCAAAATCAAGACTTCACAAAGGGTGTTGATGGCAACAAAAAGTGTATTTCATTTTACGTTACAATTGTTTCCATGTCCATAAAGTCTGAAGAAATGCTGGTTTTTGAAAGTTTGAAATTGTTCGACTGGGCATATTTTGTTTTGTACATTAATGTTTTTTATTTTGTCCAGTAAATTAAAACTATACACAGCTTAGATATAACATCATTATATACTAATGCCCCCATTAAAAAATGCTTGAATTTACTCCTTAAACATTTAAAAAAATCTAACATTAGCTTACCCTTTCCTCCCGACACTCTTATAAAAATCATTAGACTTATAACTAACATGACTTATTTCCACTTCAATAATAATTTCTACAAACAAAATGTTGGTCTTCCTATGGGTAACCCTCTTAGTGTAGTATTAGCTTGCCTTTTCTTAGAATTCCTAGAATCTGGTCCTTTCAAATTCAGATTACTTCCAAACACAGAGTATTTCAGATACATTGACGACATTTTAATTTTTCTTCC
The DNA here is from genome assembly GCF_053919585.1 of Euprymna scolopes. Lineage (NCBI taxonomy): Eukaryota > Metazoa > Mollusca > Cephalopoda > Sepiida > Sepiolidae > Euprymna > Euprymna scolopes. Next base: position 52,088,771 of record NC_136522.1, on the reverse strand, counting down.
TGAAAATACACGCATAAATATCATTAGAGACAAATTAGACTCAGTTGAACCTTCCATAAAGTTTAGCTATGAAACAGAAAACAATAACTCATTACCTTTTCTAGACATACTTATTATAAAATCCAATAATAAACTATCCTTCAAAGTTCACCGCAAAACTACACACAAAAACGATTACATGCATTTCTATTAAAACCATAATAATAAAATAAAAACAGGGATGATAAGTGGCTTCTTCTTACGCGCTTTCAGAATTTGCAGTCCTGAATATCTGGACGAAGAATTCAAATACCTCACAAACGGTTTGAAAACCTTGCAATATCCGACATATTTCACATTGAATGCTAAGAGAAAAGCCACACAAATATTTTCCAGAATAAATAATAATAAAAAATCATACACACCAGACCTTTCTCTCATAAACAGACATCTTCTTTTACCTACACACACCAATAATACAATAATATGTAACACACTAAACAAACTAAACATTCCTATCGTACAAACCACATCACTAACCATAAAACATATATTAAAAACTACGAAACAACTCCATAACAAACCAGTTTCCAATGGAGGTATATACACTATTCCTTGTCATAATTGCCATCATAAATACGTTGGTGAAACTCAGTGTAAATTAGAAAAAAGGCTCAGTGAACATAAAAGAGATATAAAAAATAGCAATTCTCTATGTGCATTATTCTCTCATTCATTGCAGCATAATCACACCTTTGACTTTAAACAAGCAAAAGTAGTTAAATTTATTTCAAATAAACCGCGCCGGAGACTTCTTAAATCTGCGCTTATCGCAATTTCAAGCACAATTAAACAACGTGCAGGTTTGCTCCATTAATAAGTAAACTTTTATTAAAAGAACATTATTTAACTGTAGACACAGGTTAACCTTTTCACACCATTCAAACACCCCCTGTAATAATTAACACATAATCTCAATCAATAAATTACATAAAAAAACACTCATTTCATTTCTGTTACAAAACTACATTCGAATTTCAACAGATATATCTTTTTTCCAGTAAGAATATTAACTGCGTCCATATTTTTAAAATTACATTAACGACTATACGACATCACTAAAATTTCCCTCCCTTTAACAGCGCCAGCCCCCCCATCCTTTTTGAATTTCCAACGTCTTTTTCTGTTTTTCTGAAATAGAACTGCATCACACTGTGCACGTGAAACATTTTCAAATATTTTGTGCTGGTATTTTTTGTTTCTTAATCTCATTCATCCAGAGGAAGTCTCGAAATAAAGACGAAACGTTGATGAACACATAATACGGTTTGTTCCTTTTTGTTTCTTTATTTTGTCGGAATACTATTTCCATTATTTTCATCATATATATATATATATATATATATATATATATATATATATATATACATATACAATAAGTTTCGCACATATAAAACTTGAAAATTATTCTCTCTGTTTCATATGTATACTAGCTGGTGTTTCCGGCTTTCTCCGGTCGTAACATACACTTAAATATATTTCAATTTATGCAGATTTCGTATTTTTTATTACAGAGCCAATTTCGTATTGAATATTATATTGTACCTAATATATTGTAGTGATTTTAAAATATTTAAAATACGACGTAGGTATAATCAGCTATAATCGAAACCCAAACATTTAAAACTCCACCAGTGTTTCCCACCATTTGAACTATTATTTCCATGGCTAGCGCTCGTGTGAACTCCAATCTCTGGTCCCCTTAGACAATCTTTCGCGAAAAACACCCGTCTAGCTAAATCCACTGTCAATAATTTTCCCCATTCTTTATCTCTGCCTAAAGAAAAACGTAGATTCCAAGAAGAAAGCTTCCTTCTTAGAAGTGCACGCCTATGGAACTCTCTTCCGTTTACCTGTTTCCAACCTGACTACAACTTGGTTGTCTTCAAGTCCAACATAAACAAATTCCTGATAAACCGCCCCCTTAAGTAAGACACTTTATCAAATCTCCATTACTAACGATTACTAAGATATGGCCCTTTGACTACTGTACACGCAATAATCCTTATCCCCGAGTGGCTTCCGGACCTTGATTAGTGGTGACTCCCATGTAAAAAAAATACTATAGAGAGATAGATAAGAAAGAGAAAAATTAAACCAATCTATGAATAAATTGGCGCATTCATAAATGTAATAGAACTATGTCGGCAAGTTGGACATTTTTGCATTTCAACTTGCCGACGTATACGCGCTTAGCATCCGCCCAAACAAATATTTTACTCGTTATAACCCATCTCCGTTGTACGGTTGCTATTTTATTGTTATTTCAATGCTATGAGACTATTAGTTCAAGCGTTTATCAGTTAAATGTTTACACATAGACACAGAGACACGCACATATGCATAAGTCTATTGCGTTATTAGTGTAAACTAGAAACACTAGATACATGAGAACGATTACTGTCAGAATAGCACATGTCACCATAATTCAATATGTATTTTCGATTAAATCCGAACATCTTACAACAAACTAAGAGCTCGAAAGAGTCAACATAATAAAGGTGTTTTCTATTAAAAATTGACATTAACAACATTGTATTTATTGGATTACAAGTGCGTGAATTGCGAACGTTGCACAGCGTACCTGCTGCCAATTGCATATTCTATGTCTGCTGAATTGATATATATATATATATATATATATATATATATATATATGTGTGTGTGTGTGTGTGTGTGTGTGTGTGTGTGTGTAGCTGAGTACGTTTAAGTCAACTTAGAACCGGCAAATTTCGTTGTTTTTAATTTTGATCGCTTAGCAGCAAAAAGTTAAGTATCACGGGTTTATTGTGCTCTAATCAGATACGTTTATGTCGAACCTGACCCTGTCTTATAAAAATATCACGAATGACTTTGTTAATAACGTTATTTGTTCAGTGCGGTAAAAGTACCATCATAGTTTGATACTGATGTTTCGTTGCTTTTTAAGCTCACCAGAATATATTAACTATACCATGCACACACACACACACACACACACACACACACACACACACACACACACACACACACACACACACACACACACACACACACATATATATATTAAGAGGGTTAGAGCTATTTTCTATAGAGCAGAGTGTATTTTAATATTATAGTAAAAATACTAATTTAATTAAAATACACGAAAAGACTAATGCTCGTTGTAAAGCCGATGTATCAAAGCTCAATAGGCAAATATGCTAAAAGTATTGTCCTTGACTCAATGTTTGTCACAATAACAACAAGGAAGAGATAAATTATATTTATTTGCTTAATCCATGGATTTTCAATAATTGCTTGTATATGCATTTCATTTCCTCCGATGATATGAACCATTATCGAAAATCCATGGATTAAGAAAACAAATATAATTTTTTTCCATATATTCCTTGTTTCAAACAATAAATTCTTAACTTAAATATATATATATATATATATATATATATTATGTATATATATATATGCATATATTTTATTCTACAGAATTTAACTTTAATCATAAAACTTTGCTATATTTTTATATATTGATATATTGTATGTTATATATATATATATATATATTGTATATATATGCACTGTATGTTATATATATACATTGTATATATATGTACTGTATGTTATATATATATATTGTATATATATGTACTGTATGTTGTATATATATATATATATTATATATATATGTACTGTATGTTATATATGTGTGTGTATATATATATATATATATATATATATATATATATATATGCACTTTTTTTGGTTAGGATCGTCCTCAAATTAGTACCTCAATGTAATCAAGTAATATCTGACAGGAAAATTACACTTGATTTCTAATTTTTGCCTTATCCCCTTTATATATATATATATATATATATATATATATATACACACATATATATATGTGTATATATATATATATATATAACGTTAAATTCTTTTTAAAATAGAGTAAGAATAGAAAGAAAACTGAGACATGTGCATGCGAGTATTATGTTTTTTTTCTAAATAGTTCACTTCTTGTAAGTAAAAAAAAAAATTACGCGCCCTGAGATCGAAATCAAAAACTAAACCTAGAGACAGTGAGTCAAGGACGGTAATCATTACGGCAGCCTGGCACGATATTTCTAGAGTGTTTTCGAACTTACGTATACCTAATAGAAGGAATCTGCCATCTGAAAGACTCACGCATGCGCAGTCGTTAAACAGTTAACAAACAGTTAAAAATCCGACGACACCCAAACTACAATTTGTCTTCTTTTACCGTATGAATACCGATTAAAAAGTTCTCCACATATCTGAATACCCTATATACCATATATATATATATATATATATATATATATATATATATATATATATATATATATATACATTGAACGCGCGTGGTTATTAAAGAGTGCTCAATGGAAGACAGAGCTGTGTGTGTATGTATTTCTCGATAAACACCCGTCTAGCTGAAACCACTCTCAATAACTTTCCCCATTCATTAACTGCGCCTAAATCAAAACTTAGATTGCATGAACAAAGCTTCTTTCTTAGAACTGCACGCCTGTGGAACTCTGTTCCGTTTGCCTGCTTTCCCAGCTAATTACAACTTGAATGTCTTCAAGTCCAACATAAACAAATTTTTGATAAACCATCCCCCTTAAGTAATCCAATCCACCAAATTTCCATTAATCACGACTACTACGATATTATTCAATTGATTACTGTACACTCAATAACCCTTATCCTCAGGGCCTTGGTAAGTGGTGACTCCTATGTAATATATATATATCTATCTATATCTATCTATATATATATATATATATATATATATATATATATATATATATATATAAATTATGGAGAAAACAATGGGAAACATAAAGTTTTTAGAATTGCGCCAAAGCAAAATAAAAACGAAGCAGAAACGTGGAACCCGTTGGTGTTTTTTAAGATATAAGTTTTAGTTATAATTTAATTGAAATTGATTATTCCAAGCTGTTTATTCTTGTGACAATCCATAAATCACTGATGATTGAATTTAGGGAATATGGATTTGTATTTTTTTTTATTTTGGTAAAAACGAACTACATTTAATACAAAACTGCTGAGTAGGGCCAAGAGTTTGAAGTAGCGAATTACTTGTTTAGTCGCTGCAGCATTAATTACAATTAATTACGTATTTACTAGCAAACTGTCTGCCTATCTAATCGTTAACCTTCACGGGTACTTCGTTCAAACTACTCATGTAAAAGCAAACAAAAAAAAAAAATACGCGAACTGAGATCGAAATCAAAAACTAAACCTAAAGACAGTGAGTCAAGTACGGTAATCAGTACGGCAGCCTGCCACAACATTTATAGACATTTATTTATTTTGTCATTTTGTCCTCATATTCCCTATACGATATTTCTGACAAGGGGTAAAAAATAGCTGTTTTTAAAAAAAATTTTGAATCTATCTATTAACATTTA
>NC_136522.1:52050791-52078291 GCF_053919585.1 Euprymna scolopes | reverse complement strand
TTAGAAAAGAGTCGCTAACCTGATAGGCCTTGAACTGTCATCTAAGCTTCAGCTTCTGGCCCATTGACGAAATGTTGCATCCCTCTGCCTGTTCTACAAGTACTTTATTGGTGAATGCTCTGACGAACTACAAGCACTTGTTCCCCCTCAACGTGAATACCTCCGATAAACAAGCCACTAAATCTCAGCCTTCACAGGTGTAAGAAAGCCTTCTCCTCCAATAGTTTCTTCCCCAGAACTGCTAGATTTTAGAACTCTTTTCCGGGGTTCTGCTTTCCCAACTGTACTGACATGCAGAAGTTCAAGTGTAATGTGAACAGACATCTTGCTGTTCATCTCCCTTCATAATACCCCTGTAACTTATGTTCCCGATAGTAGCCCTCTACTTCAAAGTTTGGGTTGAGAATTGAGTAAAAAATATATCACCCTTGTGATCTCTTTGTTTTACTGGCTTAAAGGACCAAAATTAATCTAGTTTGGTGGAGTACCCAGCTTAGTGATGTTACTAGAGACTACATCATGTGGTTTTGTTATGTCTACGTATTTCTTATACATTGAAAAAGAATCTACATGATGGCCCACTTAAACATAACCCAATCTATCTAATCTTTGTCTAACCATTTTTTTTTTCATATTAAACGGCCCGGTTAAAAGTATCCCGATCTATCTATTCTTTCTTTAATCATTTTTTTTCATATTAAGCGGCCTATTAAAAGTAGGCTCATCTCTCTAATTTTTTCTTAACGACCAACTGACACCACAAGACAAAATGCAATTCTTTTTCCAACAAACTGGCGCTACATGCCCCACGTCTCACAGATCACTGACACAACTTCATCACAGGTTTACGGAAAAGAGAATATGAAGAAACGGGTTATGGCCACCACGTTCCCCGGACTTGTCCTCATATGATGTTAACATTTGGGGGACTTTAAAACAAAAAGGTTTATGCAAATAATGGTCACAATGTAGAACAACTAAAGGAGAACATTACCAACGCTATCAGGAGAATCACCAGAGAAGATCTACAGACAGTATCTGAAAACTTTGTAAAACGTGCACAGAAATGCATAGATGTCAACGGAGGGCACTTCCAGCATCTTTTGTAACAATACACGTAATTTAAATAAGAAAATAATGGTCTTCCTCTCCACTACCTTTTCAGGGCTCCTTTTAAGTGGGCCACCCTATCAAAGAAAATCTATTAGATTTAAAGGGAAAACAACGAACGCATTCCAAAATCTCTATGCCCACCTCTAAACGACCTGTAAAGGCACGTACTTTAAAATATATCATATTTTCAAAGAATTTAAATATTATGCATATTTTGTCCCAGGCAAAACAATGGTTTCGAATCTGAGTGCCGTTATCCAGAGGAAGACCTTCGGGCAAGGTGGAGCGCCAAATTAGCTCATCTCTCATCAGGGTATATGAGTCAGAGCAGGCAGGTGATGGATGAACTGTTGAGCAATTTAATATTTTTTTCCGGAATCGTTCAACTTAATCATTTTTTTGCGAATCGTACAACTCTTCATTGTGTTAGGCAAATGATACTCACTGCGGTACAATGGCTGAACTACTTGTTCTGTACTAACATTGTATCTACAGCTAGTAATTGCAACCTACTAGATGTATTATACTGCAAAGAATATCATGGCGAAACAGTCCGAATGACGAAAAGACTAATGAGCCATGATTATGGATGTGTGTGAACCAAACCTAATAAATGAAGAATAGAGACACTTTTTTTTTTAAATGCGAATTCCTATCAACGGCTTTTCATATCTTAAGATATATCGCTCTAGATACGAAACTTGTACGATATTACACTCAAGACGTTAGTTGATCCTGCTGGTTAAAATTCATATTGCTTCTTACTCAGTAGAATGTACTTGCTGAGGCAATGGACAACTACTCTATTGCAAAAAACAAAAAACAAAAACAAAAAAAAAACAAAAAAAATAACAAAAAAAAAACCAACAAAAAAACAAACAAACATACAAACAAAAAACATCATAGTAGAACGGTCATAACGGTCCGAACGCAGAAGAGACCGATAAGCCATGGTTATCTTTTTGTTTTACGGCATATCAACCCTTTTCATGCTGAATCCAGTGATTTTGAAAAACAATTTGTTTTCTTATTTTTGTTGTTATTTTTTTTTTTGAAGTCGGTGTCGATTAAACCCATAGTTGGGACCCTAACAGGTACTACCACTCCAGCTCAGAGTGGACCTGGGAGCAAGAGCAATTAAAGGGTGGCTCCACACTCTCCAAAGCCCGCAAGCTTGGGCCTCACCATCGGATATAGTTTAAGATCATATTCAGGACCGATCCAGAGGTAAAGGCTTAGCAAATAAAGTCAAAAGATTCGAATCTGCCGACGGGTAGAAATTGTCACCTCCTACACTGATGATTGAGAAAGCATGATACACAAGTGTCTGTAAGTACAATGAATAATTATTATTTATCATTATATATATAATTATAATATATATATATATACTAGAAGGCAGACTTGACGTTGCCCGGGATTGATGATGATTAACGAATATTTCACCCGCCTATATTTTTATTGTAATCGAAATACATGAAATCGCCCGGGAGGAAGCTTCACGTGCCTCCACATAGTAGCTTAGTCCAGAATATATGTTATTCTACATTGCACTCTTGAGAACGTATTATTTCTTTTATAAAAATTATTTTATATAGACTTCTTTCCAATTTACAAAAAAAACACATTAAGGAATTTACGTGCTAGGTTTAAATCTACAGGCCAGGCCATGCGAAAAAACCAAAAAAAAAAACCCCAAAAAACACACACACAAAAAAAACGTAAATTTTCACGTCTTATAAAATTCTTTGCAGTTAATGAAAAAAAAAAGAAAAAGAAATTTATGTGCGGAGTCTGAACCATACAAATCACCTCATGCAAAATAAATAAATAAATTAATAAATAAATAAATAAATAAAAATAAAACCACGCTATCAACTTACTCACAGTAGAATTTTCACGGCCCGTTGTTCTATCCTTGTTGCTAAGCAACGACATAGAAAAAATGGCGGTAACGATGATAGATAAATAAAAATAACGATTTCGAGTATCGATTATCGGAAATTATTCCGAGAAAAAAAAACTTAACTAAGATCACTCTCAGACTTATGCACTAAAGTTCTGCAAATTTTAAAGACAATCTGTTCAGCCATTTCGGAGTTTATAAGGAAGGGAATCACACACAAAGATAAAGTTGCATTTGTATAATTGTAGAGAAGAGATATATATCGCTTTCTCTCCTTTTTTCCTTGCTTTCTATGTCTCTTTTCCTCTTTCGCTCTTAACCTATCTCTCTTTATTCGTTTTCGTTTTCCTCGCTTTTTATATTTCCTTCCTCCTCCCCCTGTTCACCTCACTTTCTTTCTCTCTATTGCTTTCACACTTTCTCCCCTCATCTCGCCCTGTCTTGATCTCTTTCTACTTTTCTATCTATGATTAATTATCTGAGTACGGTTCAAACCTAGCGACAACTGTTGCATTAAATAAATGTATACGAAAATCTCTCTTCTCGAGGGAGTTGCTAGCGGTGCATATGTTTACTGACGCGTAAGATTGAATTCATTTCATCTTACTTAATAATAATAACAATAATAATAATAATAATAATTGTTATTATTATTATTATTATTATTATTATTATTATTATTATCTCTATATTAATACAATAGCCTGTGTGCTAGTTTGTGTGTCAAGCTTAAATCTTTTTTCTCCTGAATAACTGTCGTTTAATTGTTATCACCTTCCATTTCTTATAATAAATAATTTTACTAAGCATTCTTTATAAGTTTTGGTTTCGGTTTCGATTATGAAGAAAGTCAAGTCATATATATGTTTATTGAGATTGTCGGACTGACTTCCTCATCTTGGTTGTTATTGTCTCGTTTGTTGCCCTCCGGCCTTCATCAGGTGTTTTGTATCGAACTGGGGAACCGTTTGTTAGGAGTCTCGAACCCAACCCTTTATTATTATTACTACGGGGTACCGTGTTCGGACTCCATCTAGGCTCTGGGACATAGTTGCTGATTCTCTGTTTTGAATGTTACTTTTCACTGCCTTCGTTCAGGATTGAACTCAGCACCTTTGGGTAACTGTAAACTTTGATACAACGTTTAGGACCACTCGGCCATATGTCACTAGTTTTGGTTTCGGTTTCGATTCATGCTGATGCACCCAAGTCATATGGAAATGTTTGATATTTTTTAAATCACAACTTTATACTATACTAGACTACCTGTGACCCGTTGGGTCAGTATGTTATATTACCTATGGAATTAATGTAAAAGCGTGACGCTTGTGACGTAAAGAAAATAGTTTTTTGTGACATAATAGAAACATTTTTATGAAAGTATATTAAAATGTAAAAAAAAAATATAGATAGATTTCTGATTATTTCTGTTTATAATCGTTTATTTTTGAAAAAAACAAAAAACAAACTCACAGCCATTGAATCATAAGTGGTTTGCCATACTTATAGGTAGATGTGCACTGAACAGATACCATAATACTTAAATCTTTTAATTTAAACGCGAAAAAAAAAACAATTGGGATAGTCGATTTCAACAATATTAATAGTAAACGGTTATTGCGATGATGCAACCTCAAACAAAACAAAATAACTTAAATTCAAGGTAGTGTTTTCCGTGTTAGAAGCGTTTATTAGACTTGAATCTTCATTAACTTTTTTTTCTTCAACTTGACATCATGGCAAGATAAAATGTAGAGTATAACTTCGAAATATATTAATTTTAAACAAGTACATATTGTTTATTTCCATTATATTGCGTTGTATCCTCTACGTACATATCCCCAACACACCCGCTTGGCAGCAAAATCACACCCCTTCACTGTTGAGGTCTCTAAATCTCAGAAAGTTTTCTACTTAAATAGCTTCTTCCCTAGAACAGCTAGACTTTGGAATTCCCTTCCTGCTACCTGCTTCCCAAACTGTACTGATATGCAGAAGTTCAAATGCAACGTAAACTAACAGCTTAATCTTTCTTATGCATGCTCCCATACGTCCAAGTGGCAATATGCCTTGTTTGGGGGGTGAAAGTGAATAAAAAAAAAGAAAAAAAACAGCACTCAATGAATGAATAAACGTTCTGCTCGAAATTCCCTGAGTTCGACAGAATAATTTACGTGGTCTCTAAGATACACCTGAAGAAGGTCAGATGTTACATCAACGAAACGTTTGGGGGGTGAAAGTGAATAAAAAAGAATCGGCTTTCGTACTTCAAAATAACTTTAATTTTCCATAAATAATCATACCTACATTACATTTGTGTTTCATAACCTATTGAATTTTATGTGTATGGCAGTGTTCTTAGATAGCGTTTCTATCGGAATGTCTTCGATAAGTATCGATAATCGATAAAAGAAGGAACAGGCGATATTAACTAAAGTTAACAGCTTACACCAACTTACACCATGAGTGCATTTGAGATATTTTATTACAACACAAGAAGAAAGACCGGACATATAAAATCAACAGTATTTATTTTTGATATGACAAGAGCGCGTTCAAATTAATGTTTCAGTTTGAAGCACAAGTGAAGCATGATACTTGATGTTTTTATCTTTATCTTTAATATAATAATAATCCGGTATATATATATATATATATATATATATATATATATATATATATATATATATATATATATATACTTGTTTATTGTTATATAAACATGGTCACATCCTGCTGCTACAAATAGCCATTTGTTTCAATCAAACAACAGATATCATCAGGCAGCGACTTGACTATTCCAAAGTTCAATGAATAACCATTATTATTATTCATTGAACTTTTGAATAGTCAAGTCGCTGCCTGATGATATCTGTTGTTTGATTGAAACAAGTGGATATTTGTAGCAGCAGGATGTGACCATGTTTATATAACAATAAACAAGTATTATCAGCTCTTTTTATTGAGCACTATCTAACAACCTCGTTGAATTCATCAGTCCATTACTTTTGAATAAAAAAAACCCGAGTATATATATATATATATATATATATATATATATATATATATATATATATATAAATATTTTAGCAGTGATTTCTCTACAGTGCAATGTAGACTACAATGTATTGTGGACGTAGTGAATGCGAGAGACATGTGAAGCTGTCCCCCGGTGAACCCCTATGGGTACCCAACTAGGGCAGGCAATCGATCGATTTGATTGGAAAATGGGTGATTTCTTCGATTTCGATGAAAATAAAAATTTTGGAATGTGAAACATTTGTTGATCAGTATTAAACCCTTGCCAAAGTCGGGACTCCTTGCTCTACTATTATGAAATAAAATGTTCAACGACTGAAGATTGACATGAAACAGCGCTACGAGGTGCGTGCAATAAGTAATGCCCCTGACCCACTTTCCATAGTAGTAGAGCAGCGAAACTTTGCACAGTTATTAGTCTTTCTCTACATAGGAACCACCTAGAGTTATGCATTTCTCCCATCGTTTGATGCAGCCCTGGAGACCGTTTTTGTAGAACACCCCACGTTGGTCCTCCAACCACGACGTGACTTCAGAAATCAAGGCTGCATCATCTGGGAAACGCTTTCCTTTCAAAAACAACTTCATGGCTGGGAAGAGGTGAAAGTCAGAGGGTGCAAGGTCAGGAGAGTAAGGAAGATGGGGAGGATGTCATAACCACACACCCGTGCTCCTGATCTGGCGACATGCGAGTTGTGGACCGGAGCGTTGTCCTGCAGGAGGAGGGTACCTTTGCTGATCTTGCTCCGCCTCTTGATTTTGATAGCTTCCCTTAATTTCCTCAAAAGTGAGGCATAATAGGCTCCTGTAATTGTGGTACCCTTTGCCAGGAAATCTGTCATCACTACTCCGTCCTGGTCCCAGAAGACAGTGAGCATGACCTTGCCAGCGGAGGGCTGCACCCATGCCTTCTTTGGAGGTGGTGAGTCCAAGTGCTTCCACTGCATTGACTGGGCTTTGGTCTCTGGATCATAGTGATTGACCCAGGTTTCAGCCTGTGTAATCAGTCTTTTGAAAAACTTTGACTCATCTTCTTGGCACATCTCCAAATTCATCCTCGAGCAATCGACGTGGTCTCGCTTCTGGAATGGTGTGAGCAACCTGGGGATGCCATTTGGCAGACACCTTATGTATATGCAAATGGTCGTGAATGATAGTTTTCACAAACCCTGTACTAATCTTGACATCTTGGGCTATTTGGCGAATAGTAATGCGCCGTTCTTCCAATATGGCAGCCTCAACTTGACGGACAGATGCCTCGTCAATAGCAGAAGGGGGGTGACTAGGTCTGGGAGCTGTTTCCACAGACTTCCGGCCCTGTTTGAATTCACGATGCCAGCGTTTTCCAAGGTCATATGATGGGGCATTATCACCATAAGTTTCTTTCATTTCATCAAAAGTCTTTTGTGGTGTGCGTCCTTTTAAATGCAAAAACTGCTCGACATTCAACAGGCTCCATTTCACACCTGACTCAGTTCAATCACCTGTAAAACAGAAACCACAATTAGTTCAGAGCTGTAATTTGCCACATAGCCCGTAGAGATATAAATCATTGCACATGCAAAATTACAGCTAGATCAGACAACTAGAAGTGTGTCAGGAGCATTACTTATTGCACGCTCCTCGTAATTCCGAACGTATTTTGTCTCTCCCATCGATTTTTAATGTTTATTTGATGCACTTTAACATATAAGTTGATTACGTAGTTATTTGTGCGTGTGTGTGTGTGTGTGTTTAGTGTACGCAAAGAGGAGCAGTGAAAAAGGAAAAGAACACCTTATTTGAAAAAAAAATCTTTTGTAGCGCTTAAGTCAAGGTAGACATTTATTGTGCATTTTTTTTTGTATTCATTGTAAGTTCCATTTTGAGAGCGAAAAAAGAATAGTTTTTCTTAGTTTCACACCTGATCGATACTAGCAACAGGTCGATTTCTTTTTTCTATTATTTGTTTCATCTCCCCCTTTTTTCATTTATATAATTGTCCAACAATCGCCAAGAGTGGCGCTGTCTGTCAATCTTCAGTTAGCCATGCTTTCGTTTTAAACTCTAGAAATAAAGGGATTATTATTTCTAATTCTCAATGCGTACAAAAATATAAGCGTCCGTTGAGCTATTTGTTTTGCTTCTATTTGAAATAGTTTTGTCCTGAGTGAACACGTCGTTAAATTTCATAAAATCTATATATCGATAAACGTGAAATTGTCTGTATGTCTATGTGTCTATGTGTGTACATTTTCCTACCAAACTACTCTGTCAATTTTCAGTCTACAGACTCGAGATTTGAAATAAAGGATATTGAGATTTGGAAAAAATCCTTTTTATCGGTTTTCGACCCGAAAATTTTGCTGTCAAGAGATAAAAGTTCAACGATTTGACCTTTGAAAACTCTACCAAACTCGTCCGCTAATTTTGGGTCTAAACACTTGAAATTTAAGATGTGGGTTACGCGGACAGGGATCTAACTTTTTGATTTGATGTAAGCACAAAAAACTTAATATAAGGGTTAAAAATTAGGGTCAAAGTTGAAAAAAATTGACCTCTGCGATCTCTACCAAATTACTCAGACAATTTTTGGGTGAAACATTTGGAATTTTACATAAAATATATTCAGAAATAGAGCAAGCTTTTTAATCGGTTTTGGGGCGAAAAGTTGGCTGCAAAGGGGTCAAAGTTTAAAGGATTTGGTCGTTGCGATCTCTAGAAAACTATTCAACCAATTTTGGGTCTAAACATTTGATATTTGACAAAAACAGCATTCAGACATGACGTAAGCTTTTAAATCAGTTTTTGGGCGGAATTTTGGCAGAGTTGAAATAGTTTACCTTTGACGACTCTACCAAACTCATCTGCCAATTTTGGGTCAAAACACTTGTTATTTTAGATGTAGGTTACCTGAACACGAGTCAAACTCTTTAATATATATATACATATTTATATTTATATATATACGTGTATGTATGTATGTATGTATGTATGATACCACATAAAGTTATGAACAGTATATAATGCTCGAGCAAAGCCGGGCTGAACTGCTAGTAAACTATAAAAAGCTGCGTCTGTTTTGGTTTCGATTCTCAGTGGTGGCGCATGAGTCTTTTTTTTATATTTTTAAATCATTAGTATATATTGCATTCAATCTATCTATCTATATACCTATCTATCTATCTATCTACCTATCTATCTATCTATCTATATATAAAAGTGAAAATGTCTGTCCGTCTTTTCTCTATGGTAGTTAAGGAAGACTATTATACAAAAAGGCATTACTTTACATATTCACACTTTTTAATATATACATATGCGCATAACCTTATGAACAGCACAGAGGGCCCAACCGAAGCTGGGTGAAACTGCTAGTATATATATATATATATATATATATATATATAAATATATATATAATTGAAAATTGCAAAAGAACATCTTAATTACATTTTAAGACTTTTTCAAGATGACAGATTTGAATATTTTCAGGCTAAACAACAGCATTTTCATAAAAAATCGGCCAGGTTCATTGGACGCAACTTTATTTAGATACGTTAAATTATATCTATAAAATGCTGCGTTTCCATGGACGTCTGTTGTGCTTAAAATGGTATTTTAATCGCTTAAAACAGAGATCAATTGGATGATACTTATTTTAGATACGTTAAATTTTCTCTATAGAATGTTGCGTCTATTTCACTAGGACTTAAGTTTTAAAAAAGAAATCGCCAAAACACACAGGTTGTATAAACGCAGCTTATGTTATATGCGCAAAATAAGTTCTATTGATGCTACTTCCGTTTGGTTGTCTGTTGTAGTTTTGTTTTAGATATCTAATTCATATGTAAACATATAAAGTGATGAGTGCACGTTAAATTTACCCTACAGATTGTTGCCCCCGTTTGCTGTACTTAAATTTTAAATAGTCATTTTATCTGTAAAAGCATGGTTTTAAATAGCATGTCAATCGTAACTCATGTTGATGCGTTAAATAATCTCTATAATATTCTGTATTCGTTTGAATAGCTATTGTACTTTATAATGTTAATCTGTAAACGAACAATTTGAATGAACGGAGCTTATTTAAATGCGTTAAATCATGCCTATAAAATGTTGCGTCCGTTTGGCTATATGTTGTATTTCATTTTTATTTAGTATTCAAATCGCTTAATGCACAGTTTGAATGGACGCAGCTAGTTAAATATGTGTCAGATTATGTTTATAAAATTCTGCGTCCGTTTGGCTATCTGTTGTATTTCACCTTTAAATAGCATTTAAATCGCTTAATGCAATGTTTGAATGGACGCGACTGGTTAAAGGTTAAAATGCTGCGTCCGTTTGGCTATGTGTTGTATTTTATTTAAATTTTAAAATTTTATTTAAATTTTATTATTTGATTTAAATCTAATTTATTTTATTTAAAATTAAATTTAATTTAAATATATTTTTTAATTAATTTTATTTGATTTTTTAAAATTTTAAAATTTAAAACTTTTTTTAAAAATTTAAATTCATTTAAATTGCTTAATGTACCGTTTAAATAGGCGCAGCTAATTAAAGATGTGTTTAATTATGTATATAAAATCATGCGTCCCTCTGAATGCGTCGGTCCGTTGTGCTTCATCTTGAAACTGCATATTTAATCGCTAAAAGCAGAAACAGTGTGGACGCAGCTTACATTTGATGCGTTAAATGATATTCATAAAAAAATACTGCGTGTGTTTGGCTATCCGTAGTTCCTTCAAGTTTTAAATAGCATTTACGTCGCTAAACCCGGGTTTTAATTGACGCAGACTATTTTAGATCTGTTTAATTATTTCTATAATCTGCTGCGTCCGTTTGTACTATCTGTTGTACTTCAGCTTTAAATAGAATTTTAATCGCTAAACGCACGATTTGAATGCATTTACCGTATGTTAGATGCGCCAAAACCTGTTTATAAGAAGAGCTTTCTCCTGTGTATCAGCTTGAAATATAATTTTCATCGTTGAACGCCCTATGGAATTGACTCATTATTTTGGATACGTCAAAATATGTCTAGAATCACATGCAGTGTGTGCTTCAGGTTGAACTAGCACTTTGATCTCTAAACAAAGTCTGTCTCTATTAAAATACATGTCTGTAAAGCAGTCCCTGTGTGCTAGTTTGAAATCGAATATTAGTCGGTTGTTCTGAAATGATAATGTTTAAGAGGATACTATGATTGGGTCAGATTTATAGAAAAAGGCTGCATCCGAGTTTGAAGTTCGCTTGATTGGTTGTTTTTGTCATACGGCATATCAACCCTTTTCAGGTTATTTAATGCCGAATCTAGTTATTTTGAGGAAAAACTTTTTAATAGAATTTTTTTTTCAAGTCGGTTTCTATTTAACCTATAGTCGGGACCCTAACTCCAGGTCAGAATGGACCTGGAAGCAATGGCAATTAAAGGATGGCTCCGCACTCTCCAAAGCCCGTAAGCTGGGGTCTCACCATTGGATATAGCTTAAGGTCATATCTAGGACCTTGGAGTTTGGCATTAAGATATTTGTTCATATTACATTTAAATTGCATCGTTAAATACCCGATTGAATTGACGCATATTATTATAGCTATGTTAAAATATGCCTATAATAACATGCTGCGTCCATTGATCCCTGAGTTTTGCTTCAGCTTGAGGTAGCGTTTTGAATTCTATTAAAATACATGCCTGTAAAACAGTGTTGTACGGGGAGGTGGGAGATATTAAAACAGTAATATTCCATAGTCAGGGATAGGAGGATGATATATAAAGCAGTCATATGTAACTTAGAAAGGTGGGAGATATTGTTCTTATAACGGCACCCGTTATAAACGTATAAATTGTATGTATGTTATTTAGTCACAGGATACGATATCGACGTATAAACTTAGTCATGTTGTATCAGAGAGTTATCACACGGGTATATATTACATTTCATATATAAGAAGAATAATATATGCCTCATACCTTTCTTTCTTCACGAATTCTTCCATCTTCACTGCTCAGCTCCGTGGTGAAACATGACATGAACAATATAATAACCAATTGAGATCTCTGTTCTCCGTTCTTTTGTGAAACCACAGAACAACACTTTATATTTTTAAAATATAGACTTATTTCAGTTGTCTCAAATTGTGTCCACAAGAGTCTGAATTTCGTCTCTACATGCTTATTCGTTACAGCCTCGCTTCCTGGCTTGAAGTACGTCTATTCACTTGCGTGATTAAACTCAAACTCCCGTCTCGACTTTCCGACATATTGACCTCAGTTCCGGTGACGTAACCGATTAAAATAACGTCTCCTTCACATGAACTCCTTTGTCACGTACGCCTGCTCAAGGTTATTTTATTTATATTTAACCTAGCTAATTTATGTAAACATCTTCAGCTAAAACCCATTGCTACACTTTATTCTATAAATAATAAATAATTCACAATATAAACTATTTTAAGAATATCATTGAATAAATCGATAAATATATAGATAGACAGATAGATCGATAATAATTGATTAACTTTTAACAATATTATTATCTTATAGCAGAATCCAGAGTTTAAAATCGTATTTTTCTGTTATGATCAAGTTTTAGAGTAAGGCATTAACGTTAGTTCACACTACATTTTAATTTTTGCACAGCGTTATTTTTCCCTCGGTATCAAAGCCAAAAGTGTAGACCTTTGTTGAGATTACCATTTTCCTCTATTGAATGAGGTATGTTTCTAGTCCTATGCAGTTCCAGTAGTTCCACAACCCAGGCTTTGCCTTCGTCCTTGGAGAAAGTGTAAGTTTATTGCTGAGGAGTTCCTAACGGTAAATGTTGACGGGGTGTCCGAGACAATTTTTGCTGACCAGAGTGCTCTTTTCAAAATCTCATTTTCTGACTCTTGTATTACACAAGTCGTGCGAGGACGAGACATAACGTCAGCCTAATGTGCCTACATCACATCTAACCGTGACAGATCACTAACAATTATATTTTAAACATAATCTTGACTTCCTAATGAAATTACGATTCGAAACTTTATCTGACAGAACTAAAATGCTCTAATATCTTTGTTTCCGAAACATTATTTTCCACCGTATAGTATCATGCCAGAATTCTGATCGCTTGCTTACAAAAATCGAATTCAAATTTTAACAAAAAATATTCTCACTTATTCACTGAGGATGCTAGGGCTAATGATTCTAGCGTATATTATAATAAAAGACAATCTAAATCTACCCATCGAGAAATAATTCACACCATTACCTAGTCGACGTCTTCAGAGACATTTGAAGATGTACACTGATATGGCATAAGTCAGAAAGATTGGCACCCTGTGTTGAATTGAGTGTCCCTAATGGTGGAGGTCTGAACAGAGCTGCGAGAAACAGACCAAATATCAAGGTCTCATGTATGATATGAAAAGAAACTGGAATCTTAGGGAGATATCAATCATACCAGTTATTATCGGTACTACAGGGCTTATGAAGAAGATCATGAAGTCCTACCTAACTAATATTCCTGGTGAACCAAGTGCAAAAGAGATCCAGTCAATTGCACTTAAGAGAACAACGAGGATACTAAAAAGAGATTTCGGTTGGTTTCAATAAAAAACAGGGCAATGTTGGCGGCTGATTTGGCTGACCCATACCCAGCATTACAATCTTCAAAGAATAAAAATGAAAAAATATCGGAATTATTTGAATTCTCTGTTTGTGTTTATTCTTTAAGGGGCAGACAAATATACAGGGTGTATACTTTTATGTACACATACGATGTGGCTTAAATAAGTTTCCAGGCTTTTTTCATATGGACACTTTTGTTGATAGGACACACATGAACCTCTTGTCCCCTTCGAAATAATCTCCTTCAACTACATTGCACCTGTACCGTTCCAACATTTTCGGATGGTGTCAATGACCCTCGTCACAGCTTTTACATCTTCTCAGTTTTCCTATAAAGATAGAGTCTAGGGTTTTTTTTAGCTTAGAGAATGAACTAATATCACAGAAAGCAAGTTTATAACAATAGGAAGGGCGAGGAACTATCGATGCCCATCTAGGTCAGACAACTTCTTTCTTTTCTGAACTTCTCTAAGCACTCTTGGAAAAAAAAAACTTCCTTCAAATCTTCCGCATCTTCAGGTCCTTGCAAACAATCGTGTGTACAATTCCCACAATTACATCGAACTGTGCATTTATTGCCTCTGTCCATAACATTCTTTATTTAGCGAATCAACTCTGGTGTTCTGACTTCCTTACTCCTCCCACACCTATCATTATTCCTCACAGACTCCCTGACATCCTTGAATCTCTGATGCCACTCAAAAAGTAATGCTTGATTTATGCAAGATAGTCCAAACACAGCCTGGAGCATTTTATACGTTTCTGTGACATTTTTCCAAAGTTTAAAACAGAATCTTATTGCGTACTGTTCCTCTAAAATCTCCTCACATCCAAGTTTCATTTTTGAAATTCATCAGCTGTGACGATCAGGTTGTAGTAGGGTGTATTCCTATTCCTGCTGTAGCTGTTCATTTGAACTTGAAATTATAAAAATTTAGTCAGTCATATCATAAGATGTATAGAAATAGCATACTGAATTTTCATTTTTTAAATGCTTGTCCAAAACAAGTCTGAAAATTTAATGAGACTCCTAGAATTCTAACTGTTATTTTACATGTTGCGGTTTGTTATTTTTTTAAATAAAATTAATTCATTGACTAATTTCATTCATTATATCTTTTAAGACAGACACTTTTACCACATAGCGGACAGAACTCTTAAAACCTGGTACTTAGAGTAAATGAGCACTTCCGAATTCGAGTAGTAACCGAGTGAACCAACCCGGAATATTCCGACTGGACCAGTCCAGAATATTAACATAAAACCTTGACAAAGAGAGAACAGACTGTTTTTCTTCGAAAGAATATTTGACGATCCTGTCTTTAATAATTATTTTGAAGAAAATAGCGATGTGTTAAAATTGAAGTCTAATGAAAATATATCTGGAAACATCAAATTTATAGAAATTCAAGCACAGGCCTCCCGGCCTTGCACGGTCATAAACACGCTTGAATATATTTTAATTCATGTAAATTTCGTATGTATATTTCAAGGGCACCTTCATATCATTATTATGATTGCAACGTCTTGTCAGACGAGTGCCACTCCCTCAGTCACTGAAAGTGATGTGCCCAAAGATGACTTTTTAGTCCTGCCAGCGACTTGCACATCCTCAAGCAGACATGACACTGAAGACGGTCATTGGGTTGGATGAAACTAACAGCAACGGAACCTGTATCATCGTGCGCTTTTATATGATTAACAAGGCATGTCTTAGAAAACAGAGCTCGGTCAAACACCTCACAAATCCAATGACCTCCATAATTAGGCGGTAAGGTTTGGCGTTTCCTACATGCTCTCTTGAGCTTTGCTCTGTCTGCGCCCCCTATATAGCAGTGCCCTCCAGTACGTATTGCAAATTCAGTATGCTATTTCTACTGCTTTTTATTTACATAGAAAACAGGAAAATAATAATTTTTTGTGGCTTATTACAAAACGGAAACATATTCTATTCATAAATCCTTTTTTTTTAAATAAAATAAAAAAAAACTACAGATTATAGAATCTTTTTTATTTACATAAATAAGTAATAACATGTATTCTATTTTCCATTTTCCGGATGAAATTTGAATTTTGTTCAAGGGAGTCATTATTTCTGTAAAAGATTAGGGGTTTTACATAGGAATCAAGGCTCAGAGACCACTCGAGGATAAGTGTTAAAAGTGTACAGTAGTCAATTGGACAATATAGTAATCGTTAGTAAGAGAAATTTGGTAAATTTGTTAACTTAAGCGGTACGGCTCATCAAGAAGTTGTTTACGTTGGACTTGAAGACAATCAGATTGTAGTCTGCTGGAAAGCAGGAAAACGGAAGACAGTTGAACAGGCGTTTAGTTCTAAGAAAGAAGATTTGTTCATGTAATCTACGTTTAGGTTTAGGCACAGATAAAGAATGGGTAGAATTATTCATTAATGAATGAATAGGCCAGCGCAACAAAGTTCCACAGGTTATCCATTCTCTGGTCCCCCCTCGCCAATCTTTTTCAAAAAAGACCCGACTAGCTGAAACCAAATAATTTTCCCCACTCCATATCTGTGCCTAAATCAAAACGTAGATTCCATGAACAAAGCTTCTTTCTTAACTGCACGCCTGTGGAACTTAGTTCCGCTTGCCTGTTTCCCTCCCGACTTCAACCTGGATGTCTTCAAGTCCAACACAAACACATTCCTTATGAACCGCCCCCTATCCAATACTATTGCTGCACTATCCCTTTGATTACTGTACACACAATAACCCTTATCCCCGAGTTGCCATTGGGCCTTGATAAGTGGTGAACTCCATGTAATAAAAAAAAAGGTTAGCCGTTATGAGAAAGAGATTTTGTTCATGGAATCTCTATTTAGATTTATTCATAGTTGCAGAGGTTGGAAACTTATTGTTAGTGGTTGTAGCTAGATGGGTGCTTTTTTGTGCAAGTTTGACAGGGTGGACCATAACTTAAACCTCTGGCGAGCATTTGCTATAACAATAGCGGTAGAGTAGTGATACTCCTGCAACGTTTCTTCTGTGGAAAGAGATTGCCGGGAGAAGAAAAGTGCCTCAGCTACTTGGTTTCTAAGCCGGCCAAGTAGCCCCCGCCCGAGATGTGGCTACAGTACTCTGTATCATGAGAATTTAACTTTTATACAAGGAAAAGGATTGCGTTGGGAATTAGATAACTTCTGGATTTGTAGATTGACACACACATTTTTTTCCAACGACCTTGGGAGCAGTTTTGATGTACGTCTTACGTTTCACTTCAAGATTATATGGCAGGACCAAAAGCTTGTTGAAGCAAGTAGCTTATTTGAGTCAAGAGCCGTTAATATCAATTGGGGTCAAATGGGGATTAGATCGTTCATGGTGCAAAGATATAAGCTTGGTTTTGAATACGTTAAAATTAACCACCCATCTCTTGCCCATTATATCATGGTGCTAAAATTTGGAGGCAAGAGACTCAGAGACATCTTGATCGTTGTTGGCTTTTAAAATTATTACCATAGATGATAGCGTTGTCTGCATATGTGCGTATGTGTCATGTTTTCACTTATTATCAGGTTGTTGCATAAGTTCCCGCCATTTAATAATATTTTTCCTAAAACATGTTTTGATAATTGGGAAAGTGTTATATATAATTAGAAAGCACGTATTCTGTTCTACAAGATAATGGTTATCGTTTTTTACTGATGTAATTTTCTCTCGTTTTTCAGAACTGGCAAATAGATTGTCAAGTAGATAAAAAAAACCCTCACATTTTCGACACCTCCTTGTTTTCGCCTTTAATCGAGATCAAAAAGCGAGTTAAGTGATCAAAGATATTTGTGCCGTATATGGAGAAAACGCTATAGCTGAGAGAATTGTTCGAGATTGGTTTACTAGATTCAAAGACGGTAACTTTGACCTCAATGACGCTCCTCGTTCCGAAAGATCAATAAAGATATGTAAAGACAAACTCAGGGATATTTATAGGAAGATGGTCATCAGACATGTAGAGAATTGGGTGAAAAGATGAAGTGTGATTTTGCGAAAATTTCACGCCACATTCAGTCGATGAGATGTACACAAAAACTTGGAACTTAGATCCCACACGAACTTACTTTTGCTGTTAAAACTTTTGAATTTCTCTTTAAAAAACAAAAAAAAAAAACGACGGGAACTTATGCAATAACCTAATACATATCGCTAGTAGTGATGTGACGATTCCAATATTTTTCCCGATTCTCATACAAATACCGATTCCGCACTAAATTCCCGATTCTGATACAATTACCGATTCCGATTCTTTATAAATCTCTAAATATTTTACTATAAAATTGTTATTTTGTCCCGATTACTCTTAAAGGTTCCTATATTTTCTCAAACGTAAAAAACGCACTTGTGAGGGTAGGTCTATATATTTTAATCTTACTGGAAGTTTAAATCAATAAATATTTATTATTTTATTATCACTACAAACAGTGGATGATATTTCTTAAACTAAAATAAAATAAAAAAGATAGTTCAAGGAATCATTTTGGGCATCGGAAAATAGGCTCAAGTTTGTTCGATTCCGATACCTCGAAAAGCTCCGATTTTTTTCGATTCCCGATTCCGATTAATCGTTCCAACACTAGTGTTTATATTAGATAATGTCTTTTTATATTGTAAACGAGATATATAGAGGGTAGAAATTATCACAACGCTTATCGAAGGTTGGTTTTTTTTTATATGGTTTACGGCATATAAACCAGTGTGGGCCATTTAATGCCGACTTATTTATTGATTTAGAACTTTTGTTTTAAAGTAAGTTAAGTTCTTCAATTTATTTGTTGGGTCAATTCAGGTTTTTTGGGTCATTTATTGAATTGAGTCTGGTTAGGTTAGGATTATATTAGATCGGTGCAAAAATAATAGCGTTTTTTGACTTTGAACTTCATGTCAAAAAAGGACTTCTGTCTTTTGTTATTATTATGGGTTCATCTCTATTGAACATGTTTTGAGTAAAGGTTTTCTATATTGATTTCTATTTGAATTTTATGCATCCATAAAATTATATTTGTCACTGGAACAGTAGCAGAAAATACATAATCGTCTTCATCAGCTGTTATCACTTGTAAGTATTTCATCATAGCTCCCAGGTCATCAGGAGTAAATACGCATCGTTTCGGGGCTTTCCTCTCAACGGCTTTTCCTCGTAACCTCTCTTTCTAAGTGATGTGAGGCCTAATTATCTGAATTGCCTTTACTTCAAACGAACTATTCAATATACACTAGAAAAATGCGAGCATGAAAAGTAATATGGTTAAGCTTAATCATGGAAAAGTAAAGGACTGGTTGTTAAAACTGGAAAAAAAGGACAAGATATTGTAGTAAAAAATATAATAAATTTACAACTTAAAATATTGCAACATTACGAATTGATTATATAATATTATAAATTAAATTAAAATCTTAATGCTGCAGTATTTTTAGTTATAAATTTATTATATTTTTTACTAGAATATCTTTTCTGGTCCAGTTTAACAACTAGTCCTTTATATTTCCATGTTTAAGCTTGACCATATTACTTTTCATGTTCGCAGTTTTCTATTGTAGTTCATGATTTTTCCATAAATTCACAGTAATTCCAGTAAAAAATAAGACTGAAAGTGAACTAAGAACAATCTTAGTTCAGTTTCAGTCTTTTTTTTATCCCATAAACATAACATGTACATATATAATGGCAATGTACGGCATTCGTCTGCTTTCAATAAAATCTCCTAATTACCTCCCTTTGATACTTTCGTTTTCTTTGTTTCACTTATTATTTCGCTTTTCGCGAGATCGGTGAATTGGTAGCAACGACAAAGTAGAGACAAACTCGCAATACCCCCTCTGTGGAAAATAGGTTGCAGGGAAGAGAGAAGAGCATTCCCCACTAAGCTACGAAGTCCATTTTGAACTCTGCCAAAGCAGGACAAGCCGCCTCTAGCAACTCCCGCCAAGATGTGGCAATAGCACTCCATCCTTGGGCGTTCTCGGTCTTCATACTAATAGGGAAATTAATCAACAGCGAGACATCCACCGGAGCGGCAGAAGGATCACACTATCCCACCACCGACCTTGGCAACAGACTCGATGTACGTGTTCGATTTCAGACCAGGAGCAAAGGCCACGCCTGTTCAAACATGGAGCCTTCCCAAGGCGAGAGCCATTCATAAATTTTACACCGGTTTTAAAACAAAATTCTGGTATATAAATCATAATATGAAAATAATTAGTTTATATACTGCGTGGTCAATTTAAAAATAGCCCGATCTCTCTAATCTCTCTCTAATCAATTAGTCAGCCCATTTTTTTAATGGACTGTGAACACTGAAGTTTATCTTGCAACAGTTTATCAACCAACTGACACCACAAGACAAAATGCAATTCTTTTCCCAAAACGATGGCGCTACATGCCACACGTCTCACAGATCACTGACGCTTCATCACATGTTTCCGGTTGGTTGGTTGGTTGTTTTTGTTTTACGGCATATCAACCCTTTTCAGGTTATTTAATGCCGAATCCGGTGATGTTGAAGAATTTTTTAAATAGAATATATTTGTTTTTTGCAAGTCAGTTTCTATTTAACCCATAGTTGGGACCCTAACAGGTACTACCACTCCGGGTCAGAGTGGACCTGGGAGCAATGGCAATTAAAGGGTGACTCCACACTCCCCAGGGCCCGCAAGCTGGGGCCTCACCATCGGATATAGTGTAAGGTCATATCCAGGACCCATGTTTACGGAATAGAGAACAATAAGCAAAGGGTTATGGCCACTACGTTCTCCGGTCTTCATGTCTTTGGGAGACTTTCAAACAAAATGTTTATTCAAATAATCCTCCAAACCAACGGTCTCAGGGAAATCACTATAGAAGATCTACGACCTTTGTGCCCTAAAATTTATTTGTCTACATAGTCATCACTATTCTCAATGCACTTTTACCCGGAATTCAATCATATCTCTGCTTCTGACGCACGTTCATGACAGGGTTTGCTTTGTTAGAGTCTCATATCATCAATATTTGCAACAGGGGGATGAAACTTATGGATGCTTAAGTTCAGTCATCATAATAATACAATTTTTAAATTTCTCTGATCCATTCTGGCGGAATAAATCTGTAAATGATGTTAAATGATGTTAAACGTGCCCAGAAATACATAGATGTCAACGAGGAGCACTTCTAGCCTCTTTTGTAACACTTCACATAATTTAGCCAACACCACAGGTAATTTAACCAATACCACAGGTAATTTAACCAATACCACAGGTAATTAAAACAATAAAATAATGTTCCTCTCTACTATATTTTTTATGGGCTACTATTAAGTGGGCCACCCTGTCCTTATGAGAATTGATCTCCAAAACCAAATGAAATTTAATATTTAATAGTCAATCCCATATTTCCAAATTTGCATCAAGACATTAATTTAATCAAATTACCGATCTGAATTTGTTGAACTGTGCTCGAATATATTTTCGAGAAACATTTGTAAGATTTCATTTATTTCGAAATTGACATTTAATGGCGATATGATATTACTCTGAGATGACGTGTGGGCTAGCTTCATATGCAACACCATATAAAAATGAGTTTATTTTAAAAGCTGACTACAATATAGTTGTCTTCAAGTCTAACGTAAACATGTTTTTGATGAGAGTTCCATATAAGTTAACAAATTTACCGAATTTCCATTACTAACGATTACTATATTGTCCAATTTCTACTGTAACTCTTTAAACCTTATCATCGAGTGGCCTCTTGGCCTTGATAAGTGGCGATCCCTACTTAAAAAAAAAACAACGTTGATCTTGCTGGTGAAATATTATCTTCACTGATGTATTCAGATATATTCTATAACTCTTAAACTTACGGTTATAAATAGAAATGAATTCATTATATAAGTCCGCAAGAACCCGTGACGCAGTGGTTATAATACATTTTTTAAATAACATTTTCACCTCAAACAAGGCACATCGTCAGTTTGATGTAGGGGGCTACTATCAGGGACATAAGTTACAGGGGTACTATGTAGGGAGTTGGGCAGCAAGATGTCGGTTCACGTTACACTTGAACTTCTGCATGTCAGTACAGTTGGGAAAGCAAGGTCCCGGAAGGGAGTTCCAAAGTCTAGCGGTTCTGGGGAAGAAACTACTGGAGTAGAAGGCTCTTTACATCTAGGGATCTCTACTGCGAAAGGGTGGGATTTAGCTGCTTGTCGGGTCCGTCGGACGTATTTACATCGAGGGGGTACAAGTTAAAAAATGTATTTAAATTGAATAAACAAATTACCTTATATTTATTTTATGTAATGCACATTTTGTTGCAATTTAAAAACATTATCTTTCATCTAGCAATTACTGACATAGATATAAAATTTTCAATGATTTTTTTAAGTGCAACAGAATGTACATTACATAATATAAATCAAAGGTAATTTTTTATTCAATTTAAATTAAATTTTTATACCTTACTTTGTAAAATTTATAAAATTGCACTTTGAAGATAAATAAATTTCAAATAGAATCTTGTACCTTTATTTTTAAAGCCTATAGTAAAACATTTTGTTTAACAATTTTCATGTCTTGGATCAAATGCTTTTGTATCTTATCTTTTAGGATTATATTTTAAAACTCTCCTTCTCTCTATTTCAGTTTGTATTTCTCCTCACACCACAACTCATTTTTGCAACCCCCTCTTTGTATTATTACATGCTTTTCTAACTTGTATATATATACTATTATTTTCTATCGGAATTCGTTCTGAGATGAGTAATAATATAACTTATATTATTAAATAATAAAAAAAATTATATATATGTACTAGTAGTTTAATCCGGCCTTGGTAGCACTCGTCTAACAAAACGTTGCAATCATCATATATGCATATATATATGTATGTGTATAAATGCATATATATGTATGTGCATGTATATGTACGTAAATGTATGTATATGTGCATATAGGTGTGTTTGTATTTGTATATGTGTGTGCATATATATGTGTATGTATATGTGTATGTATGCATGTGTGTATGTATATGTACGTACATGTATATATGAGTAGGTATGTGTATTATGAATTGTGTATGTATGTATATATGTATATATGTGTGTATTATGTATTGTGTATGCATGTATATATGTATATATGTGTGTACGTTTATAGATATGTATGTGTATATGTGCGTATGTGTATGTATGTGTATATATGTATGTATGCGTGTATGTATACACATATATGTATACCAATGACCGTTTGCAGTGTCATGTGTGCTGTAGCGTGTGAATTCGCCGGCAGGACGAAAAAAGTCATTTTCTGGCTCATAGACATTTCCTGAGGGAGTGGCACTCGTCTGACAAGACGTTGCAATAATCATGTATTATGTATTATATATGCATGTACGTATGCCTAACACTTTTAACGGAGACGACGGATTTTCATGAGACCGGTATCGTTTTGAAGCTCGAGGCTTCGAACGACAAATATCGAAAAGATTGGCTAAAAACTCCTTCACCCTCAGTTGGGCACTTTGCTACAGGGAGGGTCCGCTTTTTTTTCGCCAATATTTTCGAATGTCAATCTCTATTTCGATTGACTAGCCTTTATTTAAACCTCCGCTACTTCCGGTTTTATTATGGACGCAACGGTAAAGACGTCACGTTTTCCTTTCACTTTCTTTTCTTCTATCGCGGTACGGGTTGGAGCCTGCCTGCCTACTACCACTGTTGTTTTTTTTTTTGCTCAACACAGACATCCAAACACCCAGGCAACACTGTGCTCCCAGGCTCGTATACCTATAAAATTGAATTTTTCTCTCGCTCTGACATTGATATTAAACCCCTCATTTTTCTATTTAAAAATTATTAAAACGAATTTCATTAACCTACTCAATCTAAGATATGCGAGCAACTACATGAAGGGTTACTCATTTACCTATATATTTTTTTTAAAAACGAATTAATTACTTATTGCTTTTATGTTTTATCATATGATGGCTTGTTTTATTTCACTATTACGCTGTATTCTGTTCATGCATAGTTTCTACATTCTGCATAATTGGGTAAAATTTAAGATTTATACGTTCTAGCACGCAGAAATATTTTTCTCTACTTGTTTTTCATTTATTTTTAACTGATGGGACATTCTACCGACATTCGTCTGTATCCCGTGTATTCCAACCAGCGTACCAATTTGAGATTCTAGCCGTCCCTTGAAGTGCAAATGTTTGTATCTCTTTTGCATTTTCTTCATCCGGCACATTGTCCAACACTTTTGTTCAAAGTAAAAACACCGCTGGATCGTACGATTCCGTTAAAATCAAAACGTTTGAACGCGAAAATAAAAGGGTGTAGGTTTTTCATCGACGTCCTTTACGTTCATTTGCAAACAGTGTAAGTTTGTACAAGAAGGACAGGTGCTTGTTCAAATACAGGCTATACAGATCGATTAAGCATATATATATATATATATATATATATATATATATATATATATATATATATATATATAAATATACCACTCGGGCAGACCCTCGATCTACAACGATACAACTAGCAATAATAATAATAATAATAATAATAATAATAATAATAATAATAATAATAATAATAATAAAAATAAAAATAATAATAATAATATTTCTCCTAACAGCCATTCTAACACTAACAACACTCATTATCACCTCCAAAATCGTCCTCGTACAATTATTGTCTCAGCCTTTGTTGAACACTATGAACAAACTTAATTCAAATTCAAATCCCACCCCCACACTGTAGAGATCCCTAGATGTAAAAGATCTTTCTATTCCGGTAGTTTCTTCCCCAGAACCGCTAGACGTTGGAATTCTATTCCAGGTCACTGCTTCCCAAACTGTACTGACATGCAGAAGTTCAAGTGCAACGTGAACCAACATCTTGCTGCCGAAATCCCTACATAGTACCCCAGTAGTTGTTTCCCCTGATAGTAGACCCCTACACCAAAGTGGCAATGTGCCTTGTTTGGGGTGAAAATGTAATAAAAAAAAAAAAATAAAAAAAGTAACCAATACAAATCAGCAAATTAATATTAATAGCAGACCTCGAGCTTTTAATAAAGTACATGCATATATCGACGCTACTTCAACATTAACTGAGAAAAAAAATATCAAACCACATTTCGTCTTTTAACAACGATAATTCTCATAATAACCAAGGAACTTCTCTAACCACTTTAATTAAAAAAACTTTACTCTAAAAATACCCTTTCTCAATTAAATGGACTATCATATAAAAAGTTAAGTCTTATACTCCATGCTCTAAGTCATGTCACCTCTTCACAACCGAAGCTATAACTATAAGTACTTTCCCTCAAAGTAACAATATAATAAATTCTAAAAACGAACTGATCTCTTTCTGTAAACATAAGTCCAAATTTAATTATGGTAATTTTGAAATTACATAGTTATTACTTTAACCTTTCAGATAGATAGATAATTTTACATACCTTTGTTAATACTTTATAACGTAATAATCCTTTATTTTAATTCTTTATTTTTTCTGTGCTTGGCCGGTTTTTTATCTGCAATTTCCGTTTTAGTCTTTAAATATTACTATCTATCTAATATCTCAATCTACGTACACATTCATATCCTGTATGTATATTTACTTATATTTTACTATATGCATTTACTTACTTGCTTTATCCGAAATTTGCAGATACCGGCTATCCTCTCCCCTTAAAATTTAAAAAATTATTTTATTTTATATATATATTTTTTTTTTCTTTATTTTTATTTTTTATATAATTTTTCTCCATTTAGTGTCTTTTAACAACATTTGCTGACACTTTCTTAAGTAATAACATGCACATTTGAATTGACATCTTTTTGCCCTATATTTTTCGCGCCTTTAAACATCATTTTGTCTGGGTCATTTTGACATTTACTTTTCTATTTTCTATTAAATTCTATCACCGTTTAATTTTTTTTTACCATTTTCTTCACTGATTTTTCTTAATTACATTTTGTCTCGGCAGCCGTGTCAAACCAATATCTTATTTTTCTTTTATTAATATTATTGGAATTTCCCCCCTTTTCCTTGTACATATTTGTAAATTATTCCATAGATTTCGGACTATTGGATTATTTTTGACCATCTTCCAATTACGTAATTTCCTTGGGTTTTACTTGTGCGAATGGAAATTGAATTAACTTTCTTGGATTTATATATTTGGATTTTACCGTCATCAAATACTTTTGTATGCAAAATCCGATCCCGCATTTTGCTAATTCCTACCCTCTGATGAGAAGGAAAGTATTTCTTCGAAACTCAGCGGATTTAGGACTATCCACTTATTAAGTGTTTCCTTTTCAGATTAAATATGTTTTTAACTCTTTTTCAAAGTGTTTTTTTAACATGTTTTATTAACTATTTGCTCTTATATATATATATATATATATATATATATATATATATATATATATATATATATATACTAGCATTCCATCCCGGCGTTGCTCGGGGGTCTAGAGGTGTTCAGTTTTTTTAAACGTTGACCCCTATTTTGACCCCTTAACTTGTATTGTCTTGGGCTTAAACTTAGATTCATGTCCAAGGAACCTATATCTAAAAGTTCAAGTGTTTAGACCCAAAATTGGCAGAAGAGTTTGGTAGAGTTCGCAAAGGTAAAATCATCGAAGTTTGACCCATTTAACAGCCAAATTTCTGGCCGAAAACCGATATATATATATATGTATATATATATGTATATATATATACATATATATATATATATATATATATATACATATATATATATATATATATATATATATATATATATATATGTGTGTGTGTGTGTGTGTGTGTGTGTCCTTTTAAGCAAAAACAATATTACTTATTATCATGTTGAAAATAATAATATATCAAAAATACATAAAGTAGAAAGTTATTTATAATTAAAAGTAATTTTTACAGAAAATTGGTAAAATGTCATTTTTCGTAGATGTTTCCTGGCTCTTATACTTCTAGCCTGATGGAAATCTCCCTAAGATTCCAGTTTCTTTTGATGCTGTATATGAGGCATTTCGACACTTTCTACTAAGACTGCTTCTTGTTCTTCTTTTTCCATATCCTAATGTCAGATCCAATAGCTCCATTTTCAAAGTACGTAGCTGTAGAAATTATGTAGTCACAGCGAACTGGATGTGACTTATTTCCAACTGTTCTTTTGGTAGATGCTCCCAGGGCTTGATGCTGCATTAGATATTCAACTGTTTATCAATGGTCAAGTGGAGATGTGCGCTTTATGAGATAGTATTGTGTATGTAATGGGTAAATTTCTAGCCTGAAAAAATAAACGTTATTAGTAAAAGAATCACTGACGACATGTGAATTGTGTATTCTTTTATTTTGAGTTGCGATGATAAAACCATGATGCAAACTATGGAACTCATTTACTATTTACTAAAGGGGCGATTGATTGATAAAATAGGATGACGTGTGCGTATAAATGACACACACTCACAACACTTCGTATTCTTTAAGCAAAAGGGACTGTTCAGATGACGTTAGAGCTGAAGAAAAATCGCAAGAAATTTGAAGCGGGGATATAAGCATGTAAAATTTTATTATTAAAGCTTACACAGTTGAAAATTATGGCACCCCCCCACATATATATTGCGGATAAGGTAAATGGTATATTCGTTTTCAGCATATCCATAAACCTTTCTAATTCGTTATTTTAAAGGACAATGCGAAGGTGGAAACCAAGTAAAAATTTACCAAAGTTCTATTTTTATATTTGGTATACAAAAAAATCATTATATACAGGGTTAATCAGTGCGACTCTCCACGAAAACACTTATCACAAGTCAACGGCTATAA
>NC_136522.1:52035791-52040791 GCF_053919585.1 Euprymna scolopes | reverse complement strand
CCCGATTCTAATATAATATGAGACCACTTATAGTTTCCTTTCGTTTGAATTTGAAACTGGCGGTACAGTTATTGGTCTGATCTTCTGCAATATATATATATATGTATGTATGTATATATATATATATATATATATATATATATATATATATATATATATTCTGTAATATATATATATATGTATGTATGTATATATATATATATATATATATATATATATATAGTGCAAAATTACTTTTTATACAAACATTGTACATACATGTTTACCTCGCAACTTTATGAGTCAATTTTAAAAAGCTGTACCCGGTATAAAATGACCTGATGAGGTCAGATTACGAATGAAATCGCATGGGAAACATGTATGCATATATGCAGCCAATAAAAGTCTGCTATAACACAGATCTACCTGTTATTGAGCACTATGTTTTAAGAGCTAGGGCTCCATTGGATTAAGATATAGGAAAACTATCACAATACAACTATATATATATATATATATATATATATATATATATATATATATACATATATATATATTAACATCAATGTAATAAATACACATACACACATATATAAATATGCATATATAAATGTGCAATTCTACACACACACACACACATATATATATATATACTTGTATATATTTTGGCATATATATATATGCATATGTGTGTGTATGTGTGTATGAGTATATGTTTGAGTCTGGTCATATCTGTTTATCTATGTCTCTATCTTTCTATACATGTTTTTGCGTATACATCGATATATGTGCACGTAGGTTTATCACAACATCTCGATACTTAGTTTCTACCTATCACTTATTGATCTATCTCTCTCTTTTCAAGTCTCTAGTTCTCTTTCGGTACTGTTTATCAGTTTTTGATCATACTTTCTTTCTTTCCCTCTCTCTCTCTCTCTCTCTCTCTCTCTCTCTCTCTCTCGACACACACACACACACACACACACGCGCGCGCGCGCGCGCTGGCACATGTACATATGTTCACGACTTTTCTGCTGCCTCAGTCTATGATTGTCTCTCCAAGCAGCTGGACCCTTTCCTCCTCTACGTCTCCCTCTGAAACTCTCTTTATGTAAATAAACATTTTTGTCAGAAATCAGAGCCTTTTCATATTTTCAATCCCAGTCTCGTCTTAATTATCCATGAATCGATCTCCTTCTTTCTCTCTGTGCCCCTCTGTGTCTCTCTCTGTGTATCTCTTTCCTTCTCTCTGTCTCTCTCTCAATATATATATATATATATACATATATATATATACATATATATATATGTATATATATACATATATATATGTATATATATACATATATATATATATGTGCACATGCAGAGGGAAGAGAGAGAGAGAGAGAGAGAGAGAAGGAGATAAAAAAAGAGACAAACCAAGTTATGTGCTCATCAACGTTTCGTCTTTATTTCGAAACTCCCTCTTACTAACCACACAACTTGGTTTGTTCCTTTATTATTTCTCTATTTCGTCGGAATACTATTTCTATTAATCTCATCGTATATATATATATATGAACAAATGATTAATAAAACATGTTAAAAGACATCTTGAAAAAGAGTTAAAAACATATTTAATTTTAAAAAAGGAAGCACAAGATAAGTGGATAGTCCTTAATCCGCGGAGTTTCGAAGAAATACTCTCCTTCTCATCAGAGGGCAGGAATTAGCAAAATGCAGGATCGGATTTTGCATATAAAAGTATTTAATGAAACTACAAGTAAGTCACAGATCT
The DNA here is from genome assembly GCF_053919585.1 of Euprymna scolopes. Taxonomy (NCBI): domain Eukaryota; kingdom Metazoa; phylum Mollusca; class Cephalopoda; order Sepiida; family Sepiolidae; genus Euprymna; species Euprymna scolopes. The sequence goes on along the minus strand of NC_136522.1, from coordinate 52,039,032 downwards.
TACTTGGTTAAAAAAAAGGGTGAGGTAAGGGGAGTAGGAGGTAAAAGGAAAATGATAAAAAGATTTCACATGAATGGCTGAGTTTATTTTACTTGTAAATATTAACTCTTTAATATTTATAATATATTTTAAGTTTACCATTTTGATTACCTTGGTAAACTTATTGTAATTTATATATATATATATATATAATTAAACATATATTAATATTTATACATATATATATATATATATCACAATATACATATATCTATATCACAATATATGTCATATATACCAATATGCATATGTATATATCGTAACATATATAACAATATACATATCTATACCTCACTGTATATATATATATATATATATATATATATATATATATATATATATATATATATATATATATCACAATATACATACACTAATACATACATTTTAATACACACATACATACATTCACATTTATACATACACATATACATCATTAGTTATAATTCCATAATAACTGTGTCTGTTTTATTTACCCTCACACGTTTTAATTAATTTTATATGCAACTCGTCTTACACGTGTCTCGTTAAACATCGGAAGATAACTAAACGCTTCATCAGAGATAAATAGATGTTTCTTACCAACTGTTGCAAAGTTTTTACTTGGAAGGGAAAAGGATTTACGGTAGAAAAATAAAGATAAATGGAAATGCAGATGTGAAGTCTGCAAAACACACACACACACACACATATATATATATTCATTTATATATATATATATATATATATATATATATATATATATAAAGTAAATGTTAGTTGGCTTGGAGAATTGCTGGTAAAAGAACATGTGGAGTTTTTAAAAGCCGAGAGTAATGTGGAAAGACAAGAAAAGCAAAGGAAAGGAAGGGAAAAGAAACAAAGAGACGCAGCACACAACAGCAATGACAGCCAACAAAAGAGAAATGTCTGTGTATTTATTCATTTATCACTTATCTAATCACTATATAATCATCAGCTAACCAAGTTGCTGGCAAGTCCATTGGTAATATGAAACTTTGCTTTTCCACATAGCTCTCGGCTTTTCAAACTTTCACGCACACACACACACACGCACACACACACATATATATTTAAGTGAAAGTGTCTGTCTGTGTATTTGTATGTCTGTCTGCGTATTTGTGTGTCTGTCTGTACATATTTCCCTACACAATAGCTCTGTCAATTTTCGGTCTACAGACTCGCAATTAGTTATACATGGTATTGAGATTTGGGAAATTTTTTGTAATCCGTTTTCGGCCAGAAATTTTGCTGTAAAAGAGTCAACGTTCAACGATTTGACCTTTGAGAACTCTACCAAACTCCTCCGCCAGTTTTGGGTATAAACATTTGAGATATTAGATATAGGTTCCTTGGACATGGATCTAACTTAATAACTTGGTTTGAGTCCAAAACAGTAAATGTTTAGAGATCATAATAGGGGTCAAACATATAAAAAAAAATTGACCTCTGCGATTTCTACAAAATTACTCAGACAATTTCTGGTCTAAACATTTGAAATTTTACATAAAGGGTATTCAGAGATAGGACAAGCTTTTTAATCGGTTTGTGTCGAAAATTTGAGCTACCAATGTATAAATGTATGTATATATGTTTGCATTCTGCCTAAAACTTTTGACAGAGACAACGGAGTTTCACAAGATCAGTATCATTTTGAAGCTCGAACCTTCAAACGACAAATACCGAAGAATTGGCTAAAAGTATTAATTTCTTCATCCTCAACTGGGCATTTTTCTACAGGGAGGGGTCGCTTTTTTCGCCGATATTTTCGAAAGTCACTCCCTCTTTTCGGTGGTCTAACCTTTATTAAAGCCTACGTCATTTCCGGTTTGGCGGTGGTCGTAACAGTAAAGACATCACGTGTTTGTCCTGTTCTGCTCCTCCTTTGCGGTACGGGTTCGAGCCTGACTTCCTATTACCACATTTTTTGTGTATTGGAGAAATTCGACCTTATTTTTCGATGCTAAAGACGATTCTTTTGATTATTATTAAGTGTTTGTTTTTTCTTGGCACTTAATTTTGCACGACTGATGGCAAGAAAAACTAAATATTTACAGATATTCCCCACAACTGTATTCGTAATATTGGGGAAATTTACGCTCACATTTCATGGATTGTGCAGTAACTCGAGTCCTACCTTCTAAAAAAATTTTTATATTTTCAAATTAAAAGGAATCGGAATCGAAATCGTAACAGCTTTCGGAATCGAACATTTAGAAGAAAATCGGTAATTGTATCGGAATAAAGAAAACTATTGTAATCCTCCCATCAAGAATATATATATATATATATATATATATATATATATATATATATATATATATATATATATATATACTAGCATTTGAGCCCGGCGTTGCCCGAGTGTTTGGATGTGTATGTAAAAAAAAAAAAAAAAAAAAAAAGTGGTAGTAGGAAGGCAGGCTCGAACCCGTACCGCAAAGGAGGAAAAGAACGAGGTAAAACCTAACGTTTATGCTGTTACGACCACCGCCAAACCGGAAGCGACATTTTTTAAAATTAAGGCTAGGCAATCTAAAGGAGAGGATAACTTAAAAAAAATATTGACGAAAAAAGTGCCCCCCCCTTTAGAAAAGTGCCAAATTGAAGGGGAAGATATTAATGTTTTTAGCCAATTTTTTTATATTTGTCGTATGAAAGGTCACTATAAATGATATTGAATTCGGGAAAAGCAGAAACGTTCTTAAATGTCTTCTGTAGTTCGTATTTGAGGGACTTTGTTAATAGCGTCCACGAACCTGCTGATTTTAATAATCGAATTTTTAATCGACTTTTCATCGACTCTATATATTTTGTCTTATCGCTGTTTACTTTAAATTTAAGTTTTTACTTTTAATCCTCATTTTCACTCCTTCGCACTTTTACTTCAATACCTGATGATGAATCGTGGACGAATCGAATGTGCTCGTGACAGCAAGAATCATGGAACTTTTATTAATATTTTTGATTTTGATACAAAAAATATAATGCGGAAAATCGAAAAATTAAAAAAAAAAGAATCGTAAAGTAAAGTTTCTCTGTCGCATTTAATAATATTTGCTTGACTATATATATATATATATATATATATATATATATATATATATATATATATATATATAATAGCAAACGTACCCGTCGTTGACTGGGTTCAAAAACAGCCTAAAAAAATGGACTCTTATTCATGAAGGTATGATAGGTT
>NC_136522.1:51983291-52030791 GCF_053919585.1 Euprymna scolopes | reverse complement strand
AAAGGTCGCCATCTCTCAAACACACCATGAATTTCAGGTTTTAAACTCTTTCCCGAAATATATAATGGATATTGTCACAGGCCAAGTAAGAAATTTGAATTTTATATCATTGAATAAATATATGTGTATATAGACATCTATCTATATATTTATTGATTCGTAAATTGTCACTTGTTTTCGTCTTTTTTAATCAACACCGACTATATCTCATTCCTCGCATTGTGATAGCCTTCTAAATCTCTGCTACATACGTATCCCATACAATGCTTCAAGCAAACTACATATCATATATATATATATATATATATATATATATATATGATTATAATTAAATAATATTTTCTTTTTTATACCTACAGGCCCTAGTGCTTGACGCTAACGCACTAACGCAACAATCAGTGTAGATTGACAATTCCTGCCGTCAGAGGATTCGAACACAGCCATAAAGCTACCTTACACCCTATTTGCGAAGTAATTACCTCCAGATCACCAAACAATTGACAGTAGAATGAAGGGAATTAATAACTAATGAACGCTCAATTCGGGGGCAGATATTAGACAATACAGAGTGTTCGAACGACGGAAATCGCTAACGTTGCTTAAAAACCTAATTGATTGTATTTTAGTTTATATTTGTCAGTCAATGATCCTCCTTAAGTATTCTTAAAAGGGCTTGATAATTATAATTAAATATCAATATTTTTTATTATACTAATATTAATAATATTTTTTATTATACTAATATTAATAATATTTTTTATTATACTAATATTAATAATATTTTTTATTATACTAATATTAAGAATATTTTTTATTATACTAGCGGAATCTATATAAATTCAACAGCGGTATCTTTCAGATGTAATTTCGTAAACTTTCAGTGTGAATGCAAACCCCACAATATTATTGTAGACCTTTATTTTAATTATACAAGTATTTATCTTATTAATCTGGTTAATGTAGTGTCATATTATATTTGGTTATCACAGTTTATTTCTAATATCCTTATAGGAAACTTTTACATATTTTCATTGTACGGACGCCCAGTTCGAAGAGAACCCTCGAGATATTATACCATCTTTAGACAAAATAGATACCGCCCTTAAATCCTAACCAGAAGACCAAGAATGTATAATTTAGCTTCATATATATATATATATATATATATATATATATATATATATAAAGAGAGAGAGAGAGAGAGAGAGAGAGAGAGAAAGAGAGAGAGAGAGAAAGAGAGAGTCGCAAAAGAAGTTGACGGATTGTAAATTTGACCTACTTCCTCAATATTTAAGTTCGGCTTACCAATTTTCATATGTAGGCAGACGAGTCTCTTCGTAAGTTTTTAGATATAGGAAGATAGCACAGTCTACTTTTCTAATTTTATTTACACAACTTAATCTAGGGTATGTTTTTGACAAGGTCTAATTTTTGTTATGAAAAATGATGCTACTCAAATGTCCACCATTTTTTTTTACATTCTTGTACTCTCTGCATGGCATTGCAAAGCACATCATTTAATTTTTTAGCGCTTATGGCTTTAATTTCATCCTCTATATTTTAAGGGCATTTATTGTGGCATGTTTTATTGCATTGGGAGGAGGGGAATTTCTTGTGTTGAAGTTTCGTCGAAATCCACTTTGAGTTTCTGATAGTGACTCATTCAGCTGAAAATATGACTCTGCGATTAATATTTGTTCCTCGGTGTTTGTAACGACTCATGATGACTTTGGAAGAGTTACTCTGGTTGATCTGAAAAAACGAAAGAAAAATAAAAAAAAAATAAGAAAGTTATGAATTTTTTTACAGGCAGCTTCTTTTGGGAATACCTGTATATATATATATATATATATATATATATATATATATATATATATATATATATATATATATATATATATATATACACTACTTCTCACACTGATAATAGCGTAAGCATGAAACACTAATGTCTGCATTTAAAATATTATAAGGAAGCATGGCTTTGGAAGACTTTGTACGCGAATACGATGTTCAGCATGTTAGATATATACCTTTTATTGTAAAAACTAATGGAAAAACATCCGAAGAAGTTGGTGGGGTCAGGATATTTTTATGGACGCATAAATCGTAAGATTGCCTTCCCACTTACGAAACAGCTGTAATGAAAAATCCAGGAAATAAATGAAGGTTATAAAAAATGAAAACGTGAGCCTTTGAATTTTCAACAAAATTTTACACTATATATATATATATATATATATATATATATATATATATATATATATATATACTAGCTGTATATAATTGGCGTTACCCGATCGAAATATATTGCCGCGCGGAGGTATTGGTAACATACTATTTAAGATACACTATTCAAGATACACCGAATTACAAAATGTTACACCGTGTTACAAAATGTTTTCATGTGTTGGAGTTGGGGAAGCATAAAAATGGACTATTATTATTAAACGCGAATAAACTTTCATAGTTAAAGGGGGAATTACTCGTATAACTTAAATAAATAAGCTTACTTCCTGTTTTAAAAGCAATCTACCTAGCACCGAAATCTTATCGTGGAGTGTCCTATTTATTAGGTCGTCTTTATAAATACATCTCGTGTAAAAAAAGAATCGTTACTACTTTAATATGGGGACTTAGCCCGTGATGTTTCTAAGAAAATTCTATATGTGTATAAACTTTTATATTTAAGGGACCGTGTCCAGTCACTCTTTTTATAAAGTGACGGGCGCTTACATAGACGTTATCTTTATTATATGAACATTTATTTTGGACTAGCTTGGGTGCCCGGCGTTAGCCGGGTGTTTGCAGAGGTGTGGTAAGGAATGGTAGGCAGGTACACACGAACCCGTACCGCGAAATAGGGAAAGCATGTAAAAAGAAGTGACGTCGTTGATGTTGCGTCCATCACGAATCGCCAAACCGGAAGTGACATAGGTTTAAATTAAGACTAGACAATCAAAAAGAGGGGATGACTTTCGAAAATATTGGCGAAAACAGCGAACCCTCCCTGTAGAAAGATGCCTAGATGAGGGTGAAGAAGTTAATGGTTTTAGTCAATTTTTCGATATTTTTCGTCCGAAGGGACGACTCTGATAATGATGTTCATGAGAATCCGTCGGTTTTGTCGAAAGTGTTTGCAAGACATACAGACATTCTTTCTGAAAAATTTGAACTGATTTTGTTTCGCAATAAATATTGGGTGTGCCTCAAGGGCTTTTTTAGGGCTCATGAAAACACTACAACTTTGGGACTATTTTACCATGCATGCCCAAAATTTTCTGTGTATGTCTATATAGCAGTTTTGCATGGTGCTGAACTCAAATTTAAATATGTTAAAGCCTTGGGGACACTGGGGGCTAACTCGTGGAAGGCAGCAAATAATGGACATTTTTTTGCATGGTGCTGAACTCAAATTTAAATATGTTAAAGCCTTGGGGACACTGGGGGCTAACTCGTGGAAGGCAGCAAATAATGGACATTTTTTTGCATGGTGCAGAACTCAAATTTACATAGGTTGAGGCATAAAACTGCGCCGTGTATTCATTTTCACCAGGATTTGCCGTCCCCTGGGGACTTTTAGGGCTAAATGGGGAGTGATGTGTGAACGTAGTCATTTTTTATGCCTCGTTCACTGTGCACTCACAGGGGACCATCCATGGTTCACTTGTTTTTTTTTGTTTTTTTTTTCAATTAATAACGAAGTTCTTATCTTTTCACTTAAATATTTCTCTTGGATTTTTCTTTTTTCGAAAATTGATTGATTTTCTAATTGTTTTACGTTTATTATTAACATTTATATTTTTTAAATTATGCATTTATTTTGTTTATATTTAGCTGGTGCAAAAACAATGTAGTTTTTTGACTTGAAATTGAACGTTAAAAAAAAACGATATTATTTGTGCACCAACGTAATATTCATACTTCGAAGAAAAGGGCATATTTAAAAAATACATTAATTAAGGATTTTTCGCTAGTATGATTCATACTTTGAACTTGATGGATTAATAAAAACTAATTTAGACAATTTTATTATTCATAATATATTTTGCTTATTTCTTCATATATATTCGATAATAAAATGAACAGGTTATATAAATCGGGGGATGCAATCTCTCTATTGAATGAACGATGAAATTTTTATGCATTAGTATATATTTTTATATTATCTTATTATTATTATTTTCTATACAACTCCTATTCACCATGGTATTACATTTAATAACTTCTAATTTTCTGCTCTATACTTTGCTAGTCTTTTATTGCATTGTCCATGCAGTCCTCAATGCGTACCAGTTTTCTTCCACCATTTTTCTTTTTTATATTAAGTCGGTCAGCATCATCTTTTGGGTGTAGTATGTTATGTGTATTCATTACTCTTCTATTTAATTTTTTGGGGGGTAGGATTGAAACCGCTATCTTCAGACAATGTCCATCTAGAACAGTAGAGATTCAACGTCTCTATCAACTGCGCCACGAGGTTGGATTCTTTGATCTTATAAATCCACGTTTATTTATTATCTGATCTTCCATAGTTGAGTCCGTACCGATTGATATATATATATATTATCTCTTAATTGGAATTCATTTTTGGCCGAAACGTTGTGAAAAACAACAACCAATAAAGTTGAAAACAACTAATAAAGATGAGAATAATAGTCAGAAATAAAAATAAATTAATATATATAATGCTCATCTCAAAAATGAATTCAATGAATTTTTATATTTGTTCTTTTCTTCAGTTTTTAAAATGATCAGAATATCTTAATAAAGATACTGTGTAAGTATTTTTTTAAAATTCAATTTTCACCCCACACAAGGCACAGTGGCACTTTGAAGTCGGGGTCTATTATCGGGGACATAAGTTTTAGGGGTATTATGAAGGGAGATGAGTAGCAAGATGTATGTTCACATTACACTTGAACTTCTGCATGTCAGTACAGTTGGGAAAGCAGAATCCCGGAAGCGAATTCCAGAGTCTAGCAGTTCTGAGAAAGAAATTGTTTGAGTAGAAGGCTTTCTTACACCTAGGGATATCTACTATAAAACGGTGGGATTTAGCTGCTTGTCGGGTTTGTCGGGGGTATTCATGTCGATGGCGTCCAAGTGCTTGTAGTTCGCCAGAGCATTCACCATAAAAGTACTATTAGAACAAGTAGAGGGATGCAACATTTCGTCGATGGGACAGAGGCTGAAGCCTAGATGACAGTTCAGGACCTTGGAACCCTATCCAGGAGTGTGAGACAAGTAGCAAATGCACCAGCCCAAATATGCCAATAGTACTCCATACATGGGCGAATGGTGGCCTTATAGAGGTACAGGATACTGTCAGGCGTAAGTAGTTTTCTAGCACGGCAGAGAGAGAGAGAGAGAGAGAGAGAGAGAGAGAGAGAGAGAGAGAGAGAGAGAGAGAGAGCACCTTCTTCGCAGCAGCCTTTGCAATGCTCTCAATGTATCTATTTCAGTTCATGTTCTCTGTAAAAGATAGACCGAGGAGTTAAAGGAAGTATTTTCGGGTAATGTGTTCTTGGCCATTGCTATTGGTGGTAGAGAACTTTATTGTAATTATTGAAGGAAACAAGCTTAGTCTTGGCAGCATTGAATGTGACCATCCATTTTTGTCCTCATTCCTCTACAGCTTAGAGGTCTTCCTTTAGTGTTTCTGCCATTTCCTTAGATATGTGTTCATTCGTTTTCCCCTTGTGCCTGTTATAAAGTGTGGTGTCATCAGCATATATACACATCTCAGAGGCAATTTTATCATGGAGGTCATTTATCAATATCAGGAATAATAAAGGTCCAAGGATAGACTCCTAATGTCCTCCAGCATTTATATTATATTGTTTAGATGTATGACCGTCGAGGACAACATGGGGGTTTCTGGATTTAATTACATTACGTATTCTTCCAATGATACCATATGATCTAATTTTCCTCAGAAGACGATCGTGCCAGACCCTGTCAAAAGTCTTAGATATATTGAGGGCTACCGCTCTACCGTTCCCTGTTTTGTCCAGTGAACGGTATATACATTCAGAGATTACAGTTAGGATATCTTCTGTGAAACGGGCTTGCCTAAATCCATATCGTTTGTCAGTCAGGAGTTTAGCAGCTGTTATTTATTACATTTATCAGTTTTCAAATGCATAATTTCATTTCAAGGAAGTTTCTCAGTTATTCATTTCTTCTGATAAATTAATGACGCTTACTTCGAGAATCCACAAGTAGTTATAGGTCTCATTTTCATCAAGTGTTCTAATCAATTCTCGATTGAGTAATTCTGTTTTATATTGATTCTTCATCCCGAGTTATACACATATTTCATTCAAAACTGCATTGTTTCCAGTTTTAAAGAATTTTTCTAATTCTCTTTTGAACCCACCCCATATATATATATATATATATATATATATATATATATATATATATATATATATATATATATATATGTATATGATTGTTGAGCTGGATTAAATCCGGCGATATTAAATAGAATGGAGGTGGAAGGACCTGAATACTCAACGTTTCGCCCGATTTATGCGGGCTTTTTCAATTTTCCCCAGAAATTACGACCCTTCTTTAAAAAGCTCGCATAAATCGGGCGAAACGTTGATTATTCAGGTCCTTCCACCTCCATTCTATTCCATATATGTATATATAATTGTTTTCGAAGCCCAGAAACAGTGTTTCATGGTAAATAACTGATGATCCCTTAAATTACCATTAGTACTAAGGTGAATTCGAGAGAGCAAGATGATGCATTGCTTGAAGGTGATTAAATGACTTGCTGACTAAATAGTTTTCTAGCGAATGATTAAAAATATAAAAATTAAAGAAGCTTTTTTTTAAATATAGTTTTAAAGGTTAAAAAAATTTCAAGACTAAAAATATATATTTCTGTAGAAACATATTTTCTTACAGTATATACCAATCCTTGTCTGAGAAGTTCACTGTAATTATAGGGCAAGATAAAGAATAAATGACAAAAAAACTACATTGGAACATTCATGATGTTGCCCGTCTTATAATTTATTCCTTTAATTCAGTTGACTTTTACAATTTACTGTCAAGTATTGTAAAAGGCAACTAAAAGGAATAAATTATAAGATGGTCAACATGATGAATTTTGGAATGTAGTTTTTTGACCATCTTATAATTTATTTTTTAAATTCAGTTGACTTTTACAATTTACTATCAAGAATTGTAAAAGTCAACTGAATAAAAGGAATAAATTATAAAACGGTCAACATTATGAATTTTGGAATATAGTTTTTTGTCATTTATTCTCCCTCTTTCTCTCTCTCTCTCCCTCTCTCTCTCTCTATATATATATATAATTATACACGCACACATAAATATATATACATTAATGTATATATATATATATGTATATATATATGCATAGATGTATACATATATTCGTATATATATGTGTAGATTTATATATGACTATAATTACATTCACACACAAACACACACATTTATTTCCTTTATTTTCATATATCTTTGCGTGTGTTAATAATTAATAAATATGGACAGTCTGCGTCACATTGTGTCCTGATATTCTGCGCATGTCAGCAATAATAAACCAGCGGTAAAGTAAACGTAGGCCAACATTCTCATTACATAGTGCCGGAATCAGAATCACCTGCCTTAATGTACAAATTGTAGATACATATACAAAAAATACACATGCACACACACACACATCTATATATACAGTGAAAAAGAGAAAGAGGGGATATGTAGAAACATACCTAGATTGATAGATAGAGCGATATATACATTGAAAAAGACGGATTGGAATAGAAAGTACAGTAGAACCTCGGGATACGGCAATAAAAAAATAGTAACAAAATACAATACAGTGTATAATACACATGTATATAATAAAACAGCATTATAAATAACACTCTAAGACGGGATAAATACAGAGACTTGAGAAAAATCGTATTCCAGATATTAACCTGAAAAAACAAAAAAAAACGTACCTGTGGATACCGTATCCCGAGGTTCTACTGTAGTTCTATTGATACGGTTATTTGGGTCGTACTTCTTTCTTTTTTTTCTTTTCGTTCTTATTCTACTTCTATTGTATCCTATTTATTTTTGCCACTTCCTTCATACGTGAATTTGTTCAATAATATACGAGAATATTATTCACATTAGTTCAAATTTTAACACACACACACACACACACACACACACACACACAAACACACGTATATATATATATATATATATATATATATATATATATATATTATAAAAGTCACTTTGTGTGTATGTGAGAGAGAGTTTCTTCCTCATAGGTTCCGAAACGGCTGAACCTATCTTTTGCAAATTTCACACAAAGGTAATTTATATGTCTGGCTGTGTTCTTAGATAGGTTTTCCATAGATATAAACCCGTTAAGTATCAAAAATCGAAGGAAACCGACTTAAAAATTCGTCTTTATTTTTTATAGATGAAAAAACAATAGAAGGATTTGTACAGAGGGATATTTTACATTATACCGACAAGGGAGATAATAAAATGTTAGCAAATCATTTCTTCTTAAAAGAAACAGAATTAATAGCATCTGGAGATATAACTTAGTGGTAGAGCATTCAACTACAGATCGAATGATTCCCTGTTCAGGTCCGGGTGTACCTCACCGTTTTATTATATATATATATTTTCTCATTAATGAGTTCAATTTACGATAAAAGAAGAGATACCATTTAAAATGGGCGCATAGCATTTCTTTGTCTGCATCTTTTAAAACTAAACATTAATCTGAAGTGACTTTTTCAAGCGCATTCACCGTCAAACCCAAATATCAGCTGACGGGACATTGTAAACAAATACAGACGAAATTTGATGAACAACATCATCATTATTATTTGTTAATTTTTAATTTTTTTTTTTTTTGCCAATTTCTCCATCGGCCAAATTCTTCTTCGTAATATATAATAATCAATAGAGGATTGATTCTATAATAATACATAAATTAATCGGCAAGAACAATAAATGAATATTACATGAAGTAAAAGATTATTTGAATAAAAGTTATACATTTGACACAAGCATCTGCGCGAAGAAGAAAAAAAAGACTTGTCCAATTGTCAAAAAGAAGATGAATTAAAAAAGTATGATGTTATAACTGTCTTTTCGGTAAATCGTTACAGAGGTGTAATCAAAGTCAGGTCAATCCAGTGAAACGACAATGCCCGAATAACGGTCCTTTGGTTGTTACTATATGTAAAATACTATATCCTAATGGGCTATTACAGATTACAAATTTTTATATAATAAGTGAAAAGAAAATTGTTGATTGAGATTGTCGGACTGACTTCCTTAGACAATCTCAATCAATGAAAACACCTCATCTCACAAATACAGACAATTATTAAGAAAATTGTTTTTTTTTTTTGTTTTTTTGACGACGCGCGGGAGGAATCAACCCCTCGAATTCCGTGCGTGATTCCCCAACCAACTGTGACTATAAATAAAGTTATTTTGTTATATTTTTATATAATAGTATGGCGTCATTCTTTAAACACTTTAGAAGCACAGCATATTGTGTTCATAATATATGTTTGTTTTTTGTTTGAAATGTTTATGTTCGATGGATTTCAAAGAAAGATATACAGAATAATTATTTATCATGGACCGCGGTTATTCGTATTGAAGCTATTTTTCCACCTCTAATTTTTTTTCTTTTTAGCTTTCTTCAAAGAAAAAGTAATAGTTGTCATTTTCTCGAAAAAAAGAAAGTTGCTTATGAAAATCACTCGACACGCCATATTGACTTCTCAACAAAATATAGGATGACGTGTTTATTATATGAATTGCTTCCCCTACTAATACATTCTCAACAAAATGCAGAATAACACTAAAGAAGAAGGAAATGCCTTGGAGAGTTGTCTTATGAACACACTAGAACATTTTAATAATCCTTACCCGGGAAGGGGGATAGACTTAGAGTGGGGTCCCTTTACGAAGTTTAAAGAAATATATAAATATATAAATATTATTATTTATTATACGGCACAATCACGTCAGATCGCCGAAGTTAAGCAACGTTGAGCCTGGTCAGTACCCGATAGGTGATCATTTGGGAAGGCAAGGCGCTGAATATTCTGCGAGGTAAAATACCAGGTTGAGAAACTGGCGCAGTCTATTCTTCTCTCGGGGGTAGATGAGGCTCTCTTAAGCCGTGGTAGGCACCCCGTTTAGTGATGGCGTCACGATAAATATAACCTTGGTAGCCCTGGCTAATCCTCAAGTATTCAGTTACCGACAAAATTTGAATAACACTACAAACTTGTGTAGTGAGTTAAATCTCGGCTAAGGCCGCTCTGGATGGATGGATGGATGGATGATATAAATACACACACACGCGTTTACACACACACACACACACACACACACACACACACACATACACACATACATAAATTTCTGTTGTTGAATACTCTAAATTTCTGTTGTTGAATACTCTAAATTTCTGTTGTTGAATACTCTGTTTTACGGTCAACTGTGAACGCCCGTTGAAATAACGTTCATAAGCTCTTAACTTCTTCCGATTCATGTTTACGTGTCCGGTAACCTGTAGCATACGAAACCATAAGTCTCTCCTGACGAGCTAAAATCATCATTTTCCTACACTGATGATTGCATAATAATGATACATAAGTGTCTGTAATTATAAATAAATGATAGGAACTGTTTATTTTTAGTTTCCTTGATGTAAATTCACTGTGTTTATCGTAAATTGCTCGATATTATATTGTACAGTAATGTCTCTATTAAAATAGAACCCATCATTAGGCTCACCTGAGGAGGTTATCAATTTTAATAGAGGGGCTTTTACTTTGAAGCAAATATGTAGTCAATAATATTCGCATGAATAAATAATCTATATATATTGAAATACGGTATTAAAATTTATATATATATACACACGTATATGAATATATATATTTATATATATATATATATATATATATATATATATATATATATATATAAAGATAAAAATGATCTAAGATACAGCTCTTTGAAATACGACGATACAAACTATTTATATTTACCCTTAAAGTTACGACGAGTTTTTTAGATACAATTTAAAAAAAAATTAAAAAAACGGAAAGTTAAAAAATACGAAAGGGAAAAGCCTCCCACAAAACTATAAAATGCAAAGCAAGAAAATGTGTATGTTTTTGTATGTGGATGTTTATCGTAGGTTAGACTATACCGTCTTAGCCATCCCTTCCATTTATTTTCCTAGCTCAACTTCGTTAACCGCTCACCCCTTTCTCCATGGTAATTTGCTAAAAAATTATTTTTTATTTATTATGTTCTGTTACATTAAGACTTAAACATTAAGCATTTAGTAAGTTCATTAAACGTTCGTAATTGTGTATAATTCCGCGGCTTGTTAGTTATTATAACGTGTGTGTGGGTATGTGTCTTTGTGTGTATGTGTGTGTGTGTGTGTGTGTGTGTGTGTGTGTGGTAGCCTGGCTTGTCTCTCTCCCTTCTCCTTGCATACATCCCGTACGCTAGCACTCGACTAGGTATTGAATACAACACTATTTTTTATTATTCTTATTGACATTTATTATTATTTATTATACTAATTTATTGTTGCATTTATATTTATTTAGTGATTGTTGAGTGTAATTTGAGCATAATTTAAGCTTGTTTGGGGTAAATTTCTTACCCTTGGAACGGATTAATTCTGTTTTTTTTCTCTTTTAAATTAAAATGAGAATAGTTATTTTGAGATACGATTTTTCAAGATACGTTGGCGTCACAGAACGAATTGAATTCGTATCTCAAGGTATCGTATTAGGTTATTACATTCATATGGCTAGATTTCCATTGCTCTATGTTCGAATATAGTTTATGCAAAATTTCGAATGTTTAGACCAACAATTGGCTGAGTAACTTGGTAGAGAGGGCAACACCCATTTAAAAAAAAAAAAAACTTTGAACCCAATTATGACCCCTTAACATTTATTGATATGAGTTAAAAACGAGCTAACAAATCTGATCGATGTCTAAGTAAGCTTAGGAGGAGTTTGGTAGAGTTTACAAATATCATATCGTTGAACTTTGACCCTTTGCAGCCACATTTCTGGGCGAAAACCGATTAAAAAGATTTTTCCAAATCTCAATACATCTTATGTCAAATGTCGAGTCTGTAGACTGAAAATTGAATTGTAGTTTGGTCCCTACCAAACTACAATTCAATTTTCAGTCAATTTTAATGTACACATACAGACAGACACACACGCAGCCATTTTCACTTTATATATATATATATATATATATATATATATATATATATATATATATATATATATATATATATATATATATATAAGGATGAGGAGATACGGATTGAATTACATTAGAAACTTATTCCATTATCATTCCAATAAGGCTTGGGACGTTTACAATAATGAAACGAAAATGAGAGGGGAAAAACTCTTTAGGTCATACCCTTTCAAAGTTAAATGCTTCTCATCAGAAGAGAAGAAAAACCAGCTTATGAAAAAGTACGGTCAAAATAGATAACCCCGATTTTATAGACATAACTTGAATCCTTATCTTTATATTTTTTCTTATACCTTGGTCCTCTTCATCGGATAGAGCTTCCCCTATCCGGATAGGTTGGCTCACTGTCTCTTAAAAATTTATTTTCTCACGTAAACTTTTTCTCTCTCTCTCTTTCCTTGTCTGTCTGTCTGTCGGTCTGTCGGTCTCTCTCCATATATATACATACATATATATATATATATATATATATATATATATATATATATATATATATATATGTATTTAATTTATTATATCATATTATAGTAAAAAATAATTATATATATACGTGTGTGTGTGTATATATATGTATATATATGTATATATATGCACATATATATAAAAGTACATGTATATATATATATATATATATATATATATATATATATATATATACTCACAGAATAAAATTATCTAACAATCAACTGGTAAGGAAATCTGTGATTATAAGTTTTACAATATAGAATAAGGAGTTAGCATATTTCAAATATATTCTTTGTCATATATAGAATAATAAAAAAAAATCTTTTAAT
This sequence comes from Euprymna scolopes, assembly GCF_053919585.1. Lineage (NCBI taxonomy): Eukaryota > Metazoa > Mollusca > Cephalopoda > Sepiida > Sepiolidae > Euprymna > Euprymna scolopes. The sequence goes on along the minus strand of NC_136522.1, from coordinate 52,017,667 downwards.
TTTAAATTTAACCATTTCACGTAATAAATTTTTAAATTTAATGAATGACTAAAATTATATATATATATATATATATATATATATATATATGCACAGTCCTTGCGTGCTTTGTTTTGAAGTAGTCTAAGAATTGAAAAGGTCTGAAATAACGAGCGTGGAGCACCTTAAATTCACCATATGCACGATGGAGAGAGTCGGTATTCCTCTTGACAATGCGTGATTTTACTTTATAAAAATCATGCGTTTAGATCCTCGGATTGTTATCGAGGAAATACCATACTATTACGTCTAACCCAACGGCGACGCGTACTTCAACACTTGTTGATGTGCATATTCGTTCGTTTGCGTCTCAGTTCTGCGTAGAGGTGCACCATTATTTCTTCATTCTATCCTGCTGACAATGCGGGCCTACGAACCAACCACTTGTTACTCTGCCTCTGAACTAGGCGCTTGATGTGCACGAAGCTATCAATAGAATGGCGGATCGATACGATATTTTATGTCGCTGGTGAATCAAGTGTTCATAGCGCATGCGTCTAACATTCGGCGCGCTTGTGTGTCTGTGCGTGTGTGCGCGCGCGCGAAAGCGTGTGTCTGTGCACGTGTGTGTGTGTGCGTGTGTGTGTGTGTGTGTGCGTGTGTGTGTATTGAATTGTATCGCCGTTGAGCGGGAATCGGGGCTTTTTTTTTCTTTCTTATTTGAAGAGAGTCGGTCTGATTTGAATTTAAAAAAAGTTGAAAAGAAAATTAAATAAAGAAATATATAAAGCGACATTTCTTTTTTAAAACTACGTTTAATTAGTAAAATTGTGCATTGAGGAAATAGATTGGGTGGAGTTCGATGTAACAGAGGAAGCAAAGGCAATAGCAACCAAGGATGAAGAAACGAGAAGAGATGAAAGCATACAGAGAAAGAGTGGGGAGGAATAGATGGATGGATAATAAAATAAAGAGATAGAAATATTGGTAGACATTGACATACGGCAATTTACAAAGTCGACACTTATCAAAACCCAAAGACCACTTGAGGATAAGTGTTAAAGAGTGGACGTAGTCATTATTAGAGGTGAACATTGTGTATAATTTGATTCTTTAAAGGTACGGCTCAACAAAAACTTGTTTGCATTGGATTTGAAGACGACTACGATACAACATTTACTTGCTATTCCTAGAAAATGAAACTGCGTTTGCATGAAGTCACACAGGCCGGGATCTATAGAAAAGAAGCTTTGTTCATGGAAGCTGCGTTGAGATTTAGACACTGCTAGAGAGGATGGGAAATTGTTGATAAACGTTATAGCTAGCCTATCTAAACGTTATAGTCTATAGCTAGAGTGCTCTTCTGAAAGTTTTAGAATAGGGGCCATCGATTGTAGCTCGAACTAGCACTTGTCATGAAAATAAGGTGATACGTTCGCAAAATCTCTTCTGTTGGAACGAGCCTGCAGAGAATAGAAAAGGGTATCACCTACTAGATTTCGAAGCCGGTTTTGAACTCTGTCAAGGCAAGATAAACTGATCCAATCAGCTTCTGCCCAGAACAGGCAACATCACTAAATCCCAATACGTACTGGACTTTTATACACGTAGAGAATTGCTTCGGCAATGAGAAATCCCCCATTTTTCCGGCGATCTTGGCAACATACTTGATGTATATGTTCCATTTCAGATCAGGAAGGAAGGGCGCTCTCAGAAGCTTGTCAAAACATGTCGCTTCACCAAGACGAGAGGTACTAATTTCTATTGGAGCCAGATGGGGGGAGGGTCAGAGCGTAGATGATGGACAGAGAGAAGCTTGGTTTTGGATGCGATAAAATTAACCAGACAACTTTTTCTCCATTATACCAACTACTCAAGATCAGAAGACTATATTGTACTAATAAGTCACTGGTTATCAAGGCCGAAGGACAACTCAAGGATGCAGTTTTATTACTTTCACCGGTGAATAGTGAAAAAAGCACAATAAGGAACGAAAACGCTGCAGGGAACTTGCCAGAATTATTAAGATAAGTCATACGATAAGATATTAATATATCGAGATATTATAATACACATTAAGAGAGGGCATTATATAAGGGCATGCAAACAATTGTTCAGGTAGTTAGTAAGCAGTCCTGTGATAATGTGGTCTACACAGAGTTATTTTTCTAAGAGAATCTTAGATAATAGAATTTAGCTCAGACGAGCACTTGCTAAGAAAATTACAATAGAGTAAAACGGGAGAAAGGAGGATCAACCACCAGGTTTCGAAACCCATTCGGAACTTTCTTAAAACAGAATAAAGTGCTCGGGATCGCTGTTTCCCAGTTATTGCAAGAGTACTCTATTTTAGGGTGTAATTCGCTCTGAAACGGAATAGATAAAATTTTAACACAATTCCGATTCCGGATACTATTATTTAAATTTTCCTTTTACAATAAAAAAAAATGAAACAAACGCAAATGTATTTATTTATAAGACGTTGTTCATTTACAACATAAGACTAAAGGACACAGAATATGTTATAAATCATATCCTTTGATTAAACATTGATTGTTTTATTGGCCTATTACTGTAAACCAAATAAACATTCGAGAGTTCAGTTTCCTATTCCAATTTGGAAACCTTTTTGCACGTGTTCAGTAAACGTCTTCATAGCTTCTATCAAAGAGTTTAAAGTAAATTACTAAAAAATGTCGAATGCTCTGGACAAGGGGTTTCAATTTTATTGGCGTCGGATAGGCACTGTTGTCGTTTATGACCGTTTTCTTGTGAAATAATTAATGCTTTATTGTACATCTTCGCGTTGAACAGGAGTGAAAATATCGATAAAAAATTTCCAATTTTGGATAAAAATAAAAAACAGGTATTTAGCAAAAAAAAAAAAAAAAAAAAAAGACGACAAACGATAAAAAGAATCCAAGATATAACAAATAGATGTTACCAAAGGCCAGATAAATTATACTTTTACAAACCTGGATAAGTTTTGTGTTTTAACGTATGTTAAAGCTTTTTTTTTTTTTTGGTTAAAAAAAAAAAGAAGTAATGTCGAGTTGGTAAGTTAAACCAACAACAACATGGTCGATCATGAACATGCCGTTTTCAGATTATCAACTCTCAACGTTACACTTACTGGGTAGATTTCTAACAATATTTTGTTCATTTTTTGATTTTGAGATATTATAGACTGAGCAAAAACGCCATGTCATTATCGGTTTAATATACCAATTCGGCACTACTTCTTTTTTTAAACTGAAAAAAAGCATTAAAATACGTTGTAACACGAAAAATATATCAAAAACTGTGTCAGAATAATTTATCTTGCATTTGGTAACATTCATTTGCTAAATACTTGAACATTTTTTTAATCCGTTTTTTCGATTGTTAGCTCCTCTGCTAAATACCCAGTGAAGATTTAAAAGTTTTCCGATTAAAAAAAAAAAAAAAAAATATATATATATATATATATATATATATATGTAGTGGTGGCACCCATTCATTTACATATGTGGATAATATTACACATAAATAGGAAGACTCGGTTAGTCTGAGTGTGTGTTAACCAGAAGCCACCGAAGGCCGAGCCGAGAGCAGATATGTTCTCCAGCCAAGACTCTCTTACCTTATTGATCTACCTTTGCTTGTTGAGTCTTCATTTGTATTGCCTTATACGTTATTTGGTTCAACCTGCAAACATAACAGTGGCGACGAAGATAAACGTCAAACATAACAATATATATATTTGATCTCATACAACCCTCATCCAAAAGAATATGGTTCGAAAATTTGTTACTGTAATCATCAGAAAAAAATAAAGATGAAAAATAAAATGCAACAGATAAATGTTATTACTTAAAAAAAATTGCATTTATTTTTTCACGTTTGGTCCTTTTCTGAGTACAAATAATCTTTTCTGGATTTATATGGTCTCTGATGATTTTTTTGGTATAAAATACGTAAGACGTACCATATATAAATATGATAAGATTGTGCTATAAATATATGTGGTTTTGGAATAATTTACAATTGATATATATATATATATATATATATATATATATATATATATATGATGGCAGCAAATTCGCTTTCGAACATTGCCATTACTCGATATAAAAGTGTATCTAATTTATATCGATCAATGCCTGTGCATGAGGATTGTTATAGTGGGGAAAGACTTTGCACCGAGACAATCGCACTCTCTAAACAACTGCCACATTGATCCAAAAAGAAGAGCAAGTCTACATCATTGGTTGCAGCAGTCATCGCCGGTTTTATATCAGAGTTTTCCTTCTCTTAGGGAGGTTGCCTTCACTACGGCTTACAGATCCCTCTCCACCCACCATGCCATTTGATCCATGACTGGAACTTAGGTTGCTGGGCACCAGAGCATATTCCACGAGCAGGTGGGTCATATATGCCACAGCTTACAGGCTCTTAGCTCCTCTGGGCTAACTCTTACCTTTTGGTTAAGTAACCTTGGCCCACACACACACACACACACATATATATATATATATATATATATATATATATATATATATATATATATATATATATATATATACATTAGCGTCCAAATAACAACTGTAAAAAGCTGAAATTTAGAAAACTGGTAGTCGTTATCATCCATAATGACATACAAAAATTTGAATCGTTTGCAAAGTATAGAAAAAGAATTATAGCAATTATTATGACAATTTCAGCTTTTCACAGTTGTTATTTCGAACAAATATTAGGTTAAAAAATTCGGTCCCTTAGCTTTGACTGCCACTATATATATATATATATATATATATATATATATATATATATATATATATATATATATATATATTAATAATTATATATGGTAAAAAACTAGGAACAAATGTACTCAATACGTTGGTAGAGCCAGATATTTTTTTAAATTATTAAATCTCAAGGGTATTAACTTAATTTAATGTGTAATGAATTAAGCTAATGGACTTCATAATTTAATTTGTAATAAATTAAGTTAATGCACTTGATAATTAAAAACATACATGTGTTTATATATATATAATATATATATATATATATATATATGTATGTATATATATGTACATAGATATATATATATATATATATATATATATATATATATATATATATATATATATATATCCAAAAAAGTATATTTTAAATACAATACATATTCCGCTCCCCATGGTGGGCTACCAAATTGGTTAAAGGGAAAATTATTCCCAACTCGCATTCAGGTAAAAATACACTTTCGTATAAATAGTTGAGTTCATTCCACAAGTATCGATAAAAGACAAGTAAACAACACACACGCACACACCCACACACACACACACACATATATATATATATATATATATATATATATATATATATACAACAAAACAAATAAACAACATATATATATATATATATATATACATATATATATATGTATGTGTGTGTTATTTTACTTCAATCGAAGTTCTCAGAAATCAGGGGCTCACAACCCCGGGCTTACACGTGAACTCTATATGAGATATATAGACATTTGAATGTACCATTAAACTTCTGTATCTCTCAAACACTGAGTTAGTAAAATATTATTTTCCTCTCCCTAATTAATCGCTATGATTTGTTGTAGCATATCTTTCATTTTTGTCTCATGGTCTTACTGGATTGCACGACAAGAATTTATCTAGTCTGGTGGAGTATCCAGCTTTCTGCTATTACTTGGTGTAACATCACTTGGAGAAGGCTCACCATTACTCGTGAAAGCTAATGCAAGTTAACCGTTGTGAGAAGATCTTATTCGGCAGCAAATATTATGTGATTTTGAATATTTGGCCAGGGTTTACTTCTAGTGAAAAGTATCTCCAGTCACTTGCAGGCATTCAAATTCTCTCCAGTTGTATATGTATATATGTGCGTGTCGTGTTAAGTCGTCATATCATCGGCAGAATATCAAGTATACAAATATACTTGATATTATTTACCCTGTGTGTTTTGTTTCCAATATTAAATCGAAAGCAACGTAATAATATCAAGCTAATCTTTACTATTTTATTGAAATTAAAAAAAAAAAAGGCTTCCCATTCTTACATTCATTTCTCTTATGTAATATTACACAACGTTACAGTATTACTTGCAATCGGCTCAAAGCCAACAGGAAGACACTCTCTACACTACACTGATATCTGCAAGCGAGGCATGGGGTCAGTTGGCATCGTTCCAACAGACTGCTTGTCCCTGGCTGAAGACCGCATCCGCAGGAGAAGTCATAAACCAAGAAGAGTAAAAAGAGGAGATACCGGTATGAGAAAGAGACGTCTGCAACAGAAATTTTGCAAGCAGATACGACCTACATTTGTGGTAACTGCAGTGGAGTCAGTCAACAAAATAGGCTTGCACCGTCACAACAGAGGCAACAAACGGACTAATCTAAGAAGCTGGACATTGTTTCTTAGACAAACAGATGCCAGCAAACCTTACTCAGTATAAACACTATCGTGATGTCTTTCTCTCTCTCTCTCTCTCTCTCTCTCTCTCTCTCTCTGTATATATATATATATATATATATATATATATATATATATATATATATGTGTGACTATATCACATAAATTAATATACGAAAGTATAAATTTATGTGTAAGCTTTAAGTATTTATTTCAACATTGCTCAATACGTAGGTAGAACAAGGTAGTAAGTTATAAAATATATACGGCAATTAAGCTACACAGAATATTCCGCGTTTCATCCACGCTAGGATTCATCAGGTGTATGCGAGGAGTTGTGGTTGTCTCTCTTTTTAGGTACGTATATAAAAACGCGAGACGACCACAACTCCTCGCATACGCCTGATGAATACTAGCGTGGATGAAACGCGGAATATTCTGTGTAGCTTAATTGCCGTACATATTTTATAACTTACTACACACACACACAAACACACACACACACATATATATATATATATTTATATATATTGAGGGAATTAGACCTGGGGATCTAAAGAGCAGACTTTATTTCTATGCACTAGTAAATGTATCAATAAAGAAAACAGTTCATTTCTGAAACGATCGTACAATCTATTGGATTTTATTTGTTTTCCCTTTAAAACTGATTTTTAATTCTAAATTATGAATCATTTTACTCAATATATATATATATATATATATATATATATATATATATATGTATATATATATATATTAAGAACAGAGTTGTAAAGAAGAATTTCACAAAAAAGTTTTTATTATTCGGCAAAATACTCCAAAGCTGGGAGTTCCTCATCCGCGGAGTTTCAAAGAATACTATTTCTTCTCATCAGAGGAAAAAATTATTAGCGAAATAAACAGAAAGCCACGTTAAAAGTTTTAACATTTCTATGTATTTGTTGTAGCTGCATAGATTGAAACTTGTAGTTTTATGATTCTTAGTCACAAAACCTAAAAAAACATAAGATGTAAATATGTAAAATAGTTAATGTGAAAAGTTCATTCATAGTTCAATGTTACAAATCAAATGCTAACCGTATTTCAAAAAAAAAGTCCGGTTTAATGGAGGTTAAAAATTTGTAGGTGAATTAAGCCGCCAGTGTTCGCCTGAATGGTTGTAAAATGAAAAACAAAATCTCCGAAGTAGTAGCTGTAACACAGGGCGGTCGCGTGTATTGCAGTCCTATGCAAATACCCGAGTTGTGTGCGAGGGGACGTCACGGCAAGGAAAAAAGAAAAAAATATTATAAAAGAAAAAAACTTGTGCTCAGATCGAGGATCACGTTAAAGTTGGTGAAAATAAATGTATGTTGTTTCAACGGAAAAAATGAGTAAAACTATATTTTTTCCTGTTGTTTTCTGAGGACGAACTCTACATGTAACACTTGTGTAACACGTATGCAGCGTTACATAGAGAGCCGACAAAGCCAGTTAATATATAAATAACACTAAATACGACTACATTCAAAGTGATATAACTCATGCCAAACACACGTACAGCATTCCGTTTCTCTAAGTGAAACTTTAACAATTCTTCCATTATACCACAGTGATAATAAAAATTTTCATAAAACGTTCAGTATCATTACAAGACAACCACACACTTAATAAACAATTTGGCACGACTTCCAAAACTACTTCGTCAAAACCGCAGAAGGCAGCAGCACTTGTAGTAAACGCGTATGTACAGTTTATAAACAACTAGCAGACCGCGCGTCGTTACCCGGTCGAAGGATACACTAAGATATGATGTTTTAATTCATGCAGATTATATATTTATCAATATAGAGTATAGAAAAATTGTCTATCGATTATTATATTATATTATATTGAACCTATTATATATCTGTGAGATCAAATGTATGTATGTATGTATGTATGTATATATATATATATATATGTATATTTAGTATTTGACAGACTATTTGTTTGAAGAGATGTCTGCGCGTGTAACTTTTGTGGCAACAGGTGCGGAATCTCCAACCGTACCTCTCCTGAGTCGACGTTGTTAAATACTAGTGGCCAGTGAAGTGTATTTACAGCATTACTGGACACAAATTCCAAGATAAACGGAAAGCACATACAGCGCCTAAAATTCCCAATGATCCCATCTGGTACTAATCCGGCTCAGCGTTGCTTCACTTTGGCGATATGACGAGAGCCGGGTTTATAAGCGCGATATGTTGCATGTATATATATATATATATATATATATATATATATATATATATATATATATATGTATATATATATAAATTTTTTTAAAGCCATGCGGAGAAAGACCGAAATCATGAAAGTAAAACATTGAAAAACAAACAAATGTTTTTCAATTCTTTACTTTCATGAATCCAGTCTTTCTCCGCATTGTTTTTGGCTTTTAAAAAATTTCTATATATTTCTTTACCAACAATGCTCCAAGCAATATATATATATATATATATATATATATATATATATATATATATATATATATATATATAATGAAAACAAAGGGATGTTACCTGATATACGCAATTGTAAACTTCAAACTAATATAAATAACAGTATTTATATGTAGAAAATAGCATTCTTTGAAACTCCGCGGAATAAGGACTTTGTAAATTGTTTTTTGGAGTATTCAGTCGAACAATAAATTTTGATTGCAAAGTTCAACTTTCAGTTTTAATTTTCTTTCTCTTATATATATATATATATATATATATATATATATATATATATATATTTACATATATATATATATATATATATATATTTATGCATACATGCATATACAGTGATGATCATATTTATTGGCACTGTAAAATAAAAGTTAAATTTTGTCTAATAAATTCTAAAAAAGGGATTAAATTAAAGAAAATAACAAAGTATATTATGTATTTTTAACTGGCCTTTCCGATGCAGCAATCGGATTTTAGAAAAAATAAATAACAAAGGAACAACAAACATAATTGCAAAAAACCCTTGTTCAAAATTATTGGCACGATTTATTTAATAATCAATTGTATAGCCTTTGGCCTTGATTACCTTCCTCAGTCGCTTTTCATAGTTTACAACCAAGTTGTTGCACTCTTCAGTAGTAATTTTAGCCCACTCTTCCTGACAATAATCCTCCAATTGAATAAGATTCTTAGGCTTCCTTTGCATTACCCTCAATTTTAATGTTCTCCATCAATTTTCAATTGGATTAAGGTCTGGGCTTTGTGATGGCCACTCCAAAACATTAATATGATTGTCCTCAAGCCATTTCTTAGTCAGTTTAGCCGAATGCTTTGGGTCATTATCTTGCATGAACCACCAACGACGACCAAGTGAGAGCTCTTTAGCAGAGTCTTTCAGGTTTTCATCCAATATTTTAACATAATCTTCCTTTTTCATGCTACCTGTGACCTTAACAAGTCGCCCTGGTCCAGAGGCAGCAAAGGATCCCCAAAACATCAAACTGCCTCCACCGTGCTTCACTGTGGGTATGGTGTTCTAAGGCAGGAAAGCTTCGCCAGATTTTCTGTAAATATAAGACACTTTATTATGGCCAAATAACTCTATTTTCGTTTCGTCAGTCCATAGAACACGTTTCCAGAATGCAACATCTTTATCAATATGACGTTTTGCAAAGGCTAGCCTTGCTTTCAGGTGCATAGGCTTCAATAAGGGAGTCTTTCTCGGACGACATGCTTTTAAACCAGCTCTCTTCAAAACTCTACCAACTGTATGTCGAGATATATTCACTCCAGAGGTGCTCTGTTCATCAACAATCTCCCCAACAGAGATCCTTGGGTTTTGTTTTACTTGTCGAACAATTTTCCGTTCATCTCTTGGGGAAAGAATCCTTTTTCTCCCTCTACCCTCTAAACTCATAACGTGGCCTTGCGATTTGAACTTGTTTATTATGGCTCTAACAGTGGATTTGGGAAGGTTTAGCTTCTTTGAAATCTTATCATAGCCCTCCCCATTGGTATGGCATGCTACAACAAGCTTCCTGACGTATTCGCTGTGTTCCTTAGTTTTAACCATGGAGATTGAAAATTATAATTTAGTCACTTATAATAGTTTAAATAAATCGCTATCTAAAAATTATCTGAAAAAAATTATTCACTGAATTAGCGTTAAACAAGCATAATATGACTATTAAAAAGTTCAGAAAGCACGTAAACCGGAAATTGATTGATATTATACTGATACTAAAAGAAAAACAAAGCCGTGCCAATAATTTTGAACGAGGGTTTTTTTGCAATTATGTTTGTTGTTCCTTTGTTATTTATTTTTTCTAAAATCCGATTGCTGCATCGGAAAGGCCAGTTAAAAATACATAATATACTTTGTTATTTTCTTTAATTTAATCCCTTTTTTAGAATTTATTAGACAAAATTTAACTTTTATTTTACCGTGCCAATAAATATGATCATCACTGTATATAATCAGCTAGAATCGAAACTAATACAGACAAGTTTCCACGTTCATTTCTTAGCCTCTGAGCCACACTCATACGCATATATAAATACATACGCATATACATACACACACAGACACACACACATATATATATACTTTTCATCAAAGCATAAATCTTCAACAAAGCAAATGTGCTCAAAGCAAAAAAGTGGACACTATTAAGAGGAACACGTACTATTAAATGACCAAACACAACAATAAAATGAATCAGGAATAAAAGTTATATTTAACTTTATTATATCATCAGAACAATAAGGAAAAAGAAAAGGGAAAATGGAGAAGAAACTCTTTAGGCCATTACATTTCGAAGCAAAGTGCCTCTCATCAGAAGGGGGGAATATCTGGAATCATACAAAATGCAAATCTAGAAATATAGGCTTGATCACGATTATATGTGAAATGAGAAAAAAGGAATATAATAAAAGTCATTAAAACTAGATACAACATATAAGGTAAATCAGAACGTGATATATCTGTAGATTGTAGTAATAAAGTTATATATAACTTTTCTTTTTTATCTGTCATTTAATATATATATATATATAAATATATATGTATATATATAGAGAGAGAGAGAGAAAGAGAGCGAGTGTGTGTGTGTGTGAAGAGAGAGAGGAAGAGAAAGAGGGAAAGGGGGGAATTAGGCCCGGTGTCTAAAGAGCATAGTTTAATCTAATAATACCTTTAAAAGAATAGTTCCCATAATACTGTATATATATATATATATATATATATATATATATATATATATATATACATATATATATATATATACATATATATATATATATAATCTCAATAGGTAGACGTACCTAGGGCTATGTTAATATTAAGTAAACAGATTAATAATTGTACATCATGAATCAGTTTCAAAAGAAAAGACAAACAAAATACACTCGAGTGTACGATCGTTTCGGAAACGATATTCATTTTGTAAAATTGACATTAGTTATTGATAATAATTGATAAATGTTTTGCCTTCGAACATAATTTCCTCATTAGCAAGAAAATAGAGGGGGGCAGAATTTTAATACACCAAAATAAAACTAGCATTTTTTGTATTAAGTAAGGCGGATATTCCTTATTGAGCTCCATAAGAAAAGTTGTTTTAAGTTCAGTCAGAATATCCTTAGGTATGCTGCTGTATACTCAAGTAGATTTTGTTTGGTTCCTTTTCAAACTGTTTCATAATTTACAGTTATTAATCTTTTTATTCAATATATATATACACACACACTCACACACGCACACATACACACATATATATATATAACTACTTCATTTACTCACATAAAATTAATATACGAAAGTATAAATTTATGCGTAAACTTTAAGTACTTGCTTCAAAAGTGCTCAATACGTAGGTGGAGATAGTTAGTTAAAAATATATATGGCGATTAAGCTACATATGGCGATTAAGCTACATTGAATATTCAGAAACTCGCAATGAAGCGAGCGACGAACAGAAGATATTGTTGTTAGGAAGATACAACTTACCTTGCCTGAAGAGTCCTAGAGTGGATGAAACGCGGAATATTCAATGTAGCTTAATCGACATATATATTTTACAACTAACTAACTAACTATATATATATATATATATATTTATATATATATATATATATATATATATATATATATATATATATATATATATATATATATATAAGAATAATATTTGCTACCAGAACAGTAGCAGAAACTCGCAATGAAGCGAGCGACGAACAGAAGATATTGTTGTTTGGAAGATACAACTTACCTTGCCAGGAATCAAATTCAGCAGCTGTTTTAACTCGTTGGTTATTCAATTCCGATCTTCAGATAATGTCGTGTAGTTAGGACAGAATACGCACGATTTCGGAGCCTATCTCTACCTGAAGACTTGATTATCATGAAGTGTATCCTTTTCTCCTTTGTGTGGTAATCAAATTCCGGTATGGTGATAATTTCTGGTCATCAGGAGAGAATACGCACCGTTTCGGGGGCTACCTCTCTACGTTTTTTTATTATTATTATTTTGCGTATCGCCCTCACCTCACTCATCCGAGTCCAATTATTTGAATGACATTCTACTGAATTGTCCAATAGACTCTTAATTAGACGTTTAATGATTTCCCGCCTCGATGGATTGGCACTCTCACATGATGTTTAAAAGTTAAACGGCTTCGTCTACCACTCTTGCCGAGTTAAGATGCGCTCGTATCGAAAAAAAAAACTAAGAAACAAATAAAAGAATAAATAAAAAAGAGCAAATAAACCACTATATATATATATATATATTATTGCATATATATATTATTGAATATATTTACTTACTATTTCATTTATATATATATATATATATATATATAAATGAAATAGTAAGTAAATATATTCAATAATATATATATATACAATAATATACATATATGTATATATATATATATATATATATATATATATATATATATATAAATTAATCTGTCATATCTTTTTCTAAAAGATGAATCGCCAAATCGTCAAAGACTGGATTCAAACAAGCAAGTACGCCCGGACAGTCTACAGAGTACAGCGTTTAAAAATTATATAGATTAATAATCCCTTTGTGTTCACAGTTGCAAATAAATGTATCTAACAGTAACACTTCAGACGTGATTATTAGATTGTCATCTATATATATATATATATATATATATATTAAAGCGCAAATGTGTGTATGTATATATGTATGTGTGTTCGCTATTTTTGTATGTCTGTAAAAGGCTTTTTTCGCTGGACATTTCGGTCGGCTCATTCCTTCTTAAAACTTTTTATATCACGTCTAAATGATAATATATATGATTTACGAACGGGGGTAGCCTTTCTATTAAATTTGCCCGACTTTCATGCGTTATTTTTTCCAGATTTTTAGAGCGTCCCGTGCATCTTTCGCTTTTCAGTATAAAACAAGCGAAAACTGGCTTGCACCCGCGTCATGTTTCAAGGTCAAACATCACTCGACCTAAGATTCTCGCACCTGTTCATTTCATTTTATAAACGTTAAATTAAGAGGTTTTTCATTCCTCTTCTCTCCTAGCCGAGATGGATAGGTCTCAGGGTTTTTTCCCATTTCGATTCCATCTCTACGTCAAAGATTCGGGGTTCACGCCTACTTTCCTACTAAAACTTTTTTCCTTTTACACCTCCAAACACCTGGCCAACGCTTTTTTTAAAACAAGGTTGTTTTGGTCACCATCTAACACACACACACACACACACCTACAAACACCCGGGCCACGCCGGATACCCCCCGCTAGTCTAATATATAAAATTTTTCGCATACTTTCCAGATCGTGATACTTTAGATTCGCAAACGAACACCGTCTCTATTTTTCTTTTTTGTTTATTTATCAAGTTAAGCAAGAATCCCACCATGGCGTCGTCTCGGGTGTTTACTTTTTATATATAAAGAGGAACTGTTAAAAAAAGCGGCAAAGCATTTAAATCAAATTTGTCTTCGGTTCGGAATTGATGCTTCACTCAATTTAATTGGTCATTGGCCAATGTAGGGGAAACCTATATTTATTTAGATACTGCAAATGGGCTCTGTTTTGGGGAGAAGCTGGCCCCCCCTCCCACATTCAAAACCACATGGTGTCTAATTCGCTTTCGTAGGGAAACAAATATATACCAAGCATTTAAATCATCCCACGTTCGATTGACTATGATTAAATTCGACATACACATCTTCTGCTAGCGCGATGGCCACATCGGCTAACGCATTACGTTTTTTTTCACCTTCTTTCCCTTTTTTGCGTTACAGGTTCGAGCCTGTCTGCATATTTTTTTAACCTCACTTTCTTTTTCTTCTTCTTCGCGTTACGGGTTCCAACCTACTACCATATTTTTGTAAGACCTCTCGCCACCCTGCTGTTTCTTCCCTCCCTCTCTCCACCAGGCTGCTTTTTATTCCCACCCTTTCTACACCACCGCAACACACCTGGGCAACGCCGCGTACCCTTGCTAGAATATTATAGCTTGAAAAAAGAAAGAAAAGGAAAACATGAACGCCCAGGGTAATATTATGGCGGAGTACAGGTTTCCAGTAAACACCGTTTATCTCTGCTTACGGGAAAATGAAAATCGATTCGATGTACACACAACCCAAAGACAACCGTAAAACTTTAGCAGTAATTATTAGGTATCGTATATTCTATCAGAAAAGAAAGAAAAACATAAAAGTCCAGAACAATATTATGTCGGTGTATGGATTTTTAGTAAATACCGTTTGTCTTTGTCTTTAAAAAGGTAAAATCACTAATGAAAAGTTTAACTAATAAAATAAATACTGTTCTCCGACATCGTTAATATAGTTTAATAACTTGTAATTTATTTCCCATCTACCGTTGGAAATTGTCTGGCTTGAAGAATAAGTTACCATTAAAGTAGTTAGACTCTCATTAAAAATTGCATTAGGAGCCCTGTCAGCATTTGCTGGTTAGAACGCCCTTAATAGTTAGAAATAAAGTAATCTCTACCCAAAACGAGAAGGCCAGAACTGGATGGATGGATCCCCTAACATTAAAAAACAAAAAACAAAAAAAAAACATACTCAATAGCCGAACGCAATAAAAACCACTAACTTCAAAATATTCTGGTATATACCGGACTGATTGGTGAAAATGTATCCTCGAATGGGCAGGAAGAGTAGACCCTTTTCCGATACCTAATTCCTATGTATTTCACTTCCATCAGGAAGATGTGGCACAAGGTCAAGAGGTGAGTGAAAAATAGCTGTCTCGTTTCTAAAAAAAATACTTTGTAGCTGTGTCAACCATTAACTAACTCCTCACTTAAGCAGGAAGTATGAGGCGGAAAATAAGTCAGCGCCATAAATGTTGTTCACTATGGCTCTTTAAAACTATCTGGAGGTCTGTCCCAGCATTCCCCAGTTAGTTCGCTGATATAGTTGGCATTTAACTAAATCTTTCATAAGAGATAAGGCAATGCCTGGGTGTGTGGACCCTCTATAACTAAACAGAATTAATACCACGATGCGACAGCTAAAATACCATCTAGAAAAAAAGTGCCTGCACTATGTTGTAATGATTTTCGAATGTGAATCTTCGATGTAGTAATGCGCATCGACACGCTGTAAACAGAATATGAAACGCATTGTCAGTAAAACCATTTTTTTTGTCATAATTGTTTCCAAATATTGAAACGAAAATATCAACACGTAGTTGAGCCTCTCGAAATCTGAGTGTTGCGTTTTAAAATAGATTTATTTTTATTCAGTTTACAATGATTTTAACATCTGGCCCAAACGAAAGTTGACACTAGCGACGTCGCCATTTTTTTTTTTTTTTCAAAATTATTTTTGAATCGTTTTCATTCTCATGACAATAATGCTTTCCGTTTACTTTTTGTTTTTCTTTTAATTTTTATTGTGTCGAAATTAAACCTTCTTCTTCTCCTTCTTCTTCTTCTTCTTCTTCTTCTTCTTCAAAATAAAATACTAGTTCGTTTTCTTCTATAATCTATAATACAATTCCCCATTTCCCCTATCTTATATACTTCCTACGAGGTGTTTTTATTAAGTTTCTAGACTTTATTTTGTACAGACATTTCAACTTGCCGTAGACTCTTGAAAATTCAATACGTTATTGCTCTACTTCTTATGAAATGCTTGACAACCTTTTTTATGATTTCAGGTTCTAAATAAACAGCTACAGCTGATCGTCACAGGTGTTGAAGTTAAAAAAAAGGCAATATAGATGTGAGGAGACTTTAGAAGAACGATATAGAATAAAATACAGTTTCAACCTTGGGGGGGGGGGAAATGCCACAAAATGCATGGGAAGCTTCAGATCATCTTTCATAAATTGAACTTCAATTTTTTAACGGTATAAGAGATTAAAGGAAGGCAGGGAGTCTGTGAGGTATGATAAGAGGCGTGGGAGGAGTAAGGGAGTCAGAAAACCTGCGTTGATTGGTTAAAAAGAGAATTTCATGGATAAGGACCGTCGTGTGTCTATAGAGACAATAAGTGCACACTCCGATGTCAGTGTGGGAACTGTACACACAATACTTCGCGAAGATCTAAAGATGCTGAAGATTTGCGCGAAGTTTGTCTTAAAAGAGCCCAGAGAAGATCGCAGACTATTCGACAAAGATGGGCATCAAGACAGTTCCTCAACCTTCCTATTGCCCATACTTTGCTCCCTGTGACTTTTGGTTATTGACTAAGCTCAAGAAAAAGAAGCTGTCGTCATACGACAATTGAAAAGATGAAAGAGGCTGTGATGAGGGTAATTGACACACTCACACAAGGAGGCTTTCAAGATTTCAAGAGGCCTTTCAGAAGTTGTTGGAGCGGTACAACAAGTGCGTTGCAGCCGGAGGAGATTATTTCCAAGAGGACTAAAGTTCCATGTGTTTACTATCAATAAAAGTTTCCATAGGAAAAATCACTGGAAACGTATTGAAGACACTTCGTATATAGTTTCCTTATATTGTTCTACGTCTTTTTGGTCCTGGATATGATCTTAAACTATATCCGATGGTGAGGCCCCAGCTTGCGGGCTCTGGGGAGTGTGGAGCCACCCTTTAATTGCCATTGCTCCCAGGTCCACTCTGACCCGGAGTGGAAGTACCTGTTAGGGTCCCAACTATGGGTTAAATAGAAACTGACTTGCAAAAAACAAATATATTCTATGAAAAATGTTATTCTTCAAAATCACCGGATTCGGCATTAAATAACCTGAAAAGGGTTGATATGCCGTAAACCAACCAACCAACCAACCAACCAACCAACCAACCAACCAATCTACGTCTTTTTCTTCCTCTGTCATTCATTCTTTTGCTGTTACTTTTATTCTACTTTATAGTAATGTTTATTATATTCCCCCTTTCGGTATCATGGTATATTCTTTTTCTTCTCTTTTTCTTGTCTTAATTATAGCCCATACATCACATCATTTCCTATGCCTTCTTTATCATTATATTTTTAAAAATCTTTTTTTAAATATTTTTCTTCATCTTATTTGTCAGATTATTTAATGTCAGAATCAAGTATAGTACATCAAACCTTTTGCGTTATTCATGTTGCATTTTGTAGAAGATTTTTATTCTTCAAGCTCTTTGTATCTCCAATCACTAAGCTGTAGTGTTTGGTTTTATTGTGTTGTAGTGTATATTGTTGTTTTGGTTCCTTGCCTTGCAGAACGTAAATGAGTTTTGCAATGGGAGAGTGAAATAGTTATAGTAATAATATTTAGTACATTTTAAGTAAGAATACCAGTCGGAAAGTGGGGGAGCGAGAATGAGAAAAAAGGGAA
This sequence comes from Euprymna scolopes, assembly GCF_053919585.1. Taxonomy (NCBI): domain Eukaryota; kingdom Metazoa; phylum Mollusca; class Cephalopoda; order Sepiida; family Sepiolidae; genus Euprymna; species Euprymna scolopes. Next base: position 51,999,459 of record NC_136522.1, on the reverse strand, counting down.
AAGGGAAAATGGGGAGGGGCACAGCTGTTTTATTTAGTTTTGCAGAACATAATTAAGTTTTGCAAAAGAGAAAAAAATAAATAAATAAATAACATCAATGTTAGGTGAATATTATTTTACGAAGCCAATATTTTAAGACAGCCTGATCTGGTTGCATCAAAGTAAAATATTGTAACATTTGGGCTGTTGAATTTTTTTTTATTTTTCAATTTGAGGTGGAGAAGCGTACCTGTAACTTAAGTGGCCCAACTCTTTCTTATTCTCTGCAACCTATCACAGTTATGGTGTTACTAGTCCCAGTCTTCTCCAAGAATAATATTATCGTGTGTATTCTTCACAATGATCAGACCGATTTCCTGCTTCCTTTGTTCCAGCTCGTCTGATCCGTTGATCTACTGGTCTTCATTAATTGCCTACTTTGATACCTAATTGCAATACTGTGCCCTACACGAGCAGCATATTTACTAGAACCATGTCCTTGTGGACCTCTATTTCCGTTAACTGTTTTACTCTTGACATGGGAACTGAGGAAAAAAAGATATAAGCAATGCGCGAGATAGAGAGATAATAAATAAAACACTTCCAGGATACAATTAGATTTCGATGTGCCATGAAAACGTAACGGAGTTTAAACCCACGCATGTTTTAAAACTTAAAAAAAATTGTTTGCTCTAAAATGCCAGGGCGTGCCTCATTCACATCAGGTTTGTCACATCGTAACAACATAACGTGAAAAACTCTCGCTGTAAAGTGATGTATATATATATATATATATATATATATATATATATATATATATTTATATATATATATATATATACTTAATTTACTCACATAAAATTAATACACGAAAGTATAGATTTATGCGTAAACTTAAGTATTTACTTCAAAAGTGCTCAATACGTAGGTAGAGCTAGTTAGTAAGTTATAAAATGTATATGGCGATTAAGCTACACTGAATATTCCGCGTTTCATCCACTGTAGGATTCGTCAGGCTTATGCCATAAGCCTGAAGAATCGTAGAGTGGATGAAACGCGGAATATTCAGTGTAGCTTAATCGCCATATACATTTTATAACTTACTATATATATATATATATATAGATATATATATATGTGTGTGTGTGTGTGTGTGTGTGTGTGTGTGTGTGTGTAATATACTGAGTTCGTGTAATTCAGTAAATTTTCATATACCAATAGGTTTTAAGCCAAAAATGGTTGACTTAAGGATTAAGCTACAAAATTATCACATTTCATAATTGAGCATTAATATACTGTGTGTGACAAAATCAAGACTTCAAGACAAGGTGTTGATGGCAACAAAAAGTGTATTTCATTTTACGTTACAATTAAACTAAAATGGGCTTTTCTGTAACCACAACCAAGGTAAATGTTTCTCCTATGCTTTTCCCGTTAGGGAATCCCCCTTTTTTTCTTTCTTTTCAAAAAATGCTCCATTGCCAAAAGTGTGTTTATTCACAAAGTCTGAAGAAATGTTGGTTTTTGAAAATTTTCAAACGATATAATGCTTGAAATTGTCGAACTGGACATTGAAACAATTGTAATGTAAAATGAAATACACTTTTTGTTTCCATCAACACCTTGTCTTGAAGTGTTGATTTTGCAAACACAGTATATATATATATATATATATATATATATATATATATGTGTGTATGTGTGTGTGTGTACATCTATATGTATATATATACTTTTATATGTGTATATTTACATATATATATTTTCATGTGTGGTTGGTTGGTTGGTTGGTTGGTTGTTTTTGTTTTACGGAATATCAACCTTTTTCAGGTTATTTAATGCCGAATCCAGTGATTTTGAAGAACAATTTTTTAATAGAATATATTTGTTTTTTCAAGTTGGTTTCTATTCATCCAATAGTTGGGACCCTAACAGGTACTACCACTCCGGGTCAGAGTGGACCTGGGAGCAATGGCTATCAAAGGGTGGCTCCACACTCCCAAAATCCCACAAGCTGGGGCCTCACCACTGGATATAGTTTAAGGTCATATGCAGGACAAGAATTTACATGTGTATATGCACAAAGATAAACACAAACTCACACACACGCGCGCGCGCACACACACACACACACGCAGACGCACACACATCCACACACACACACATATATATATATAGTCTTGGAAGTTTGTAACCTTTAAAACTATAAAAAAAAATATTTTTTTATATTACGTAAGAAAAGTATTTAATCAGTAAGTCATTCAATCACCTGCAATCGCTGCATCAACTTGTTCCTGGAATTCACTATAGTACCAGTAATAATATATTGTTAAAGGGAGCATCAGTTGTTTACCATGAAACACTGTTTCGGGGGTTTAAGAACAATATATATGTGTACATATATATGTGTGTGGGTGTGATTGAGAATGTGTGTGAGGAGAACTCCTAACCTATATACTTAATGAATGTTTTATCTAAAGATTTGAAATTTGATATATAGAATATTCAGATGTGTGCAAAAGTTTTTAATCGGTTTTCACCCGATAAAATATGCTGGTGAAAGATGTTTATTTGTGTGCAAACTGTTTTACAACTGCGTATGTGCGAATTGTTTACATGACAGCTTTTTTTAAAGAGTAAGCATGTTTAAAACACATTTAAAGAGCGTGTCACGATGGCCTAATCGTTATCGCACTTGACTCACTGTCTTTAGGTTTTGGTTTCGATCTCAGTTCAAGTACCTTTTTTTATTACTTAAAAGAAGTGAACTATTTAGAAAAATATAATACTCGCGTGTACATGTCTAAATTTTTCCCATATTTTACGTTTTTTTTTCAAAGAATTTAACGTTACATTTAATTCCGGGCAACGCTGAATAATCTGCTAGAATATATATATATATATATATATATATATATATATATATATATATATCTATATATATATATATATATATACTAGCAAAAGTACCCGTCGTTGACTAGGTTCAAAAACAGCCTCCAGAAAATGGACTCTGATTTATTAAAGTATGATAAGTTATGAAAAGGAAGGGTTGTAAAGAGATAGCTTCGAATTTGGGGGTATCAAAACCAAAGCAAAATGTGTTGAAAGTAAAAATAAAATAGATAAACCCCATAATTTATTATACCATACCTGTTCAAACTGAAACACTTATCACAATATTCTGTAGATCTATATTAAAAGATCTTGTTAAATTTTGTGACATATTTCCATTTTATGGAGGTTAGATGCGAACGAACACGCCATAATTTTATTATACCATATTTCTTCAAACTGAAACCTCATTATCAACGTATACTTACGCAGATAGATATGAAAAATGTTTATTAAAGTTTGTGCCTATTTCCATTCTATGGAGGCCAGGCGCGAACTCAGACCCCACAATTTTATTATACCATCCCTATTTAAGTTAAAACATACTTATCAAAGTATTATTATGTACATCTATATCAAAAACACTTGTAAACGTTTTTTTTTATTTTAATTTTTTTATTTCCATACTTTTTGGATCAAGCGCGAACGCAGACCCCACAATTTTAATGAACCGCCGTTCTGCCAGACCAAACATACCCATTCCTGTGTCTCGATACATCTTCTATTATTATATGTAATCAGTTTTTGAAAATAGTCAACCATATAGGAGCCTATTCGTGACCAGATACACACACAGACGTTCAGCTTTATACTATATATATATATATATATATATATATATATATATATATATATATATATATATATATATATATATATTTATATATTGTGTGTGCATACACGCACACACATCTCTCTCTCTCTCTCTCTCTCTCTCTCTCTATATATATATATATATATATATATATATAGTGAATACATGACAAAAAGAACTATATGCCAAAATTCATGATTTTTACCATATTATTATTTAATCCTTTAATTCAGTTTACAATTCTGAATTTTGGAATATATTTTTTTTGTAAATTATTAACAATATTACTTTGTAGTTACACTAAGCTTCGTAAATGAGGATTGGTATATATTATAACAAAATATATTTCTATGGAAATATATACATACATACAAATCTTATATATATGTATGTATATATATATATATATATATATATATATATATATATATATATATACATATATATATAAGAAGTGGATCTTCCACAATTTATTATTTATTCCCTACATTTCGCTTATTATTTCCAACCTTAATTTTGAAAATTATTTTTACCGTTGGTGTTAAAACGTTTATAACACGTGTTTCTAGTAGGTTTAGCTTCCTTCAGATATTATTTTTAGAAAAACATATTTTAGTTTAAGTTTTGAAACATTGGACAAAAAACATTGTTGCTCTAATGAGTATATTTAATCTTTAGTTTTGTTTAAAGGCAAGACATTCAAGAGAGTATTCAATTATTTTATAATAGTAGCATATGATTTGTTTATTTATTTATTTATAATGTTACAGAAGATATTGTGAAACCCGCGTAATTCTATCGGTTTCATCACCAAAGAGGACATAATGTTTCGTAAGCAAACCTCCTTCGCTTTCATCTGATTATATTGCATTATCTAATTTTCTGTAACACATGTGATATATATATATATATATATATATATATATATATATATATATATATAGTTTTAAAAAAAGTAATAGGCGGAAGTTTCTCGAAAGTTCTTTCGGCTATCATCTCGTCAGCAGAAAAGCGATAGCAACCTAAATAATATTGTGTCGAAAAATAAATAGTTCTAATGGGGAACTTATTAAATGTGCCAAAAGTACGGGGACAATAATTAAATTTATTTACGTTTAAAAACGATTAAAATATTGGCACAACGAGGGAGAGAAAAAAAATGCGGGATAAAAAATTCAAAGTTCCCCAAAGAGAAACAATGCGTTTGATGTTTCTTTTTGCCGGCACAAAGAAAGTTGACGCACCGCAATAGAGACGGCCTCCAAAATCATTAAATGGTTTTTGGAGTCCGCTCTATGTAGCACCTCGCACCAATCTATTTTATATCTATCGGCACAGCACGGGTTGTCAACCAAATGCTGGCCAAAAGCAGAGCCCAAGGCTGCAGAAGGAGGGAGACCACCAGACCCCATCCTCCCTTGTCTGATCTTCGATGGAACATTTTTTTTCTCCCTCGTTGTGCCAATAGTTTAATCGGTTTTAAACGTAAAACAATTTAATTATTGTCCCCGTACTTTTGGCACATTTAATAAGTTCCACATTAGAACTCTTTATTTTCGACACAATATTATTTAGGTTGCTATCGATTTTCTCCTGAAGAGACGATAGCCGAAAGAGCACTCGAGAAACTTCCGCCTATGATTTTTTTTAAACTGTATACAAAATCTGCACCTCTTAACATTTATTTATATATATATGTATGTATATATATGTATATATATATATATATGCACGCATGTATATATATATAATTATATATATATGCATGCATGTATATATATATAGATATATAATTATATATATATATATATATATATATATATATATATAATTATATATATATATATATATACACACACACACACTAGCAGAGGGATCCAGAATTAATCGGGAGGATAAACTAATTTTTCACACTCACAAATTTTTATTGTCATCGTAATCGATCGAATAGCCTATTTTAAATCAAATCGAGTGATTACCTGTTCTAAAAGGGGGCCTAATGAGATGCACCTAGAGGAAGCTTCGCATGCCTCTCACAGTGACTAAGTTCAAAATATATTGTAGTCTACATTGCACTGTAGAGAACTGACTGTTGATTTTATAAAATTACTTTTATATATAACGGCTATAATTAAGGCTTAAAATGCAAAAGCCAAGTAGCATAATTCAAGTCTGGGTAAATGTTTCGTTTAGGTCCACCTCCACAATTTTCTTTAAAATGACGACATTTATAGGTTTTCGACTATGCTGAATACGAAAATCGCATTGAAATGTTGCAGAGATAAGTAGTTATCAAGATAGAAAAAAATGCATTATGCACGGTAATTTTGGCGGCCATTTTTTTACGCGCATGCGCGCGCGCCCTAAGCAATCAGAATTTTACACGAAGGAAAAAAACCAAGATGGCCGCCAAAATTACCGTGCATAATGCATTTTTTTCTATCTTGATAACTACTTATCTCTGCAACATTTCAATGCGATTTTCGTATTCAGCATAGTCGAAAACCTATAAATGTCGTCATTTTAAAGAAAATTGTGGAGGTGGACCTAAACGAAACATTTACCCAAGTCTGCTCTAAATACAAACATTCATTTCGAACGCGATCCGTTCATATCAAAGAACCTACTGTTGATTTTATATACCTGGCCTTACTGGCTGTCTGTTAATAGTGGCTTGAATTTTAAAATGAAAAAGTCAAGTATCCTTTTTAAATTGTGGTTTAATCAGAAACATTCATTTCGAATGCGTCCTTGTAATATATAAGAACGTACTGATTAATTTATATGTAATGTTTTCCGGCTTGTGAGGTAATAAAGCTTTTCAAATACACTTGTGATTTTAGGCTGTGTAAGATTTTAACTTTGGTCAAAATCGCCTGTTCCTTCTTACATCGTATTATTTTGATTAACAATACTTATCAATGACATTCCGACACAAAACCTACTTCCAAACACTACCAGACACATGGAATATCTTGGTGTAAAATTTCCTAAAATTCGACCCTGTCGTTCTAGCGTCACAGACACACATACACAGACAAAGTTCCTTTTATACAGCCCACATAAACATATCCCAATCTCTCTGATCTTTCTCTTATCGGCCAACTGACACCATAAGAAAAAATACCATTCTTTTTCCAACAGGAGGGCGCTACATGCCACACGTTTCACAGATCATTGACACGAGTGCATGACATGTTTACATGAGAGAGAACAATAAGCAAAGGGTTATGGCCACCACGTTCCCCGGAATTGTCATCGTGTGATTTTTATCTTTGGGGAATTTTAAAAACAAGGTATTTTGCAAATAATCCTCACAATCTAGACCAACTAAAGGAGAAAATTGCCACCGCTATGAGGAGAATCACCAGAGAAGATTTACAGGCAGTGTCTGTCAACGTTGTTAAACGTGCCAAGAAATGTATAGATGTCAACGGGGAGCACATCTAGCATCTTTTATAACACTGCAGGTAATTCAAACAATAAAAGAATGTTTCTCATCTCTAAGACATGTTCCTGTGCCACGTTTAAGTGGGTCACCCTGTATAATAGTAAATAATTGATAGATAGATCGATAGAAAGATAAATAGAGGTGTATATATATATATGTATATATATATATATATATATATATAATTTTCTAATGTTTTACAGCAGAATTTGTTTCTACATAAAATATAAGAAACGCTGAAATTAGTTGGGCATCTTTCGTCCGCTTGATCTATTCTATAAATAAGATTCAGTCACCCAAATACCACACAGACCCTTGTTTACAAGTCGATTTCTAACTTATAAAGCTGGGCTATTATGAGAGGAAAAAAGGAAAAACAAAACTAGGCGGGATTCTAGGGCGTTGATGGTGTTCTACGAGATATGTACTCTTGTGGAAGAAGGCATCTCAAAGGATTTCTAATACCGAAATCTAAAAAAAAAAGACAAAAACAAAAAAAAAAAACGGTGAAGCACTAATTAAGCGACTTTGTAAGCTTTCATAAGGTCTTATAAGACATCAGCTAGATGTGTCCCATAGATTTAATAGAGACCGGACGCGTGTATGGTAGCAGCAGGTGTACGACGGGCAACGTATGCAGATAAACGAGCCGTGTTCGAGATGTCGTCATAGCGAGGAAGAACGAAAAAGAAAAAGATTATATAAAAATCTTCTGAGAAAGAGGGAAAAAGACGTGTTACACACGTGATCCGAGAGTTACAAGAAAAGACTCGTCCAAAACATGGCCGAGCAAAGAGAGAATACTGTGTGTTAGACAGGACAGTTTCTTGTAAAGCACATTGAAGTACGAGTAGACTCTGGAACAAGAAACAGAGTGTTATTCCGGAAGTATCTATAAGTAAATGCGTCTTGTTAGAAGTGGACAAACAATAGTCGAATTCTTTTCTTTGCAATAGTCTATATACAGCCTGTAGGTCCGGAGTGTTAACATGCAACGACTTCTTTACATGGGAAGATGGAAACCCTCACTTTGTTTACATAATTTCAAAACTCGCACGGATTTCAAAAATTGAAGGAGTTTTCAGCCTTATTCTCAGACATGTTTGCAACGCAGACAAATAGCGGTTTCGCAATTTGTGGCCTTATCAACCAGATATGTCCAATAGCTGGGCAGAGAACACTTTCTTGGCTCGTGTAGACACACATAATCTAGCGGTATGTATCTGCTTCCTTTTAAAGTCTACCTTTTCATTTTATCATATATAATTTTGTTATTTAAACTTTTGTGGACTAGTGGGAGTATTTTTTCAAAGGAAGGCATCACTGATAAAAGCCCGAAGTCCTTTCAAGTATGAGGGTTAATGAATGTAAGATAATAGTGTCGTAAACGTTTATGATAAATTGAGTAGAATTTACATTATTTATGGATACGACTACAAAAAACTTATTTACATTGGACTTGAAAGCTACCTATACGAAATCGGCCGGGAAGCAGGGGAGTGTATCAGCGTTACACAAACGGGTAGTTAACTCTGTCCAAGAAGGTACTTGATCAAGAACGCTCATAGTATGCCGCGTTGATTTATCTCGTCCTGGGTACTCGACACACAATCTATCAAGCAAATCGCATGAGACCATTACAATGTTAGCACACCACTTCTACTGTCTGATTTTGCCTAGCCTATTTATCTTGAACTAAAATTTTAAATTCTAATCATCCGTTAAAATTAACCGATCTGAACTCTCGGGGAACACATTCAACTGCCGAAAATATAAAAATATAGAATCTCTCCCTTGGAAGAGATAGGCGCACACCCCGCAACGCTCTGATACGCTGTTGCCAACGGCAATATCGGACGCGACCAATCTAACTTCTTTATCTATGCGTGCAGTGTTTACCGTTTTGGACAGGGTACAGATCACTAAAAAGAGTTCACCCCCTACGAAAACCATCGTTATATCTAGGTAACAGGTGACGGATGTCCAATGATATCCTTGTTGGTTTCCTGTAGCGTTGCAAGATGTATTGTTTGAGAAATAGGATTTCTGAACAAGCGAGCAAAATTGGCTTGGTTACTAATGGGCCTAATACTCAGAATATCCAAGTTTATATGCGTGAACATGAATGCAAATCACCAGCCTAAAATTTTCACATACACACACACACACACACACACACACGCACACGCACACGCACACACACACACACATATATATATAATATAAAATGCTATGTCTGTCTGTTTGTCTGTCTCCACATTTTAAAACTCTATCTCCTGCGAAACTAACAATAGCAGAGTAGCGCTAGGGGATCTCAACTGATTGGATTTTCACGGGTCGTTCTTTTATGGGTCTTTAGTCAGACTAAAAAAATTTAAGGGGTAAAAGATGAATCAAAGTTTTAAAAAATCGTAAAACATTTTGTACATTAATCTCAGTTAATTTTTATACTTAATTAAGGTAAAAGATCTGTTTATCTGCGTTCAGGTCGGTACGGTGGTAACGTCACCAGCTTTGAATTCTAAAGTTTCAGTTTCGATTCAAGTTGATAGCACCTGAATACGTTTTTTTTTTTTACTTTCGGAATCATGACTCTATAGTAATCTATCTATATATATATATATATATCTGTAAAAGTGAAATTGTCTGTGTGTATTTGCTTGTATATTTCCCTATCAAATAAATAAAGTTTTCAGTTTACATACTCTAGATTTGACATAGGGGGTAATGAGATCTGGAAAAATTTGTTTAATTTCTTTTCGGACAGAAATTTGACTGTCAAGGGGTCCAAGTTTAACGATTTGACCTTTGAAAACTCTACGAAAATTCCTCCGCCAATTTTGGGTCTAAACACATAAAATTTTAGATGTAGTTAACTTGGACATGGATCAAACGTTTTAATTTGATTTGAGCCCCAAAAAATGAATGTTAAGAGGTTAAAATTGGAGTCAAAGTTTTACAAAATTGACCTCACCGGTCTCTACTAAATTACTCAGCCAATTTTTGGTCTAATCATTTGACATTTTACATAAGAGGTATTCAGACATATGGAAAGCTTTTAAATCAGTTTTTGGTCGAAAATTTTGCTGACAAGTGGTCAAAGTTCAAAAGCTCTAGCAAACTACTTAGCCGATTTTGTGTCTAAACATTTGAAATTTTACCAAAGGTTATTCAGAAATGCGGCACGATTTTAATCAGTTTTTGAGCAAAAATTTCGCTGCCAAGAGGTAAAAATTGAAAGAGTTGACATTTGAAGTCTCTAGCAAAATCCTCCACCAATTTTGGGTCTAAACATTTGATATTAAAGATGTAGCTTACCTGGATATATGTCAAACTTTTTAATATATATATATATATATATATATATATATATATATATATATATATATATATATTTACATATGCACATAAAGTTATGAATAGTACATAGAGCCCTGCACACACACACACACACACATATACACACACACACATATATATATATATATATATACAGATAGATAGATATATTTGGAGATATATATATATATATATATATATATATATATATATAGATAGAGAGAGAGAAAGAGATAGATTTGTATATATATATAGAGAGAGAGATAGAGAGATAGAGAGATAGAGAGAGAGAGAGAGAGAGAGATTTGTATATATATATATATATTTATATATATATAGTTATATATATATATAGTTATATATATATATATATAGTTATATATATATATATATATATATATATATATATATATATATATATATATGAGTTGGCTCATCAACAATTGTTAGGTTTTTATATTTGTTTTATTATTTGATATTTTCATTTTTCTAATTTTTGAAATAATTTTTGGAAATATTTTTGATGCTTTTCGGAATATCTTGTTTATTTTTAAGCGTCCTTCTCTGTCTTTGCAAAATATTTAAAATGCAAAATAATGTTTTCGCTTAGCCATTCTGATGGTTAAAGAGACACCAAGGAGTAGGGATATGTGTGATTCTAAACGTTCTTAAATTGAGTGAATTTTGTACCTCATTTCGTTTATTGGGGTCATTCCTAGGCCATTTTGTATTGTCGGCCTTATTTGTTTTTTGTTTTTATTTTTGTTGATTTTTTATTCTTACCTATGGGAGGACGTGGGCTGCATTAATACTTCCTCACATAAATGTGTTCGTGCGTGTGTAAGTGTGTATGAGAGTAGAGTGTTTGCGTGTGTGTGTTTTCTTTGATTGCTTTGTGTCATGTAAGTAGTATCTGATAGTTTGATTGTGTTTACGTTATTCTTTCACAAAACGCCCCCATTTCATGTGTTTCCATGTTTTTGCGAAATCAATAAATATTGTCATAATTTATTAGCATAAAAGCAAATATAAACGAAAATATACAAAATGCATATTTGCGTCCAGAACCGCCGGAGACAACGAGGGGCCTCGACGTTGCGCAAACATGAAGTGACCGTACTGCAAGCCTAATAAAACTTTTTAAACCGTACAATAATCTTTGGTTTATGGCATTAACCAATTGAAATGCTCGTTAAATAAATGAAGGCACAAACACATAGAAAAAGGAAACATATTTATAATCTTAATCTATTTGAATAATAATGCTATTTAAAATATTAGCATGAAAAGCCAACGAAAATGATATTTAAAACATTGCTATGACAGTCAAACGCAAATGTCATTTAATATATAAGCATTGCAGACAAACAGAAATGTTATTTCAAATATTATTATGACAAACACAAATACTATTTTAAATATTAGCATGACTGACCAACGAAAATAACATTTAAAATATTACAATGATTGTCAAACGCAAATGTTATTTAAAATATTACCATGACAGACATACACAAATGTTATTTTAAATATTATTATGACAGACCAGCACACATGCTATTTTAAATATTAGCATGACAGACCTACGAAAACAATATTTAAAATATTACGATAACAGACAAACAAAAATGTTATTTGAAATATTATTATGACAGACAAACACAAATGGGATTTTAAATATTAGCATGGCAGACCAACGGAAATAATATCTGAAATATTACTATGACAATCAAACGCAAATGCTATTTAAAATATTAGCATAACACCACACCGAAAATAATATTTCAAATATTACTATCAAAGACAAACACAAATTTTATTAAACATATAAACATGACAGGCCAACGAAAATAATATTTCAAATATTATTATGACAGACAAACACAAATGCTATTTAAAATATTAGCATGGCAGGCCAATGAAAATAATATTTCAAATATTACTATCACAGGCAAACACAAATTTTATTAAACATATAAATATGGTAGGCCAACGAAAATAATATTTCAAATATTATTATGACAGACAAACACAAATGCTATTTAAAATATTAGCGTGACAGGCCAATGAAAATGATATTTCAAATATTACTATCACAGACAAAAACAAATTTTATTTAACATATAAACATGGCAGGCCAACGAAAATAATATTTCAAATATTATTATGACAGACAAACACAAATGCTATTTAAAATATTAGCATGACAAGCCAATGAAAATGATATTTCAAATATTACTATCACAGGCAAACACAAATTTTATTTAACATATAAACATGGCAGGCCAACGAAAATAATATTCCAAATATTACTATCACAGACAAACACAAATTTTATTTAACATATAAACATGACAGGCCAACGAAAATAATATTTCAAATATTACTATACGGCATAATCTCGTTGACGAACCGGTTCTTGTCAGATCACTGAAGCAACGTTTAGTCTGTTTTGTACCTGATAGGTGACAATTTGGAAATTATAGGTGCTGCACGTGTTCTCCGCGTATCTTGGCATTTGTTTTCTGTCGTCATGTATATACGCTTCACTTGTCACTGGTATTTAACAATGTCGACTTAGGAGAGGTGGGGTTGGAGATTGCGCACATCCTGCCACAAAAATTTCGCGAAGGCATCCCTATGTTGGAATCCATAGTCTGACAAAGCCTGAAAGAGCCTGTAATGACAGACCAACGAAAATGGTATTTAAATATTACTATGACAGGTCAATAAACATGCTATTTACAAAATTAGCAGGACAGACCAACGAGGATGCCATTTAAAAATAGAGTTTATGCTAAAGAAATGCCTGACAGACTACCGAAAATGCTAAAAAGTTGCTATGCCAGACCAAAGGAAATGCTGTTTAAAACATTACAATTGCTGACGAACGAAGATGTTATGAAAAAACTTATAAATTATAGGATTACAAAAAGTTTATTAAAAAAAGAGTCTGACAGACCACAGCTGCTATTTCAAATGTTACTATGACAGACCAACCAAAATGTAAGAATTACAAATTTCAGAGTGGCAAGTAGGTTCTTTGAAACTAAAGCCTTACAAACAACTGGAAGTTATTTCAAACTTTACTATGAGAGACGAAAGAAATGCTACTGGTTAGAACAATGAAATTGTCGCCCAAAGAAAAGGCGACGTGATTCTATTTCTATTTAATGAAGACCGGTTTTATTTTATTTTATTTTTTTAATTGCAGACCATTTACTAGTTAGCTAGTTGAGTACACGTCCAGGGAGTCTTCTATCATGAGTGAAAGTGACGCAATGTTCAACGAGCGAAAGCGGAAATGCGCGACTGCATAACTAATAGTCACTGCTCATCTAAATTATGACAATATGACCATTGCCAGCGCTGTCATATTGCAAATAGGGACAGTTCAACGCTTAAGGGCACAGCTCAACGATATTTATGAAACTAAACACCAAAGTGTACCTAGATAGATGTGCTGAATAGTTTTGTAATCCCCTGGTACAATCAGGTGCCCGCTGGTAGACTTTGGGTGTGGCAGCAGGACTCGCCATCGGCCTGCAAGTCCAAAGAGATAAAAACTTGGTTTCAGGACAATGTCAAGAATTGTATAAGTCCACTGAAGAAAAGGAATAAATTATAAGATGGTCAATATGATGAATTTTGGAATATAACTTTTTGTCATTTATCCTCTATATTGCTCTGTAATTACATTGAGCTTCTTATATAAGGATTGATATATAATAAGAAAATATAATATATATATATATATATATATATATATATATATATATATATATATATATATATATATATATATTACCACTTCATACCATAATAATTTATTTATCTATTTATTCTATTTCTACTGTCATTCAATTAATTTTCTCTCCAGTTGTTCGGTTTTATTAGATCTTAAGCGAAACATTTTTTTTTTACTCCCATTATCTAATGTACGACTACAATCTACGTTTGAATTCATCTATCCTATGTTGCTTTCAATGGGGAATAATAATTTAAAAAAAAAATAAGGTCTTTTTTTCCCTAAGGGAATTCCTAGATTTAATTACGGTAAATAAAATAGAGGGAAAGAACCACGAATAGGATTTCCTAAGAATCTCCAATTATAATGCTATTTCTGTATTCACCATCAATGCTATTTAAAACCCGTGAGAATTCTAGGGTTCCCTCCACATCGATCTGCAAAATTAACTGTTTTTTTTTTTATTTTTACTAGGGATTCACCGCTGCTCAAGAATTAGAGTCCACTTGAGAGTAAGGGTCAGTCATCTGCACAATGATAGGTGATTGTGTAAATTGAGTAGTGTTTTATTATTTAAAACGGCGACTCAACGAGAATTTGTTTATATTAGACTTGAAAACGATTATTTTTTAGTCAGCTTAGGAGCAGGTCAACGGAATTGTGTTCTAAAGTTTAAAATGCAAAAGTCAATTACCATGGTTCAACTGTGCTTTAGACAGAAACATTTATTTTGAACGCGCCCCTATCTTACTGTTGATTTTATATGCGTGGCCTTACTGCTTGCACGATGATAATGGTTTGAATTATAGTTTAAAATGAAAAAGTCAAGTATCATAGTGCAGTTGAGCTTTAAACAGAAACATTCACTTTGAATGCATCCCTGTCGTATAAAACAACCTACTGTTGATTTGTATCTCGGATTTATTCGGCTTGTGTGATAATAAACTTCTTAAATGCACTTGTGATGTTAGGCAGTGTACGATGTTAACTTTGGTCTTAAATCGCCTGTTCCTTCATTCATCGGATTATTTTGATTATTGATACTTATCGGGGACATTCCGACACAAAACCTATGTAAGGACACTGCCAGGCACATAAAGTACTTGTGTGAAATTTCATAAAAATTGACCCAGCAGTTTTCGAGCCCCTAGGGCACATACTCACACACAAACATACAAACAAAAACCTTCGTTTTGTTTTAGGCATAGATAGAAAATAAGGACGATTGTGGATAGTGGTTGTTGCTAGACGAGTATTTGTTACAAAGCTTTTATAGAAGGAGGCATAGATTGGAGCTAAGTCGATGACAGGTCATTAAAATAACAATAGAGCAGAGATAGACTAGTAGAATTTCTTCTGTGAAAAAGAAGGAAGGGCATCACCCACTAGATTTCGAAGCAATAATATTCTATTTGAATTGAATCATCGTTACTGATATTAAACGTAGAGTAAAAAGAAGTGTTTGGTGTTACTTTTGGTAACCTCGTTACTCTTGTTTCCTTTTTTGCCTTTACTACTAACATTCCAAAAGCCATATTCGTGACATAGGGGAAAGAATTTTCGGTTTTCCTGGTCGGAATGTATCCAATTCACACTCATCGTTAACTGGTCTAACTTTGATTAGTTTTTCCTACTTTTTTTTTTTTTTAGATATTTAAATCAAGTGGATTCATATCTTGTCTGAAGCAATTTTCAATTAATACACAACAAGTATTTGGAAAATTTTCTGAGAGTTGTTAAAATAAAATAACCTTATTCTGTTAGCCTTAAATGTGACCATCGATTTTGGTCGATTATAATCTATAATATAAATCTCATCTTTCTAGTTAAATGTATGTATGTATGTATTTTGTCAGGTCATGTCATATGCTGCTGGTACCATGTAACCCAGTACTACCTGCCTCATGGTCGGGTCACCGGCGACTAAACTGGTTCCCCCACC